>NW_020884881.1:10007142-10207186 GCF_003945725.1 Corapipo altera
AATTTTTTGGTATGTACATCTCCAAAAAGAAACTTTCCTGTGAACCATTTTGTAGAAGGAGGGCTTCCAAAATGAGATCATCAGAGACATTTTAATGTAGTGCTTCAAACACTCCAGTAAATTAACAGCCCATATACCAAAGGTAAGTAGCAGTTGTGGCAACAGGCTACCTGGGTATTGGGGAGTACTCTGAGCATGTAATTTGGGACAACATGAACATCTGGATTCGTGCCCTGCTTTTCTGCTGAGCTGGGGTTTGGCCCCAGGCAGTGCCCAGAGCCTCCTGAGAGGCTGTGCTCTTCAGCTGATCTGGTCCTTTATTTACTGTGTCAATTTTTTCTTCTAGCAACAGAATCTCACTTTCCTTCCTATACACTCAGTTGTTTTCATTCTTGAAACCAACTTGCCTGAAAGCTGCTGTTTTCCCTGCAGGCACTGACGCTGGATCACATGAATGTGGCACGCACAGCCTGCCACAAGCAGAGGGGTTGTGCGTTACTTTTCCTTGGCTGCTCTTAAATCTGCCCGTGGTGTTTGAGGAACTAATCTGAGCCCATGAGCTGAGCATTTCGCCCTGGTTTCTGTCTCTTTCCCTGTCCCTGAGCTAATGGGATCCTGACTACAAAAGTGCGAAGCAGCGGAAGATGTGAGGCCCCAGATGTGTCCCTAAGGTCAGAATCAAGAACTTCAAGCAAGTTCTAGAGACAGAATGGAAATTGCCACTGAAGCCAGGTAACTTCTCCAAAAGTGTCATCATTAACACTTGGCTTTCACAATGTGCTCTTCGTTTGTGTACAACTCAGAAGGATATTGTCAAAGAGGTCGCTGTTACTAACTCTAATGGCACAGTGAAGTGACTTGGAAAAGGTGATACCAGAGCCAACAAAGGCACTGAAATTGGAGTGGGCTTTTCTCAGTCATGGGGTGACTCAGCTCTCCTTGCTCCTGTTGCTCCAATGCCACTGGTGCTGCTCCCCCTCCTTGTTTGCCCTTCTGTGGTCCACTATCAGCTGCCCATCCCTGCTCACCAAAGCACTTACCAAAGTCCCTTAGTTGGCACGTTCTCCCAGGTCTCACTTGGCAAAATGTAGCTACATCTGCACTTTTCTAAATGGGGATGTATTAACTGCATGCTTAAAAGCTTTGCTGGATGGAGATCTGCACTCAAGAGCCAGACCCACCTTCACTGCTGGAGCCTGCAAGGAGGAGGAGAAGACATTCCTTTTCATATGCTGACTGGGAAAGGGGTGAGCAAGAGAAGCAAGGGGAACCCTGGCTTGGTTTCTGCAGTGCACTGCTGTCAGCAAAGCACTGAGCAGAGAGGGTCTGAGCACCTGCCCAGATCCCAGAGCACCCTGGGGGGAGCCAATAACAAGGCTGAGCTGAGAAGTGTACTACATCTTAGTAGTTCTGTCATATTTTTTAATAAAAACATTTGGAGAAAAGGTTTCCCCATTGACTTCTGAAAAAATAAACAACTGAAAGCCAAACATTTTTTTTTTTTAATGCAGGCAGCTATTAATAGTAGTGGTAATATTAGTTTTATGCTGTATTAATAATTACCCACATAAAATGCATTGTTGGGTTTTTAGTAGGAATTGGGTATTAGTAATAATAATACTTTCATCTGAGTAGCTCTTTTGTTTGCAAAACATGCCAGTGATGGTATCTGTCGCACAATGCAGAGGTGCTGGAACCTCTATTAACTAAGCTATTTAAAAGCACCATGTTGTGCCTGTTATTATAACAACACAGCATTTAACACCCTGTTTAAAGGAAACACAGTTTCTTCCATCTTTTCCTGACTGAAGTTTATCTCCATTGTTTTCTCAGAGAAGCAACAAAGTTTGGACTTAATCTATTTAATCACACCTTCAATTTTCATCCCTTTATGTTATTATCATCAATGCATGATTTTTAAAAGATCTGTTCCTGAAGCTATTTCACTCATCGAAAGGTTTGGGTTTGCTTCTTAGTAAAAGAAGTTTATAAAGTAAACTTCCCTGTAGTATAGAAGACAAAGATTTCTTTGCTGAATCACTACAGTCATCAGGAATCTCAATACTTTTCTCTATGGCAGTTGGGTGAGGTCTCTTTTAGTTTCTTTCCCTTTTAGGTTGTTGCTTTTGTTTTGGGTGTCCCTAGACTCTGAGTACGGCAGCGTGAGCTGAGGGTTCTCACCATGGCAGCTGTAAGAATCATTGATTTTTTTTTTGGTTCAGCAGCAGAAACAGAAAAAAAGATTTCTGTCAACCTTTTGAAATGAAATTAATTTCAGATCAACAAAATACATGATTTGAGGGACATAGTATAAAAGTAGAGGAAAAAAAGCCTGGCATCACAAAGTGGAAGAATAAAGTACAGCAGCTATTCTTCCCTGACCCGGTGTTCAAAGGAGAGATGTTCACTGAGGTCAAAAACACAGCCTGTTACAAGCAGAGATTGGAGCCAAAGCCCCACTTTTACTAGAGATGTTCTCTAGCTCCAGCCAGAGGTCACCTGAAATAAGATGTTCTCCAGCTCTCCTGCTGTGACTATTTTATATTTCATTGCAACTGTACAAATGCTCAGCAGTTGAGCAGAGACACAGCACCCTCGGGTTGTAGCTTGGTGGCAATAGCCAGTGAAGCCATTTACACCAAACTAAATCATACTGAAAGAACAGATTTCAGAAACATTCTCCAAAACTTCCTTTCAATGTGATGGATGAGCAGCAGTGGTGGCTCCTCTATCCCGGGCAAGGGAGGGCTAGAGCCACTATTGCTGAATTTGACCCAAATTCAGCAAGAATTGTTATGACCCCAAACTACATTTTTAAATTATTAAAATAACTAAAAATGCTGTTTCTAAATGCTGTTCACCCCTTCTGAACATCAATCTGCACACTAAAAGCACACTTTTTGTGACAGCACATGCCTGTGAGCTCTGTCTGCACACGTAGGAGGGCTGCTGGTGAATCTTTGTGAATCCTTCAGTTCCACCAACATGGTGGTCAAGACAACGCCATGATTTCAGCTGACCCCCTTCAATTTCCCAGTCTCTCTGTCAACCAGCTCCAGCCTGCAGGATCTGCACACTGATGCTACTTCACTAATCTCACAGGTTTAGGATAGAAGTCCCAAGGCTGTATGTCAGCTCTCTCGTACACATTATTATTTTTGTATCTAAATCTTCTATAAATATTGGGCAGACTCTTTTCATAGCTGAGTAGTCATTTCAGTAAGTGTGGCAGTTGATTTACAGTTTGTACTGTGTACACTTTCTGTACTGAAGCATAAAATTGAAAAGCTTATGTCAAATTCATTCATACATGGACACGCTCAAGAACAAATTAATTTTAAAGCACTCAGAGGGTATATAATGTTTCTATGTCATGCTTTACAAATCTATAAAGTAATTTATAAGATAAAGTCTACTTTAGAAGAGAGCTGCAGTAGAACAGATAACAGAGTGATTTCAATCTAAAATATCCCAGTGCTATACTCCCCCAGATATCTGCAATTCAGATCTGATAGGAATCATGAGTAATCATTTTCTAAAGCAAAATTATTATACAAGAAAAGGCTCTCAGTGCAATGTCCTCTTATGAAACCAGGCTATTCTAGGACAAATTAAGTTTTCTAACCATCAGTATGCAGCACACTAGATAAGGGGTCAGATTTGGATCTCAAACCTGTACAAATCAGGAATCACAGTCATGCAGGATCAGGATAAACTCATTTAGATGGATCTTGGATAAATGCTGTGTGTAGCTGTAATAGTAGGGCCACTGTAATTAACTTCGAGTTTCCACACCATGAGAATAGATGTCTTCATGCTGACATTACTGTTGTGGTCCTTCTCTTCTGGATGGCACGGCCCACAGAGGGTACGTCTGCACTGGGTGCGCCTTCCCTGTCCCATCCGAGCACAGGTTCCTTGAACATCCTTCCAGTGCTTTGTGTTTCGGAGGGCCACCAGCTTCTTTCTGCTTCTACGGCAGGAGCTGGGAATTGCCAGCACCGCTTGGCACCAACCTCTTGCTGCACGGGACCAGGGGACCAAGAAACCAAGAGAGAAGCACCTCTCTTTGATCACAGCCAAGATCCTTCTCCGCTTGCTGCAACATCATGCCTGTAAATTCCACCACACTGAGCACTTATTATTAGCAAATCTAGTAGACAATCATCAGAAACATTCAAAGACAAGCAATCACCAAAATTCAACCCTGGGGTGAGCAGCTACAGCTCCCCTGGAATTGCAGGCTGGTAGGGATGGTGCTGAGTCTAAGGAGCTGGCTCTAGCCAGCTGGTGTCACAGCTACTCCTGCTACCTCCCGGCATCATTGTGTCTGCATTTTTTTCCAGGGGCATTCCTGCTCTCTCTGCAAGCAGCAATTTAATATATTAGCAGTACAAGGAGTAAAATATGCAGCAATGGCTGTGAATTGCTGCCATGCACCTCTTCCCGCTATTCATCCCACTTGGCATGTATGTGGCACCTGGGTAGCTAACTCTGTTATTTGGACACAGGTAGTGCATTCTTTCATCTCCTCAGGAGAAACAGAGACATGATCAGATTTTAGAGTGACTTCTAAAAAGTGCATATTTCAAAGGTAAAATTCCAACATAAAGCATTCAGAGAAACTATAAACCAGGTACCACCTGTGTGCAGAAGCAGGAAGGAATATATAATTCCTTGTAACAGCCAGTGGTTGCAGACAAAAGGGTCTAACTCAAAGCAGCTGTTCCTAGTCCTCACATCAGAGGCAGGAAGCCCTAGTTGCAGTCCCCCCATGCAGTGAACTTTGAGATATTTATAAAAAGTGGAACAGCTTCCACAGTGCAGGGCAATAAAAGTCACCCCAGCAGAGCTGGGTAGGTAACCAGTCAGTACAGCACAGTGACAGCAACTTGGGAAGAAACCTGGCTGTGGGGAGATGGGATTGTCCTTCAACACAGACATGCAGGCCAGGGGTCCCCATGGGGCTGGGTGGATGATCACACAGGATGGAAAGGCTGAGCCTTACCCTTGTCTTCTGCTGAATGTTGGGACCAGGCTTCTCAAAAATAGCTAATGACATTGGGTGCCTTAAACTTCTCAGCATAGGAATTGGTTTTGTTGGAAATTCTCTTTTTGAAGGTCAGTTCAAACTGGGTCCCCCAAAAGTCCTTTTGAAAAGGTCAACCATTGACAGTCTCTTATACTGCATTCCTTCCTCACAGCCTCACAGCTGCCACGTTGCTGACACGTGGGAGAAGAAAAGTCCTTATTCCAGCAGGAAAGGCCGAAAAAGGAAGAACTATTAGTCTGAAATTCTGCAACGAAAGAGGAAGATTTCAAAGGAACCCAAAGAAAAACTTGCATTCAGCTCAGTGGGAATGCCTTAGGTATAGACTTCACCTATTTCTTTGCAGAAAGCCAGTTAGTTCTTCAAACTTAACAACTGCTTTAAACAAAGGGACTCCTAAAATTTGCTTTATCATCAGAAGGCAACGGCTGACAGCCAGGAAGCACAAGAAGCAGTGGGGTGCTGGAGGAGCCCTCCCCAGCCGCATTACAGCCACTGCCCCACTGTAGTGGGGAGGCAACTGTACCAAGTGTTCTGCTGCCTGCTGTGCTGTTTGCCAAGTGCTTTGCACACTCCTGTTTGCAGTTGCTAATAAATACCTCCAATGTTAATAATTTGCACTGGAATCTTCTGTGACTTCTTTCTGCCTCAGGTTGCACTTTTTTCTTTAGAGTTTCAGCGCAGCAGTTCAGCAGTTTTTGAGAACTTGTATCATTGCCTAAGGAGTTCCTGACTCCTTAAGAGAGGAGACAAAATTCATCAGCTTTCCTGTGGCTGTCACAGTAGTACTGAAATATTAAATAAATGGTATTTGGATCGAGTTTTTCTGGATTTTGATTGTGAAAATCAGTCATAAAAGCCTTGACAATCAGATGTCATGTAGACCTATACCACCATTGCTGTCTGCGCAGAGCACTCTGGGGCTCTTAGATTCACAAAGTGGTGATAGTGTGAAGACATGATGCTGTAGCATCAACCTTTTAGGGATCTCACCCTCCTCAAGTATTCACAAAGCAGGATATAGGTAGGCAGCTTGCAGCATGAGAGGAGACATGGGTTCCTAAGCTTGGGATCCAGGAAAGCCAATACAATGCAGAAAGGCCATCTGTGCTCAATGATAGAAAATGTAAAGGCCAGGATGCATTTGAAATGAAAGCCTGCTGAGCTCTGCATAAAACACAGAGGAAATGCTCAGCTTTTCCTGGTTAGTGGAGAGCTTCTTCTACTCAAGAGCTTTTCTATGGACCCCTGCTGTTTCCTTCCCTTGTATTCCAGGAAGACAGTTATTGTTTCTCCTCCTTTCTACTGTATTAAATCTTTCCAGGTGGCTGTCAAGACGAAAAGTCTGCCAGGACTTCTCACAGCTCCCCCAGAGACCTCTGGAGGGCCAGGAGGGGACAAAACCTTGGTCCCTGGCTGTGGGCCAGGACGGGACAAAGCCTTGGTCCCTGGCTGTGGTACCTGTTCCTAGCCAAGGCTGCCTCCTTTGGCCATGTGCATCTTCAGATTTGCAGTGTGCTATCTAGGATTTCGGGTAGAAGGGAACCCTCCCTGGAAATTGCCGAGTCTTCTGTGCACACCTAAATAAAAGTCTCCTACAGTTAGGTCCTCCCTCTGTGTGGGCAAGGGAATTATTGAGTAAATGGCTGTGTAAATGCCAGAAAAATGCTGATTAGCAAATTACATTTGTTTCTAACGCTATCACTTTCTCAGTGAATTGATGTGGAGGGGTTTCTCTCTTGAACTGGCCCTTTAATTGCTCTGCTAACGAGGCAGGTAGGGCGCCTGAGTAAATAAGCACTTGCAGAGTGCTGCGATTATGGCTGGAGATTGCCTCCAGCTGCCAAACTAACACAGTGAGAGTGAAGCCTGCAGCATAGACAAACATTTTGCTACTGCCCCAGATTTCAGATTAGCTTATATAAAATGTGGACTTATGCAATGTATATGCAATATAAAAGACTTTCTAAGGTGTTTGACTTGATATTGCAGGGTATAACACTGGCACTATGTAGGTTTAATAAAGCACATAGGAAACACAAATGAAGAAGTGCTTTTCCTGAGCACATTGGACAATAAATCATCATCATGAAACAGGAGTGTTCCTAGTAGGGTTGTATAGAGGTTTTCCTAGACCTAAAACTTATCAGCAGTGCAGATGCTACATTAGATCATGGCTGATAAAATCTGTAGCTTGCACAAGAATCAATGCTATGTTTAAATGATGAAGAGAAGGCAGTGATATGAGACCTGTTGCTTGGTCAGACAAATCCACTGTTTTTATGTACAGCCAAATACAGAGTTAATCTCCACAGAAAAAGAAAGAGCAGCTGCTCTAGTTAAGTACATTTTTTTCTCAAAAGAATTTAGAGGCCAAACAAGAGGCCAAAAGCTCAAATCCTCTAATAACTGAGAAAGCTAATGAGACCTTGGCTGGCTAAACAGGGGATGCTGAGATGAGAGGCAGGAGCTGAGGCTGACAGTGCTTTCTGCAGTGTTAGCATCCACTGACGATGCTGAAAAACTGTGAAAGAGGCAGAGAAGAACTGCAAAAGTAGGCCAAGGACTAAGGAAAGCACCTAATGGGGTGAGAGAGGTTCAAAAAGCACTGTCTGTCTAGCTTATAAAAAAGATTGAGAAGTCTTGATTACAGTGAATAACTCTTCATGGGGAGAAATGAGCTCTTTAATCTGGTGCAAAAGGATGAATGCTTAAAAGCTGAAACCAGATATAAATGAAGTGGAAATCAGGCAAAACATGTTAATAGTGAAGGCTGGAAACAAGCTGCTGAGTGAAGAAAAGGAGTCTGCAGTGCTTGATGAAGATGTCTCAATGTTTTTCTGAGTGAATTTGCTTATATACATGCTACGTTTCAGTCCATGCCAATATTGGCACAACTGGGTGATTTAAAGAGTGGCGAAAAAATCCAGTTGTGTCTTCCAGCTTCAAGCTCTGGGACCCTGTATGAGCTGTCTGGAGGAGCATAGGGGTGTGCATGGCAGCTGGGAGTCTTGCAGGGTGAGGAGAATCCTGTTTGCTCTTTCTCCCCTTCCATCAGGATAGTCATGCCAGGAACCAGCGCCGGCATTTAAGTCCTAAAAGCCTGGCTGTCTGTGTTTCCATTGTGCCTTGCAGCACAATGAACCCCTTGCTTGTCTGTTGAAACTGTTCCTAGAGCAGAGGGGACAGCAGGGCACTGCAGTGGGGATCACGCTGGCTCCCAGCTGTTCCCAGCAGGGTGGGCAACTCGAGGCACTGAGCCAGGCTGACACAACTCCAGGGGGTGCTGCCTTCCTCAGGGGGTTTATTCTAGAGAACAACCTGTGTTCTCATTCTGAGAGAGTTTTCTGTCTGAAACTCAGTGTTTTTTCTTCACTGAAATACATATCCTCCCCCTGCTCTATCTCCCCATCTTCCAGAGTTAAACAATTATTTTTTCCCCAGTGGATCACCAACATCCTTCAAAGACGTATTAGAGAGCTTCACTCTCACTTATGTGGTGAGCTCAGCTGTGCATGCTCTGTCTGTGTGTCAGTTCTGCAGCCCGGACTAGAAACGCTGTGCTGTGGCTCTGCCTTTGTATCCAGCAAATGGCTCCCAATATTATTAATTATAATCAGTCTGTGGTTGGGTTGGACTCAACAGAGCTAAAAGGCTCAAAATAAGGTGGGTATGATGTCACCTGTAGCAAAATAATAATCCCCACCTTCTTTGAAGCTGATTGTAGCTACTTTTTAGTCCTTTAAGTTGTCAGTCTTATGACAAGATGCTGGCAAAAATTAACTCCCACACTTGGCTTTGCAACAGGAAGGTGAGTGTGCTGTGGAACGATGTTTCAGGCTTTCATCAATTTATCTTTGGC
The DNA here is from genome assembly GCF_003945725.1 of Corapipo altera. NCBI lineage: Eukaryota > Metazoa > Chordata > Aves > Passeriformes > Pipridae > Corapipo > Corapipo altera. The sequence goes on from NW_020884881.1 coordinate 10,016,055, forward strand.
AAAATGGATGTCTTCAGTGAGAGGAGATCTAGGTTGGGAAAAAAGCTGAGAATGCTGACACCCTAATCATGATGCTTCTAGACTTTTTCAGGATGGAGAGTCCTTTACTCAGCATTTAAAGAAATTTTCAAAATCTCCATATGGTTGCTATAGGAGAGAGAAAGTCTGAACAGTGATAGCAATGGTGGATCAGCCCTGGGAGGAGAAAGATGTGTGGACTGTGGTTGAACTTGCTGTGCCTTGCACTAAGCCAGATTGCATGTCCGGAACCCTTGAGGATTCAGTCCTTGGAGAGAGTAGCTTTCTTTCAGTTTATGAATGGTTCCCAAATAGTTACCTCCACTGACAAGCTGCAGATCATGGATGTTCAGCAGGCAATTGCCTGGTCTCATGATGATATAGTAAGAAGTCTAAGATCCTGCTCTCTTCTTAGTCCATGCTCCTTCCTCCAGGACCTTCATGTATTCTTTTGCCATTACTTTCCAGGAAAAGCAGTTTCTGTAGCTGCTCTTGGGATGCAAGAGTTACATTCCTGAGTAATACCACTCAATAATGTGTGGTTAAGCATAGTAATACTTCCTTTTTTTTTTCTTTTTAAGAGGTAGAAAGAGGTAATAAACAGTAAAACTAATATGTCAGTGATGTGTTTTCAAAAGGATGGAGAATGAGTTATTTGACAGAAAACTGGAAGACTTGATTGCATTCTCTGTTGTGAGCATCTACAAGTTTGGCTGTAGTATAATCCATTGACTTTTTTACTATTTTCCTAATTAAGCAATCAGAAGTGAGGTGCAAATAAGACACAAAGTCCACATTTGCTGGCAATTAAAAGCATAGCATTCTGGCTGATAGAGATGAACATTTAAATCAGCTGATTCAGCTACTATTAAACAAAACATTTTGTTTTTATTCCTAACTTGAGCAATAAAGAAATCAATAGAGACATCAGGATAAAATATTTGGAATTGCTAAAGACAAACGGAGAAGTGGGAATTAATGACAATTATAAAAAAAATCCAAACCCAAATCCTAATGGTTTTCACAGAAAAGAGCCTTCTAGAGCAACCACTCCACAGTAAAGTAGAGGAAAGCAGAACTTATGAAGACATTAATCAAGGTACAAGTGAAAAGAAAACGAGATGCTTCAGGGCACAGAGATGACAGGAAGAATATCTGTGGCAATAAGGGATGATGGAAATCATACAGAGGGAGATACAACAAAGGATACATGAGGAAAGGATGCAAGTGCTGCAGAACACCTACTCTGACAATACAGTCTTTTGCTCTCACTAAAAACAAAAATCAATAAACTCTGTGTAGGAAGAAAAGCTTATTAAATCATTGACTGTCCAAGTAGATATTCCTGCTGGCAAACACATTGCTTTGTGTGATGGATGGACACCAGGGTCAAGAGGTTGTTCACTGAAGTGATCAGGCTTCATAAAATCCAGGTTTGCAAACAGCTGGAGTGGCAGAGGCTCAGTGCAGTTACTGATGTCTGAGTTCTGTGCAGTGCAAGTTTCACAGAATGACAGAATATGCTGAGTTGAGAGGGACCCACTAAGATCATCAAGTCCAATCATTATCCCTGCACAGGACCATCCCCAAGAGTCTCACCATGTACCTGAGAGTATCATCCAAATGCTTCTTGAAGTTTGTTTTTGGATCAGTGAAAGGGTTTCAACTGAGGGAGAAGTGGGAGGGACTCTTGCAGCTCTGGCCCAGGGTATGCTGGATCTGTGGGCACCTGCGACCGGCCACACTGCAGCACCTGCCCCTGGAGCAGTGACAGCTGACAGCCACGGTGTTCTGCTCTGGGTCACCAGTGCTGGTGGCTCATGTCCTCACCCTGCTCACCCAACATGAAGCCTGGTGGTACAAGTGGGATGAAACCATAACACTGTAATTCCTTGGGTGAAGACATGTCCTACCCTGTCATCAGCAAAGGACTTGTGAACCCTAGAGTCATAAGGATTTGGCTTGGAAGGGACCTTCAAAGATCACCTAGTTCAAGCCCACTGTCATGGGCAAGGACATCTTTCATTAGGTCAGGTAGCTGAAGTTCACCCTTCATTTGGCACATACCAAAGCAACAAAATACCTTCTTCAAAGTGACCCAGTATTTCTCACACTGTCAGGCAGGACGTTGTAGCTCGATCCAATTTTTCTCTCCCTGTTGGCTAAATTACTGGTGGGCCCCTCATCCCATCAGCATCAGCGGATTGCTTACCCGTGACCTCAGATCCCTCCCTATACCCTCACCCTCAGCATTACTGACCCCTTTTTACAAGATGAAACACAGCTCGCTCACTCACCTGTTGAGAGAGAGAGACGGAGGCAAAGGAAAGGAGCTTTCCATGGAAAGCAGTGGACTGTAAGACTTCAAGAATGTGTGTTTTGTCTATAAATGTGCACCTGAGCAGACAAACCTGGGGCACAAGGAAACCAAGGTCCTACAGGACCTTGGCAAGCCCAATGCCCAGTCTCCCTTCCTCTATGGTACCTTCTTCTGAACTGAGGTGATAGGACTGTATCCCAAGGGAGCTCAAACATGTTTCCAGGTACCTGCAGCCCCCTCACTGAAGGGCCCTGTGCACAGTGGGCTGGAGTTTGGTGAAGGTGTGAGATGTGGAGATATCAGCCATGGAGATGTCACTTGCCACAGACAAGCCCTCCCATAGCTTCCCTCCTCCCCTGTGTTTCCTTGCCAGTGTAACCTACACTGGCAGTAAGATTTCTGTGTCTAACCAACGCAGAGCATTTGCATTTCATTAAGTGCTTTCACGATTAAATGATGCCTCATTAAGGTTTTCTTTCTGGGGTAGATATTTCTTTATTTTTTTAGCATACTAATTATATATTTTTTTTCTTTTGGAGGGAAGACAGTCGTGCTCTGTCACTCAGGGCAAGGCTGAGCTCCTGGATGCTCATTTTAGACCTGTGAAAGTGGCCTTTGAGGGCAGGCTGCAAGTGTCCATAAATCCCCATCATCCCAGCACCGTGTGTTTACTGCTGTGGGTTGGGATCTAACCAATTTGACCCTGATGAGCAAAATGCTTTTCTGGCTTTTTTTTAGAGTTTCAGACTGGAAAAAATACAAAGTGTTTTTTTTTCTTTTCCTGGAATACAAAGTGCTGTATCAGGCTGATGAACACTTGAGGCTACTTCTGCTTCAGTTCAGCCTGAGGAATGACAGGGGATCAAACTAAGCATTGGCCCTTTGGTTATTAAAAATTTATTTTGAGATGTCTTCTCTATCCCCAATTCACTACCAGAAAATCTTGTTGTTTGTTCCCTGCAAATTGGGGAGAATTTTTATGTTCCAATGCATTTTGTCCTGAATGTTCCCATATGAGAAAAAAATCAAAATTATTATGTATGTTAATAATAGAATACATAAAGATAACCTTGAGGTGTCTAAACTTTCTGCATATTCTTCTAGATTGCTGATAACTTTTGTACATGCATGTATTAAAAACAAGAAGAAAAATTGTGAACTAAATTGAAATGTAAATATTTTTGTCTGGAAAAGAAAAATAATTTGTATCAATAAATCAACCATGATTTGTAAAAAAGTCTTTGTTGTTTTCCATCAACAACAGTAACCTTTCTATCTGCAAGGAATAAATTTCTAACCTTAAGGAGCTGACACTATTCAAATTAGTTAGAGCCTAGCAAAACTCTTTCTTTCTCAAGTTATAATTTTTTTTCCTAATAGAAAGTAAAGCTTGATTTTATTCTACTTTGCTCACACAGTATCATTGCCTTGATATTACATTTATTTAGCAAGAGAAATGAAAGTTTTAATTCTGTTTCTTCTGGAAAAACGTATATTTGCAGAAAAGTGAAAATCAACAGTGCTTATAACATGGTTGAGAGGAACCAACCATGGGAAAAAATATCTCCACTTACTATGTTTTTAATTTCTTCTGCATTTTTGGCCATGTTTAGAAGCAATGCTATCTATGATTCACACGTGACACACTTACTGAACCCTGAAAACCAGTGAAAAGCAGGTGGCCGGAGTGGACTGTCTCCTGTATCATCCAGCCTCACCAATGTCTGCTGTGTGATGCCGTGATTGTTTGCTCCAGTAACAAATTTCCACAGGAACATTCAACCATTGGAGCTTTTGACAACAGTCACATACTGAGAAAACACAGCACATGCAATGGAATGGCTGGGAAACCTTGTTTGAGATAACCTGTTGAAACAAGTGCCAGACATGCAGTTTGAGGAACTTATTTACCAAATTTAGTTATGTTACCAAGATGTACAGAATTTATCCAGAAGTTATTCAGGTACCAGAAATTTTCAAATTATTTGCCTACTGACACAGGTTAAATCAATTAGGGCTGTATTGATTAGTGCCTGAGTTATTAAGTCAAATATATCATGGGGCATTTCCTCTGGAATTCGACTGATGTGATGTCAGGGAGGAAGTTTGCCTTTTACAGTTACAGGAGGCTTAACTGTTCAGACTGCTATCTGGTCTAGTTATAGATATGGAATATTTAGTAAATGCTATGATCTAAACCTTGAGAAAATTGTACGGGGGTTCTCAGGAACTAAAAAGGGCATGAATATGGTTTAAATGAAATCAGTGCAATCCCACAGATGTATCTAGTCTGGTTGCAGCCTGATGTAGTCACTGTCACCTTCACAGAGCAAAGGAACATAGTAAGTCAGTGGAGAAAGAAGTTTTTCAGACATTTCCTTTGCAGCAATACTGTATGAAAGTAGTTTGAGCTATCACTTCCAGAATGACAGATTAATCTAATTTTGGGGGGAAAGCAGAACTGACACTGATGGATGAACAGGCGGCAGGAGGGGCTGAGAGCAGCCATGGAGCGGGTGTTAATCCTATTGCTGCATCCAAGCCGAGAGAGGACCTCATCCTCCCGCACTGATGACTCAGCAGAGGGCAGATATTTAAGGAAAGGTCTGACTGTTTACTTAGAAAACTGGCTGTGGGAATTTAGTTTGCATCAGGGATGCAGGATCGAGCCCTCGGTTATGCTGCGTTACAGCTCCCCTGCTTCCTCTTCTGCCCCTGAGAAAAACCCCACAGCAAACAGGAGTCTGCAAACAAAGTGCTGCATTTCTCATTTGAAGACCTGCCACTTGAAACCTTTCATTTTTCAATTTTCTTTGTAACAATATATTATCAGATGTATTTGATGCCTAATTTAACTCGGTTTCCACATGTCATTATCTTTATGAAATGTCTTTGTCTTTCAGTGAGGCAGATGCAACCACAAGATCTTGCTCTTTGGCTTAATTTCCAACTACTTGTCACTTTTTTTTTCTAAATCCAGGCCAGCCTGCTAAACACACTTAATAATTTACAGTTTTCACTACCTATTGCCCTTGCCCAAAAGGCTAACAGTTCTCTTCAGCTCATGGGAAGCCCTGCAGAGGAAAAGACTGAAAACTGCAAAGGTCAAGAGGAGTTTCAGATTAAGGTTTATATTGTGCTGTTATTTAAGTAAACAGAAGTAAATTCCAGCAGGAGGGATGAATTTAGATCACTTGCAGTGTGTATTTACTATGGTGAGGTAGAGCTGGAAGTGAGGCAGACTGAACAGGGGTGATGCGAGAGAATGTAGAGGAAGATTTACCAGAGGATGCTGGGACAGATAGCGAACAGCAGAGACAGCAGGAAAACACCCCATAGCAGAGATTACTGCAGCACACCCTGCGAGAACAGCTTTTTACATTGGAGCCTGGGGTTACATCTACGCCAATAAATGAAAACGGACCATGTTCCCCTCTGCAGTTCTGAGGGCAAGAGGCACAGCACAGCAAGCATCCATCCTTGCCTCTCCCACCCTGTCTCCCTCCAGTCCCCTCCACCCAAAACGACCTCCTCCCTATGCCTAGTGGCTTTGGGCTATGTTATCTCCCAAACCTTGTCCCAGACATTGCTATCCAGAGTGAGGAAAATGCACAAACAACATGTTAACAGCCTGGAGAGCCAGGGACAGCGTTTCAGCCCTTGTTCATGTACAGTTAATTAATACAGTTGTAGCCAGGGATCCCAAACTAGATGTAGAAGATGTGTCTGTCCTTCTCTTATGGATGAGTTGGACGATGTGCTGTTGTAGTTTAATGTAATTTTTACTGGAAGGAAGGTTGTAGTGTTTATTAACAGTTTAAAAAGCAGGAATTCAATCAAAGTCAGCCCACAAGGCCCCTTTAAAAGTCACTGCATGAAAATAGTTGTATCTACATGGTAGTTCATCTCTAGACCACTGTGGATATCTTGGATCCACTCAGAAATCTCAAATGGCAGTGGGCACTTAAATGTGAGCACCTGATGTTCATCTCATGAAGGACAAGTTTACTCAGCACTCAGCTCTCCATTGACAAGTACTGACTACATCTCCCTGGATACAAGAGCTTAGGTACCTCACATGTGCCAACACCTACGTAAAAGTGTCTTCTGGATGTGAGTCCCACCTGAACTGTGCTTGTGGCTGTGTTGTCGTTGGCTATGCTATTGCAGAAGAGACATACAGGGGATGTAAGGCAAAACCAAATGAAGAGATGTCTATGTTGCAGTTATCTGGTAGAGCGACTGCAGTTTGTAATCAAGGATAAATGAGGATAGCTGTGGCCTGTAGGTTACTTAGTGAGGCTTACAGCAGTGGCAGGTGCAATGATGTAGGCATTGTTCATCTACATTATCCAGCATTCAGATGCATTTATTTATGGATACATTTAGCCTGTGCTGCTACTTCTCCATTGTTTTGCCTTTATAAGCTATCCTGAAGCTAAGTCTGGCCCTTCTGCCTGGAGTTTTCCTGCATCTCTCCTCAGGTCAACAGATATAGAAGCAGAGCTGACCCTGCTGGATGTGTGAAGTGTTGGCCAACAGAGATATAGCTGTAATCAGCTTGATGGTGTTACGTGCCTGAAACCAGTGTGTGGGCTCCATATATATGTTAGACACTGCTGTCTTAGCCTTGCCTGAACTTAGGGGGATGTACAATCATCGCTGTGAGAAAAATACAGAGTGTCTTCTGAAGTTTATTAAAATGTGATTGAACGGTGAGAAATGAAGAGGAAAAAGGAGCAGCTTCTTGAACAGAGCAGCCCTGCTGCTCAGGAAAGTAAAAAATAAAGCCCAGAATGGAGTGGGAGACACCGATAGAGATATTTTAAATAACCATATGGAATGAATGGAGAATGAAACTACAAAATGAACTGCAAACAGAACAAATTTACATGAAGCTGAACAAAACCACAGAAGTTAGACTTACTATCTTTATCTTGTGTGAAGGTTTTATTGTGCCTTAAGGATAAAAAGGAGCTTGAAAGGGTTATATATCTCATGAAACACATCTGCTGAGCTTCTAATGGTTATGCTGTGAGTAGAAGACATTGCTTATCAAAGCCTAAATAAAGTTCTCGCTTTCATGTATAAACAGGAACCATAAAGTCTGGGAGTGGGATTCCCCCAAGCAGGCTCATGCCAGAAAAATACCTACTCATTCACTGCTGACAGGGCTGGGAACCTATGACCAATTCTGCATCAATTATGCTGCTGATCTGCTGTTAATCTAAACACAAATCCTGTCAGTGCATTAATACCCTTTAGTGCGTAGACAGAAACAAAGCAAGATACAGACGAACCAAATAATTTATTGTTTTCTGTGAATTGCAATCATAATGAGACTGTTCCTTAGCAAGGTTTGGGATAAATGAACTGGTCACATTCCCTTTCATGCTGGAAATGTCCCAGGGCTTAAAATGTTCTCAGGTGAGTTTAGTGCTTACAGAAAACATTATATTGACAGCCTCGAAAAATTAGGTCTTTGCTTCCAAGGAGTAGAAGCATAATCAGTAGAAACAGATTTCTGTACAATTTCTCACTAATAGGCTGCCAGATGCTCTCTGGAAAATGGGATTTTCCATACAAGACTCAGCTGTGCCTATTGTTACCAGCAGAAGGGGCATCCTTGTCCCTTCATAAGGCCCCCCACAACTGAGCAAGGTGGCAGCCATGGTCCTCACTGTTGGGCACCCTGACATGGCAGGACAGAGCAGAGGTACTTGCACACCCCTGCTCCTGCTCTGTTATCTGTCTGACAGCCTCCAGCATCCTCCCCTGCTTAGCCTGAGTGCAGCAGAGCTGCCATCAGCATCCCAGTCCAGCCTTGGCTCTGTCTCCCCCATCTTTCCTGGTGGCACCAAACCCCAAGGCTGTCTACTTTCTGTCCAGACCTCTTGGTATAGCTCTGCTCTGTACTTTCCCTGGTCTCTGCACTTGTTCACAACCATCCTACTTGGTTCTAACTCGTGATAGATAGGGCTGGGTTCAATCCAGTGAATCAGCAGCCTGACTTGCCATGAACAACCACCTTTTCCAGGTCCTCAAGGCACCAGATCTGGGCTATAAATCTTTTGCTGTAGAGCAACAATGCTAGAAGATGTTACAAAATTCTGCTCCAGGTACATGGAGCACAAAATGGTTATTTTTACATTTCACATTCCCGTTCATCTGAAAACAGTAAAGGTAAAACAGGACCAAGGTGTTTCTCACAAGACCCAATAGGGTATCATACCATGTGTTTGGCAGGTTTGTTTGCTACCCCTTGATGGGTTTTTTTGTTTGTTAGTTGCCTCAGTGGGTTTAAAAATAATTTAATTGATTCAAATACATTCACAGCATTTCTGTAATGGTTTTTAACTGTCTAATTAGTGTAAAGACATATAATCATGTAATTAGCCTGTGTAATTACACCATGTAATAATATTGTAGTGCTGTTATGCACACCCCTTTTAAACACAGTGGGAAAAAAAGCATGCATATGACTCCAAAATTATAAGTGTGAGTCCCAGAGTGTCTGTAAATATTTCCTCACATATATTCCTCGTGCAATCATTTTAAATACAGGAATATATGCCATTAGAAGGCTGCTAGAGAGAGACACCACTTATTTTTGGAAATTAACTCCGTTAGATTGTGTGGCACCAACATGAAGTGCTTGTACACAGGTGGGCATGTCTAAAGGCAGATGTTGAGGAAGGGTGAGGGAATTTAGCTGAAGATGTGATTACAAAGCACACAATTCATGCATGGAAGCTCTTATTGCAAAGGATAATGGTGTTTTTATCATGTGGCCTGACTCTCCTTTTCTCATAGAGGAATTGGATGCTGGTCTGATCCAGCTCTCCTTCAGAGAAAGGAAAAAGCTTCTAGTGGCTTTGGCATGGTAGGCTCACTCCACTGTGCGAAAGGCTTTAGGCATCCCTGTACCCATGGAAAATTGGTGCCTTATTCTGGTTCCCTCTGCCCCTGCTCTAGTAAAGTCAGCCTTACTTTCAAGGGTGTAAGGCACTTGGATTCACGTACTTTTCTAAGACAGGGAAATGCGTCTCAAAAAGAAAGAGTCTGTTGGTGTTAAGTTTCATCAGCTTCCAAGTGGATCAGATAATCTGTTCCATCGTGCTGGAAAGTGTTTTACAATTCCCAGAATTAAAGTACAATGGGATTAATAGTTAGTAATTACTGACTTGCTTTGAGGAGTTCAGGTGAATGTCTCCAATTTTTATCTACATTTTACTCATTTTAAGAAAAGGATGGTAAATCCACAAATGAGGCAGATGTTGCAGGTTTGTGTATGTGACATCCTTCACCCCCAGCTGTGAAAACAATACTGTGCCTGTCATTGCTTTTGTACAGAATTAATGAAGTTTGAAAACATATCATATCCTCAGTAGTTGATGGACACATTAATAATGCCTTGTTTAGTTTTGCAGACGTATGACCCAGTTTCATTCACACATTGGCACTGCAGTTAACTACAGCAAATGCAGCGTTTAATGCAAACAGGTGCCTGTGCTGGAGGGCTTCTGTGCAGTTACCTGAATGGAAAATCCCTTGTAAACTCAGATGAAATAGCACAACTGGCTAATACTTCCTTTGCCATATGCACTGCTCACTTCAGGATGCACCAGTCTTTCCAAAGGGTCCAAGAACTTTTAAGGTCAGCAAGCCACCATGTCAATCTTGCTGCCACCAGTAGATGGTTGTTTTACTCTCCCTCTCTCCTCTCCCTCCTGAACCCACAGACCGTGTGCTGTGCAACAACTGTCTGGGTACCACTGGAGCTGTGGGACATTTCTGTGATCTGATATGATCACTACCACAAGAGGCATGTATTCACTTTTTTTGCTCTGGGGGCTCCAACATGCTGCCCAGCAGCCATGAGGAGGAGGATGGAGCCTGCACCTGGGGCAGAGGCTTGAGGAGGGGAAGGCATCTGGATCTCCTTCATTTAGTAGTGATGAGCTGTTGCATCAGCTGCTGTACATTACACATCACTAGCAGAGTATCCAAAGCATCATACTGTGCCAAAACACACTCATTACTAATGGAGATTATATACTCTGATGGAGACCAGAAGTGTGTATACAAAAGACAAATAGACTTATGATCTAAAATCCTTATTTTACTTTACTTACTAGGATGAAAATCTTAGTTTTGTCTTAGGAAAAAGCTGCTTCTCCTCTCCTCAAAGTGAAAATAATAGTTGCTAGGCAAAAAGCCATGTTGCCACATATCAAAACTGATCAATTTCTAATAATTACATACTTTTTTGTTACTTAAGAAAATGTGGACAGAATGATACATATAATGCTCTTTCAGGCTCTTAAAGATGGAGGTTTCCAGTGCTACTAAAAGATTAGCCATGCAGACAACTGTCAAGGAAACCCAGGTAAATACATTTGGTGGCTCGAGGTACCCACTCAAGCTGCTCTATCACTCCCATCCCCAGTTGGACAGAGGAGAGAAAATATAACAAAAGGCTCATGGGTTAATATAAGGACAGGGAGAGATCAGTCACCAGTTACCATCATGGGCAAAACAGACTTGACTCAGGGAAATTAGTGTAATTTATTACCAATCAATTCAGAGTAGGATAGTAAGAAATAAACCCAGTGACCCCACCCCTCCCTTCTTCCTGAGCTTATCTTTACTCCTGAATTCTCTACCTCCTCCCTACCAGAGGTGCAGTGGGGCAGGGAATGGAGGTTGTGGTCAGTTCAACCCATGTCTCTGCCACTCCTTACTCCACAGGGGGAGCAGTCCTCACACTCCTCCCCTGCTCCAGCATGGAGTCCCTCCCATGGCAGACAGTCCTTCATGAACTTCTCCAGTGTGGGTCCTTCCCACAGGCTGCAGTTCTTTACAAACTGCTCCAGTGTGGGTCCCTTCCATGGGAGTCCCTATCCCAGAGGTGCTTCCACTGTCACTGATGGGCTCAGCCTTGGCCAGCAGTGGGTCCATCCTGGAGCTGGCTGGCATTGGCTCCATTAGACACAGGGGAAGCTTCTGGCAGCTTCCCACAGAAGCCGCTCAAGTCACCCCTGCAGGCCCCCTGCTACCAAAACCTTGCCACATAAACCCAATATAAAGTGGAGGTACCTCCTGATGGATAGGGCAACATTTTGCACGTTATTCACTTCCTTTATCATAACAGTCTCACAATCACAGAAAGACCAACCTGCTGAAGACAGAGCTGGACTATCCAGCTCTTGGCCAAGGTGGTCTGGGCAGTAGTGGGGCGATAGTAGATGCTGGTGCTCAGCAGCACATTGCAACTCCATCCCTAACTGATCTGGGGGCAGAATGGCTGCTCCTGGAGAAGCCCAGTCATTTTTCTCCCTGACAAACCAATTTGGACCAAATGCTGACTGGAAAACTGCTGGTGATTTCTGTGGTAATGGGTTTTGATTTCGTCACATTTGCTGTTTGCAGTTTAACCCGCTTGTTCTCTCTGCTTGTGCCACTCTGAGCTGCTCTGTATTCTGCTGGCTGTTCTTATTTGTTCCGGAATATGGTTCCTAATTTCATGTGGTGTGTTTTTCTTCTTCCTGATCAAATATCTGAAACTTTTGGAGAAAAGAGAAAGAAACCCCACAGATTCCTAACTAACGTGAAAAGAAAACCTGTGTATGATGTGCAACTTTTTTGGTTGGACTTTCCTGGAATTTGCTGTGCGTTAGCTAATCGCTGAGATGAATTCTTGTAGCAAACAAAGACTGAGATATCAAAGCAATGGCATGAGTTTTATTTGTGTGTATCAATACTGGTGAATGCTTCTTACTGCTGATCTCCAGCAGTTCACCCAGAACAGTTGCTATGGCAGCTGAAGTTTCCCATGGCAGTCACTCAACATGGACGAGTCCTGCTGAACCCACTGATCGATGAGGCACATTTTCCTTGTGCAGTACAGATTCAGGGCTTGCTGCTTGCATAAGTGGAAAAGGAAAAGCCCTGAGCCGACCAGAGTGCAGAGGAGCCTGGCACAGCATTAATGAGAGCGTGGCATTAATGAGAGCAGCACTCAGCCCCGGCTGGATTCTGCCTGGCAGCCAGGAGCACGGCAGCTCCTGCTGAGCCGCTCAGCACCACGAGGAGCAGGTGTCACCCTGTCCCCCCAGCAGCATCATCTTCCCATCACATCCTGTCCTGCTTGCTATATATAGACACATCTCACCTCTGTGCTTGCCAGAAAAACGTTGGTCAGTTTGAGATGTACAGCCACACCATGCAGACATGGCACCTGCAGTTCTTGGCCTTGTCCTTCTGAGCAGGACAAGATTTGTGCTGTTCCCTCTTTGGCTCTCCCTTACGTTGTTTGAACAAAACAGCACCTCCTTTTGACTTCCTCAGTTGGATGAGTTATTTTTAACAAATTGTTTTTTACAGTAATACACACTTCTATTGTATCTAACTCAAGAGCAGCTCCAACCATTTCAGACGTGTTAGTTGAAAAATCCTTGCAGAAGATGCTGGAGGCAAGCAAATAGCGCTGGAGCCTCTGCAGAATGGGCAGGAAACTGAGGCACAGAGCAGCTATGTGCTTTGCCCAAATTTGCAGAATTGGAAACAGTGTTTTGACTGCCCACTCCTCCTACTCTAGCCTCAAGGCAAGGACTTATTCCAGCCTCCTCCTATTCTGCTTTTTGTGTGCTTTTCAGCAAAAACACAGTGCTCATTTTGAATCCAGCCAACTGTAGTTATTCCAGCACCGAATTATTTCTCCCTTTCCAGTCCCTAAATGTATTTCTTTTGATTGCAGAGGGCTAGACAAGCTCTCCAAGAGGTGGATTGGGTAGTGATGCTGGGGTACACTTGGTGTTTCTTCATCACAAAATAACACAACTCAGAGGTCTCTGTGCAGCTGCCTGTGTCTGAAAGGGGGGATGCAACTGTAACAGGAGGTTAATTCTCCCCTTGAGCCCATAAATCATGCATGTCAACTGGGTTTCTTAGCTCAACCAGTACTGCAAATAATGCAGCTACAAGATTGTGAAGACCTGAGCCAGGCTCTGCCTTGTGCAGGCTCCTGTGAGCTCTGGGATCTGTGCACTGTGTTACATTAAGTGACATACACATGGCCAAAGATAAAAATATTCAAAATGTTCCTTTCCAAATATAAATATGGAGATATTAAATGAATAAAGGAAATGTCTATGCTGGTGACTGTGTGTGAAAGAGTGCATATTCAATGGAAGATGCATTCCCAAACAGCTTCTCCCCAAAGTTTAGCCCATTGGTTTTCCTGTTATCCATCAAGTTGCACCAGGGGAGGTTTGGATTGGGTATTAGAAAAAATTTCTTCACAGAAAAGGTTTTGAAGTACTGGAACAGTCTGTCCAGGGTAGTGGTTGAATCACCATCCCTGGAGGTGTTTAAAAGATGTGTAGATGTGGCACTTGGGAGCATGGTTTAGTGGTGGACTTGGCAGTGCTGGGTTAATGGTTGGACTCAATGATCTTAGAGGTCTCTTCCAAACTAAAGAATTCTGCTGTTCTGTGATTCTGTGAAACAGCATCTCAGCAATATCTGGAGGAAAAAACACAGAGGAATTGGAATGCAGAGACCAAACCAGCAGCTCAAAACATATTCACTTGGCACAAGGTGCTGTGCGGATATTAGCTGAGTCCTAAACCCAATACGGCTGTGTCAGCTCAAAGCTGTGCTGACGCGCGTCGCATCTGGGCTTGGTGCTGGTACGGAGCCATCCTGCTGCAGCTGCCTCCAGGCCTGGAGCAAGAATGCCCCTCAAGGCCCAAGCATCTCCAAACCCCAACACATTGCCACAGCGCTGCTGCAAGATCCCAGGAAGTCATGTGCATGGAAGAATATGCTGCCACAGGCCAAGTTTAGATGCACCAAACGCTCTTCTAAAACTGTTTCAGCATGTGAATTAGTTGAATTAAGAAGACTTTTCCCTTGGGTACCAATAATTTTGGTTCTGCTAATTTTTTTTTTTTTAAGTGCTTTGAATCGGGAGTTATAATCTGACTCCAGGTCAATCTCTAGGTCTATTCAGCTGGACAGAGGACAATGAGGTTTTCTGTTTCAGGAGAAAAAACCTGTCTTCACAGTTTTGTTATAATGAAGATTACAGAGTTGATTCAAATCTTACAGGGTTGAAGTAGTTTGTTGCAGCTGCAGAAGAAATCAGATGATGTTGGTTTATCCTGGAGGCCCACTCCACTGACAAAAGCCTACTCATGCCCCACACTGTCTGTTGGAGGTGCTGGGTCTGAGTTCAGACTAAAAGGTGACTTAGGCCTGGACCAGCACACCCTGGAGCAGTGCCAGCAAGGCTGCATACTAACAGCACGTGCTTTTATCCCCCATTTTCCTCAGCCATAACAAGAGAAATGCTGCATCTTCAAAACACTGAATTTCCTAGACCAGCTCTTCATCTTCTTTTCTTTAAAGCAAATTACTGCAAAGTGTTGATTGACAGGGTTTTTGAATATAACTCTTTGCTTATCTACAAACCACTAACACTGTGGGCACTGCTTGCCTATTGCTCACTAGAAATAGATATTATCTATTTTCTGGAAACAAGAAGAAGTTCCCCAGACATGGCCCATGGTCGATTCAGTTAGTCAGCTGCAGCAAACATCATGTCTTTAATCAGTATTGTAGACTGCATCTCACAAACGTGGTATCTTAAGCCCTGGTAGCACTTGGCACATTGGAACCATAATCTGTAGATGAAAATTGGTTATTTTGTATGCACCAACCTTCAGAAAAGTTTGTTACAGCAGCCACTGAAATGATAATATTGCCTGGGCAGATTATCATCAGCAGAGGCAGGTCGGTTGGTTCTACTTTGTTTATCTTCATCTGAACAAGGGAACAAATTCTCCGAAGCACAGCCAGAGATCTTATCAGCCAGAATTTAACAGGCAGTGCCAGTTCCCTGGCATGTTTTGTGAGCTACCCCCACACCAAAGCTCTGAGTGAAAGGTACTGGCCATGCTTCCATTACAAATATTTTAAAGCATAACTGTTAGGTAAATAGCCAATTTTTCAGTTCAATGGCTGAAGCAAGAGGTGGAAAAAATAGTTTTGGGATGAACTGGAACAGAGTTTTTACAGTTTCTATTGAAAAATGGAGCTCCCATGACTTCCCATTGTATCACTTCCCTAAAGTCAAACTGAATTATTTCATTAAATACCTTGTGAGTTATTTAGATACTTGAATAACCTTTTTATTGGTCAGCTTTAAATAAGTCTAATGTTGCGTGAGTGGTACAAGGAATCAGTGCCTGACTTTCAATGAACGGCATGTGTCCTCATTCTCTTACATGGCCAGAGTTCAATGACCCAGGTCCTTTGTCACGGCCCCATCATACCTCCACAGCAATGCCCTTTTTCCTCTTGCCCTCCTGCACCTTCTATCTATGATTCTCATCTTTCTCATGTCCTCAGATCCCTCACCAGTACTTCCAACTCCCTTCATGCCCCAGACATTTCTAAACTCCCATGCTTCCCAAATGCCCCAAATGTCTCTTACAGTCTCTCTCCTACAGGATTCTTGGCTTCACTCCACTTTTCCTACACTTTTGTATACATAGATATATATTTATATACAGATACACATATAGAAATACTTGCCATGTTTTCCATGCACTCTACCTACTTAATTTAGCATAACAGATGATCAAGAAAAGGCAGGAAAGGAGGCATATCTGAAATAAGATTTGTGCTAACTTGGTTAACCAAGTGCTGTAAAGAGCTGAGTCTCCTTCTTGGCTTTCCTTTAGTAGAATCACTGGGTAATTTTTTAATTCAGCCATTAATCTTCAAAACACTTCTGGGAGTTTTATATTTTTATGATGTTAGCCTTCGTTAAATTTTGTTGAAATTGGACAATGGGTTTAAAAGTTATTAGAGAAAGGGATTGATAAACACATGGGCAGATAAGCAGAGCAGGAATGCCAAGAGACTGCTGTACTTTCCAAGACGCATGACATGGAAAGTTGACCTTTGGCTCTCCCACAAAACCCTGCCAAAATGCAGCATCTCTCTCCTGACATATTTATATGGCACCCCATCTCCATCACATGCCCAGTCTGCAAGGACAGTCCTGTCAGGAGCAAACCATTACCACTCTTCAGAAGGGACCTCACTTTTTGGGTGCATCATATTCAATACCGACAACCGAATGCTCAGAGATTTGAAAGGCATGTCTAGGTAAATTCCAATTCTGGAAGTAGGTAGAAGATAGCTATAGGTAGCAAGCCAATGACAAAGGCATCCAAAGGTACATATGTTCTGTATTTCTCTGTCTCCCTAGTTAGAATGTTTACCAGGATAGGGTTAAGGTATATGCATTTTTTTGTTATTGGCATTTGTCTACTGCCAGCTGAGCAGAAACCAATCTTTCTTACATACTTCAGCCATCAGTCATCCTCCAGATTCAGTTTTCAGTCAATTTTTGTCAAATATCTGCTATACTTGAGTCAATGATCTAGAAATGAAAAGTACCTACTACCTCAAGCTGCCAAAGCTAGCCAGTTCACAAATTCCACTCTTATAAAAAGGCAGAAAACATTAACTAGACTGGACAAGTGATAAATTGCTGCATTCTTCTCCTGTTAAAAAAAAAAGGAGTTGGTCAATGCAGTGGGCTATAGCTATAACAGTCCACATATACTTATTATATGGTAACATTCACCTCCTCTTTCCAAGCAGCCTAAGAATGACAATACTATTTTCAACACTTTTACTGTTAATGTTTAGAAAGTAATAGTAGACATAGATTAAAAACAAAAATCCAGAAAAAAAGTCCCTTTAACTTCCGGTTTTTGTCTGCTTAAATGACGATAAAATCTTCCCCCCCCATAATTATGAAAACATAAATTGAAAAAACACCTAATACTGGGTTTATGAAAGTTGAAGATCTTAAATAAAATTCAAATAAAGATATTTTCTAAGCAGATTGGATATAAAGATATGCTCTGTGAAAAGAGAGGGGAGAAAGACAGGGAAAAGCAAGAATAAAAGAGAACCAAGGTGGAACTGAGACACAGCCCAGGAAACCAAAAAAAAGAAGAAAAATGAATGTTTGATATTATTCATTAAAATGTCTTGTTTGAAAGAAATATACTTCCTCTCTCTGCAACTTTTTTGATGGGGACCTTAATTTACATCAGAAGACAACCTAACTATGGGTCTAGACAAACAAAGGCTGATAACTGTGATCTCAATGCTATGCAGAGCTTTAGAGAACATTCTAAAGAATAATAGGACAGAATGCAGTGCAGTTTTAGCAGGGATAGATGGTGCTGAACTAACCTGATGGGTTTTAGGTGTAGTTCCAGAATATTAAAAAGTAATCTAAGTAGCATATAGTGTGCCATAGTGGGGACCAATGTCACTGGCCACCAGAATCTCTCACAGTACTCACCCCATTTCCCTGCCATGGTAACTGTTCCTGTGCTCCCAGTGCTCGGTAGGGTCCTGCGTATTCATGATGCTCTTGCATGTACAGACACCTATGCTTTAAAGCTCATAAGAGCACACTACAGAAGGCACTTGGTGAAGTGATAAGCACAGAAGCTGAGAATGGCACCACTGAAAACGTGTGCTTACATCCATAGGCATAAAGTAAGGATCTGGGTGAAAAGGAAAATAATACAAAGATGCCACTAACCCTTTCAAGCGAACCAACTGGACTCAGACTTAGACTGTTGGTTGCTCTTTTCCTACTGGACCTCACAGCATCATGAACTTCCTCCTTGGACTTCTCTTCATATTTCTTCACTGAGTCAGATCTAGTCTTTGCCTAGAAATTAGGAAAATTAGTCCCTTCCAAAGTAGACACCCTATGAGAGCCCAAAGAAGAGTGGCCTTTGGACTTCCTCTTCGCATACAGCTCTAGTTTCTCAAGAAGTTCCCAGGTTGTTCTTCAGAAAACACTTCCCATAGTACAGAGGGTAAAAGTCAATATTACCTTGTCCAAAGAGGGTTTTTGAGACTAATGTTAGATGAGCATATAATCTGTATATGTCTGCAGGCACATTAACTGCACTGAAAAGAAATGGATGAGCTTCAGTTGGACTTAGGGAAGAAGGTGACACCTTGGCAAATTGTTTGTGACCAGGATCTTATATAGAAATTACTCTGAAATATGAAATCCTATCAGTTCATCCTGTAATCCTCAGTACTTAGCATTTTTATAACATTTTTATACCTATATTTGTGTCTGAGTACAACTTTACTGCCTCTAACCTTTGTGAGAACTGCTTGATAGATGAGCAGACACAAGCTCGGATGTCAGCTGCTCACTAATGTATAAATGATTGATCAGTGTATAAACCTGCTCATCTTCTGGCATCATTGTAAACACACAAATTCTAATCATTTCACAGAGCCCTTTTAGGGATTTATTTAAGATAAGCTTGTCAGTCCCCTTCAGGAAAATATCTGGGCTGATGGTTATATGGGAAGATTTATTGTACTTAATAATATGTCATCTTTGTCCATATGGACTAAGAATTAACCTCTACAGAGCAGCAGGGAGCATACTTACAAAACTGAGGCGGAACAAAGGAGGGCAGTTTTGTTCTTTAGACAGCTACTGCCTCTGCTTGGAAGTGCTGAGGCCACATGGCAGTGAAAGCTCAGAGGTTTTCCGCCATCATTTTAAATTCAAGAATAGGATGCTGTAGGGTGAAAGGGCACAGCAATTCCCCCTTAACACTGATACAAATTTTTATTCTCCAAGAGCAAAGTTGCTCCTTACCCATTTGGCATTACTTCTTTCCATGTTGTGAAATCCAGAATTTTTACTAAGGATGCAAACACTGTTTTTGTGACTGTTTCTCTAAGTACAGCACTTTTATACTTTGCCAGCATGGCTTCTGTACTGAATTTCCAATCAACTCTTTGACAATGTTTTCTGCTCCTTAACATTTGAAGCACGCTGAATGATTTCTAGCACACTTCCACTTTCTCTAGTAGACCAATATTTGTCTCTGCAGGATATATGGTGTCTGATCTTTATTGCTTTATCAGTTTTATTTGCAAGGGGTCAGCCAGTTGTTATTGTCAGAGTGCTATGATAGTTCTTCAAAGGAAATGCGGATGTATTTGATACACATCAAACATTAAAACAACTGAAAAATATTGTTTGAAACTCTGTGCTCGGGAATTAGTATAAGTAAGATTCATATAATTAAGATTCATGACCATTTAAAAATTGTATGAATTACTCTAATGGCTAAAATTTACTCCCACCTTCTAAAATTCTTACTAATTTCACATGATGAAACCCACCTCCCTCCTGTGCATAATCATGTCGAACATGCCAAGAGGAAAAGATTTGAGGATTTTGGTTCAATAATCTACTTAAGAATAAAAAGAACAGTAGTAAACATTTTGCATAAAATGAGTCCATTTCAGTTACACCAATCTAATTTGGCTTCTGAATGTGCTCTTTTTGAAGTAACCATTAAATAACAGAATTATTGTACTCTGTAGAGATTCCAGATGCATCCATTTCAGCAGGCATTTACATAACACTGCTATTTTTCTTGATTCTTCTCCACTGTGCATGTATCTTTCACATATATTGTTATGGTAGAAATGTAAAAGTACAGCTAAACTAGTGCCTCTGTGTTCAGGAACCTAGAATATATCTACCTTTACATGTAATTGCTGGTAGCAATGCTGGATTTACTGGATTTATTCAGTATTTCAAGATTATCCACCTGAGTTGTCCACCGGTTAGACCCTACAAGGCATTCAGGGTCTCTGGCTATACCAGACAGTGAGGAGTATTCGTTTGGCAAAGACCTACCTTTATTGACTGAACTATCCAAAGGCAGTGAGAGGTTATAAAACCCTGGGAGAGTGCAGAAGGAAAACAGAGTTACAGGAGGCACAAAATACCCTGACACTGTTAGTTCCTAGAACTGGGCTTATGTTGGTGTGTTTTTGTGTCTGCATTCAGCACACATGTAGAAAATAAAGGTGGCTCCTGGCATCCTCATCTTCGAGTCTTCTCATCCCTTACTAAGAAAGAAGGAGATAGACCTACAACATCCGGATTTTCTCCGTATTGCTGTTAGCCAGTGGCAATGTCCATTTTCTCTCTCAGATGCTGTTGTGAAGAGGACCAAGGAAATCTTCATGTGTGTTGCCAAATGGCTCATTCTGTAAGCGTGGTCAGATGCAAAATGATACATCAAGGAGTAAGAAACATAGCCCCACACTGAGAGAGCATGTGGAAAGCCAGCTGAGCAGGGGCTGGAGCGGTGCTGCAGACAGAATGGCTACTGAGTGTCTTGGCTGCAGAAGAGGAAACATTGAGCAGAAGCAGAGGGATGGTAACACCTCTGGGCACAGCAGAGTCAGAACAGCTCCTGGAACACTGTCCAGCTCTGATTCCACATTTTACACAGCTAGAGGGGACTCGGGCCATCCTACAGCCTGTGTGATACTGGAGAGAAGTTTAGATGGCCACCTTGATCCTTTCAGCCTCTATCAGGCACAAAGTCATACACAAAACAGTGAGTTTTGGTTTCAGCATGCACGTAGTAGAGAGGAACAATACACCCAGTGATTAGGAGAGAATCAGTTGGGAAGGTCAGAAGTCAGGAACTGAGGGAAATAGCATATAGGATTGAGGGTCTGTCATGTCAAATGCTGTCATGTAGAAGGGTGCAAATGCATGGACATAAAGGAGCATTTTAAAGTGAAGGTGGTTTGTAAAATCAAATGTGCTGTGGTGTTGTAAATACATTTAATCAAACGGGATTGCAACTAAACATCTATTTTCAGTTTTACCTTGTCTGTTGAGTACATTTCATGCTAAATGCCCTTGAATTAGGTGCATAAAAATATTTCTGACAGTTGGAGTGCTTACATGCCAAATGTCTGTTATTATCAAACATAATAACATGGACCATGTGATATGAATAAAATACTTTTTTAAAAAACATGAATTAAGAAAAAAATATCCTCCAGGTATAAGATACAGGAAAAACTCTGTTAAAATATCTTTGTATCACAATTTCACTTGTTTTCTATTG
Source organism: Corapipo altera (assembly GCF_003945725.1). Classification (NCBI taxonomy): domain Eukaryota; kingdom Metazoa; phylum Chordata; class Aves; order Passeriformes; family Pipridae; genus Corapipo; species Corapipo altera. The sequence goes on from NW_020884881.1 coordinate 10,037,418, forward strand.
TGTACATTTCTAGCAACTGAAGTTAGTACACACCTACAGAAATCTTGAGAGCATTACTCATGAATATCCCTATTTTCTCTTCTGCTTTGTTCTCTGGTATTCTATTGAGAAAAAGTGTACAGACATATCAAAGTCAACAAAGATCTCAGCAGAGCAAAACTCTAACTTTCAGTCCAAGCAACCTTGTGTGAGGCAGGGTCATTCCAGAGCCAAGGAACTAAAATATATATGTGCCCTAGTCTGATCCTGTGCCAGGGCCAGGCTTTCCAGACATCCAGGGAGAGCTCAGTGAGAACAACAAACTCGTCCACCAAGCTTGTTATTCAGGAGAAGATGGGAGACTCGAGAGAAAGTCCAGATTAACTCTGTAACTGGTCCGGAAATAACATGAACAGTTTCAAGGTTTCAGACTAAAACCATATAATAATGACTGGCTAAAAAAATCTACACTGTCAGCACCTAACAGGCCAACTTCTACCTGTTACTGTAGTAAGTTGTACCAGTAACATAAAGCAGGAAGATCCAGGTGTCTCAAACATCTCATTAGGTATGATTTAAATGTCTCATTGAATATCAGTTTGGGGAACAGGGCTGTTTGCCTTCCTTTCATCTGGATTTTTTGATAGCTCCTTTATTCTAAAGCTACTGACAAGAGCCTTTGTTTCTGCTGACTCTATGCCCAGAAAGGGAGTGCTTACCTGCATTTATTTTCAGGTGTTTGCAGATAGAAAATTATTCTAGCATCATAAAACTGCTGAAGAAAGTCTCAACAAATTCACAGTGGAAGGAGATATTGAAAATAATGACTTTTAAAATAATGACAAAGATTTCCAAAAAAATTACTGGAACTTGCTTCAAGAAGGAACAATTACAGCTCTGGTATTCTATTGAGAAAAACTGTAGAGACATATCAAAGTCAACAAAGATCTCAGCAGAGCACAACTCTAACCTTCAGCCCAAGCAAGGCTTCCTCTGTGCGTGAGGCCAAGCCATTAGGGTTGGTAGGAACATATGGACAGCCCAGACAGCTCTTGGAAATGGTATGCCAGACTGGGCAGCAGAAATGTCCTCTAGATCAGATGTTCCCAGTCATAGTCCAGATTCTTGGCACAACCCTGCCTTCATTATTTCGTCTGCATGAACACTTTTTCAAAAAACATTTATGCAAGAGCAGCTGAGTCATGAGCTCTCCCATTCTCAGATATTCCTCCTACAAACATGGTTCCTGTCAGTAAGGAAGAGGGATAGTGGGGTATTATAATCTTTCTGTGTGATTCCAGCCCTACCTGGAATGAAATATGTGCCAGCTACTTCCCTTTTATATTTCTATGTATTGTGAAATATCTCTTATTTTTTTGTTCGAAGTTCAAAACATAATTTCTAATGCAACCTCTAGTGACGGTACAGTCAAAGTTGTTGCCTTTTAGCTCAGTAAATATAGTCTTGCTTGTAACAGGGCATAGACTTCCTTTTAAGTTAACAACACAGGTCTCCAGATCTGTCCAGGCTCATTATGGACTTGTCGTGACCAGCCTGGAGATTTGTTTGTGGCTTGTAGCAGCACTGTCTAATGACTTTATTCCCCATTCCCATGCATCATCCCACGTTGCTTTGTAACACTCAACCCTGCTGTGGCTTGCTGTGCTACAGAACTTTTCAGCTGAGCACAGACCCCATATAATGCATTGAGTTACCTATACCATTATTAAGAAGAATTTTTTGAGGCTGCCTTTTTTTGCTACCAGCTTGCCTTTAGGTTCCTATCCTTTAAGTCCCTCATATTATGAGCTCATTAAATGGAATGATAATTTCTTTAACTGAGCTATTGTACGAGACTCCTTACAGAGGGTCACAGAAAGTGGGATACATCTTTCTATGAGACAGAGACCAGTTCACTGTTTTTCCTTCATTAATCAGTGGGGAACTAGGACTCTTTATTCATGGTCTCCAACTTCCTTAGCTAAGTAATTAATGCATATGTTTAGGACTAATTTTACTTTCTCATTATAGAAAGTAGAGCTGTAAAGGAACTGTTGGATCAGCTGATGTATCAATCAGCACTACTGCAAGATTGACCTTTATTTAATAAGGTATTTTAATCAGCTTTTGGCTTTTAGTTTTGATGTCTCATTTGCTTCCCCTTAAGAGTATCATCATTTAGCATATTGGTAAAGTATTTTCTTGATAAAATACTTTTATAAGGGCTTAGTCTTGGAATACATATATTAATAATAATTCCACCATCACTTGCCTTTTCTAATTCATCTTTCATCACTGAACCACAACATATCTTATCAACAAAGTCAGACTCATTCCTCCCCATTTAAAACACAGTAAAATGAAAAAATCAAAGGATAGATCCAGTAAGAGAATCAGGAATCAGCTATTCTGAACACTGCTCCCATGCTTTTGCCTTACTGCCACTCAATACCAATCAAAAAATCTAAGTAGCTTCTTGCACACATATGAACGTGCTTGTAAACACAAAGATAGACATTTTCAAAAGGAAGACCTGGAGTTGTCTTGTAAGTCTGTATCAAAGAACCCGGAGTTCTGGTCTCACTTCCTCATTTCTTCCCTTCAGTTTCTACTAAAACCTCTAAAATACTTCGTTGTTAGAGATCACAGCTGGAACCTGAGAACATTCAACTTAAGGAGAGAACATCCTCAAACCAAGGCAGGAAGAAGATCAGTGTCCTACACAACATACTGTAGACTGATGTGAAGGGGGAGCCAAAAATCCTCTGTCTGGAGCTGTTCTGTGTCATGTGACAGAATCCAACACACGCTGGGCAAAAGAGTGTATGATTCTAAGACACTGCAAAAGAAGATTCTGTATTTGCTCCAGTGGCTGTTCATACACTCCTTGAATGAAACTTCATACTGTGGGCATGCATCCTACAGCAGTGGTATGAGTATCTTCATTCTGCAGAGATTAAGTTCTCTCTGATGCAAAACACAATGAAATCTCCATGTTTATCTTATTTTTTTTTTAGAATATTATTTATATAGTTGAAATAATGGGCAAATGGTTGCCAATATTTAAAGAAGGAAATTTGAGGGGGGAAATGTATAAAAAAATCTGTTAGTTTGGCTTCGAATTGTTCTTAGGTTAAGTATGTCTTGTACTACTTGCCTACTGTTCTTTTACTCAGAGGTCCTTGTAGCTCATTGTGGAGGTGATACCTGAAGGAAAACGGATTATAATTGAACAATGAAATTAACAAGTGGATCTAATTGCAGTGGTGGTATGATAGATAAGCCATTTATTGGTTGAAGATGAAAGAAAGCATATCAGCTCTTCACAGCTGTGGCAAAACTTCATTATTGGCTGACATGGCACAGGATCATGTTTTGAAGCTAGAAAGAGGGCCAGGAACTCCCAGCCTGGAACCCACAACTGTGGGATTCAAAGAAGAGTCTGATTTTTCCTTTGAAAAGGAGGGTATTTCAATACTTCTTATTTTGAGGCAAGACATAAACCTTTTGACGTAGTTTCAGATTCCAAATGCATGCCGTGGGCTGTCTATAGTTATGCATCACAGATCACTCACCAATGAGTTTCTTCCACATTTGTCTTCTCAAATGGGAACTCAAGTGGCCAAGTTGGTTCTGAGTTCATAATCACCTTAAATGCTTTGACATGGAGCCACACACCAAAGGAGCAAGAGTCTGAAGTGAGTGACTCTTGAACTCTTTAGAAAGGAAGGATAGGAGGAGACATGAAGAGAAGTACCAGTCTAAAAAAGGGAAGAGAGTAATAGAAATCCTGCATTTTATTTTTTACAATATTTTTATTTTTGTAATGTACATGCTAACTGAAACGAAAACATGCATACATTGACTTCTTATGTTTCATGAGGAGTTGTGGGTATAGATCTTTACAAAAAAGGGACTATATAATTATATCAGACAGAGAACATGAGTATACAAGGGTATACATGTTGTTCTGCCTGGATTTGTGCTCCTTATCACTACTGGGGCTGATGGTAATTCTTTTATGTATTGTAGCTGCACGGGAAAACTTAAATTGGGTATCAATATTCATGGTTTTTTACCTAATTTTGAACAAGTTGGCCTGAATGTTTGTGCATTCATGCCATGTGAACTACATGCTGATAAGCGGCGCTTTGCAATTTTGCAGTGGTTTGCACATGCCTTGTGATCTGAGCTATTTTCCTTTTGAAGAATGACAGCTGATGTGCACCCTGTCATGTTGTCCCTCCATGGGACAGGTGAGCTGCTGGCCTCCTGTCACTCAGCTTCAGAAACTAGGGCTTTTGCAGAAGGTTTTCTGTTGCAGCAGCGATACTGTGGGTAGGCTATTCCTGTTACAGAAGATGATTCTTTAGCCAAAAGTGCGCAAATCTCCATGCAATACTACTTTTTTTTTTATTTTACTAAACTAAGAGAATGTGTTTTCTTGGTGACAGTCTTTTTCATGTTTACTCTGCAGTGCCTGCAGCTCAGGCAAATGTATGGAGCCAGCCTTCTACATCCTGGAGAGAAATTAAGGTATAAATGTCAAGCAACTGGCAAGTCCTGGGTTGGGCACCCTGCATTCAGCTCTGTGATGAGCTCGCTGCAATGTGGCTGTTGGGAGAGATGTGGTGTAGTCTGAGTCCATGTAAGTTGCAATCACTGCAAAGTAGATGAATCCCTCAAATATTTTATCTCCCAGCTCCTTTTATCTATTTCAGCTCTAAGCTTGTAACTCCTGGAAATCTTTAGTGTAAATATCTGTGACCATATGGGTCCCAAAGATGAGTCAAATGTTAAACATAAACAGCTTGTGAAGCTGTTCTGTCCATTAGAAAAGCCACAACTGTTCACAAAGTGCATCATCCACCTGCTCTGACTGATACTACTTACAGGATAGTGTCTTCTGAATGCGCTTGTATTTATCACTCATGATGCAGACCATATTAACACTTTCTACCATAAATGTAACTGCCTTGCATTCACAACTTCCTTTGGAAGCTTCTCATTTGGAGTCCTCACCCTTTGGCCAGAACTTTAATTTTATGTCATTAAGACATTACAGTTCAGAATGTTAAATCATGTAATTGTACAACACATCAAGGTTTATGCCTGATGTTGATGGCTCACTCAAAATGGTGTTGAGGAAGCTTAAAGCTAAGTTGAATTCTAACTATATTTGTTATCACCCTGCATGCCGTTAGTTTAATGACATACAAGCCTTTAAGTCATAACCATTAGTTCCTATAAATTGAAGAAAACCATGCAATAATGTTCTCTCTCCTCCTTTTGCTAATGACATAAAGATAATGGGAAAGTCTTTTTATAAACACATTTTTTTTGTTCAAAAGGCAGTTTTTAAAAGGAAAAAGTAATGGATTATTGTGTAAAATTTGCATGATTGGGAAACTGCTTTAAATAGACTATAACCTGAAGAAAGTCTGTCAAACTTGAGTTATATTTCTCAGATGTGAAAGCTGCATGGTAGTTTATCCTCACACCGAAGAAATTAAGAAATGAGTAAGCACTATTTTTATCATGTAGTGAAAAAAGCAAACTTTCATTTATAGTGAAAATACAGCCATCTTTTGCCATGACTAATTTTAACAGTCAAATTCCTTACTTACAAGCATTCATGAACCTAGGTAAATATACAGAACTGTGGGCATTAAAAGCACAGAGCAGGTGGACAATTTGGCATGGTAAGTGTACAGAGAAGCACAGCTTTTTCTTTTTCAGGCATCTTCTCACATTTTTACCACCCTGTAGTTTTCCATATACATTTAACTGTTTCTTTGCCACCAATGCTCAGAAACAGGTACTTGCTCAGCGGCCACAGACTCTCATTAATAAGCCTGTGGGAGGTGATTTTCATCAAAGTCTCCCGACAGAACTATTACATGATTAAGAAAACAACTACCCAGACGTCTGATCTAATAATTTCTTGTCCTTGAAGTTTTTTTCCACGTAAATGAACACTGTTGTGACTCTCAGACTTAATTTGTATCTTACCCCTACTGAGCTATTGCATAATGTCATCTACATGCACAGGGCCAAGTCTCAGCAGCACAGGATGAGCTGATAGGGCAAGTAGAGGTTCCTTTCAGGTACAGTGTTGAATGCTCTCCAGGTGCATTCTCCTGTAAAGCCGTGATGGAGCCATGACTTCCCCTTAAGGGGACACTTTAGTTATCACTGGCCACAGGATGTCCATACCAACATCACCATGAAGAGGAAGGAGTCACTGGGATCCCAGCCAGTGGACATCCATGACTATCCAACCATAGTTTTTGAGCCTGGAAGGCACCAGCAGCACAGGGATTCTTCCCTGAGAAAGGGAAGTTCCTCATCCATATATGCTAATCCAGAAACAGAAGACAGCATAAACCTGAAGGCAGTTCTCAGGCAGATGAGGAGGGGGAAGAAAGGATAGGAGCATGTCTAATATCCATGGCTACTTGTTATAAGGACTTTGACTTCACATTGTAAGAGCGGCTTGGAAAGCTGAGGCAAGTATTGCTTATATCCTTAGTCTTCTTGTCTATATGGAAGGTGTGCTAGTGATATTTGCATTTGGCAGTACTTTGGCATCTTGACTATTTCCAAGAGATGCATGGCTACTCTGCATGTAGACTAATACTGATGAGTAGTTCTCCACTATCTCTTAACCTGCAAGGGGACACAGGGACGCAGTTTATGGGGTAAGTGCCAAAGCCCTCATGTGTGTTCAGGGCTGGGGCTCTGCCTGGCGGCAGAGGGGAAAATCCTGGGGGGCTGCAAGGGGATTTAGACTTGCCCTGTTGTTGCTTAGCAGAAGCTTTCCATGAAAGAGGGAGGAAAATGTCTTTTTTAGAAGTCAAATTCACTCTTTTTCTTTTAATTTGAAAGACAATTTAAAAAGTGGTGATCATTAGGCTCAACTGTGAAGGGAAAAGTGGTGTAGGTCCCTTTTTGTTGACTTCTGATTTGTCTTGAACCCAGTGGTGTGGTATGTTTCTGTGTTTAATCCAAGGAATTTGAGCTGCTGAATGATTTTTTCTGACATGCTGCGGACCAAATGTTCTGGCAAGGCCCTGTGCCAGCGATGTGAGAGGTGATGAGGCTCCAGAAGCTGTTTTTTCTCACAAGTTGCCAAAAGAGATGAGTTTCTTTGATACAAGTAGTTGTTCTGTACATGAGCTCTGTATGGCGTAGACAAATCAGACGCAAAGGCGATGCCAAAAGTACTTGTAGTGTAGCTGTGAATGTTCTTCTGGTAAGTATTTTAATTTTCAAGTGCAGATGAATATTACCCTTACAGAAGGGCCACAGGGACAGTCCTTGAAACTGATGCCCTCAGAACAGATGTAAATATGCAATTGCAAGTGACTGTCCTAAACCCACAACATTAGTATGCTCCACAAAGGTCTGGAATAGTGCATGAAGTTCAATCTTCAAGTCCATATATTTTTGGGCTGAGGGTGCTGACTGGAATCCAGCAAGCAGGGCCCTCTGTGCTGGTGCTGTCAGGTATTCAGATAATGGTCCTTCTGGAGCAGGACTGAGACCAGCTATTTTTGTATGACACAGGCTGCCAAACAGCTTCTGATTTCTAATCTGGTGGTGAAAGGCTCCTAATATCTCTGCTATTATTAGAAGCAACCTACAAAATTACAAAGGTGGTGGATGAGTTGAATGCAGAATCCTGCACTTGGAGACAGTCAGTGAAACTAGCAGGGGATCAATTTGAAACAGATAAAAGAAAGTACTTCTTTAGCAGTCAGTAGTGAGCTTCAGCCACGCAGTGCTGGAGAAGCCGACAATATCAGCAGGTTTAGAAGGGATTAGACAGATCCAGGGACAACAGGCCCATTAAAAAGACAAGGCAGGGATGTGGCCTCTGTGGTATCTATCACATCAGATACTCAGCTGGGATGCTGGGGAAACACAAGGGGAAGGGGCTGCAGAAATAAACCAAGCTTGCACACCTCAAAAAACATCTCTCCTCACAACTGCGTGATAAACTACTGGTCCAAGCCAGTTTCATGTTTTTAATCTAGAAATGCGTTCTATCCCCAATGCACTGTATGAATATTCAGTCACTACACCATCCTAGATTCCCATGAGCTGACTAATGAGCTCAAAGCAATACAATCAAACAAGAACTAGGAATCTTCTTCATTCCTGGCTCTGATCCTTAGTCCACTGGTGCTTTGCATTATAGGCAGTTCCACTACACATCTCATTGCCAGTCCCCAGCACTCTGCCATTACTATATACTATGCTAACAAACATGCTATATCACAGACATTCATATTACAATGCAAAATCCTAAAGGAACCAAATGAACAAATCTTGCATGGGATACAGAAAAAGATGGAGACAGTGAAACGTAAATGGTAATGAAATACTGTAAAAGTGAGTAACACAATAACATCCCATCTGTAGCTCTAAAAGCTAAGTCATGCATAGTGCAGCAATCATGGCAATTTCAAGCTTTCTTAGATTTTTGGAGGCTGAAACCCAAAACTTCCTCTTGCCTCTTGCATTTGTTCTTTCCCAGCAATGTAGGAAGTAAGCCAGCATGCCAACTTTTAAGCATAAAATAAAATGAAACTGATTATTGTTTTTAAGCAATTGCCCTCAAGGCCACCCAACAATAGTGTTTCTAAAGCAGTCCTACCTTTGTTTTCCAACTTGAGCTCCTCTGCTAGCAAGCTGTCTTGTCTGTTTCCAAGCACAAATGCCAGAAATGAGAGGATCAGGGCATCCAAGATTCCAATAATTGCCAGGATATATGCCCAGCGGACTGAACAAGCCCCCAGCGTGTACTTGTCTGTCTTTTCACCACACATCCGTTTTACCTCATCTGAATCCCAGCCATCAGGAAAAATCATACAACCCAGGACGAGACAGGCAGCTTGGAGAAAAAAGAAAAGGAGAACAATGGGATAATGAGACGAAACTTTCATTTTGATGAGAACCTACACAGTTATCATTAAAGCAATGCACTTTTTCATTCTGAGCTTCAAAGCCAGGCTACTGAAAAACAAGTCACAGAATTACATGCTGTGATTAAGTATTTAATACAAAAACCTGAGATACAGTATCAATTGCACACCTTGCTTAAAAAAACCTGTTACATCCTAAGTCCCTGGTTAGATTTTGTATCACTACAATCACATTTTCCTGGTGAGATCGATTTCTTCATTTTAATATGAAAGGGTCACACAAAAACAAAAGGGTAAAATGATTAATAACCTGGATAGTCAAAGGAAACACTGGGTTACTGTCAAGGGGTCAAACAAACCAATCAGGTTAAAACAGAGGAAAAAAAACTACCTATAATTTCTCATAATCTAAGTGCTCGTAACACACATAGGTAATAGAAAGGGATTTTTTTTGTCAGTTGGCAGTACCCCTTTAAGTGAAATATGTTTTATGCATAAAAATTATACTCCTCAAAACACAACTAATGACATTGTTCCTCTAGGAAAAATAAGGTATCAACATTGCTGTGAGCTTCTGATCTGGTTTACCTGTGGAGCCAGCCCATGACATCTCAAACACAAAAAAGCGCTGATCCTTTTAACACCAAGAGAAACAAAAAGCCTTTACCTGCATGGAAAGACAGCCAACACTGATCACTAGCTCTGCTGGGCAGGGGCAACTGTACTGTGGCAGGGACAGAGGCCACAGTTGTTTATTACATAGCAGATCAGACATGTTCTTAGTACTTCCTAAAAGTAATTTAACTTTGTTCTTTTCCACCTAAGTAATTAAAAAAACGGACCCTTATCTCAGGAATTCAGTGCACTGCTTTCCAGCTGTGTTCCTCAGATTTCCAATTAACTCATCTTTCCAGAATTCTGTTCCTGCATGCTTTGATATACTTGCTTAACTTTCTGGAGTCATTCTGTTGATTGCAGTTGGACTTTTCTTGGTAATAAGACACACAGGTAAATGGTAACTGGACTAGATTCCTTTGCATAAAGACAGTTATCAAAGAAAGGATATTATTTTCTCCTTTCCCTATACATTTAAGATGCTTTCTACTTGATGACTACTTGGTTAACATCTTCAGATGCACGAATAATACCTTACCTGTAAAGCTCAACATAAGTAAGATTAGTCAACCTTGAGTCTTTATTTGTTGAGGGAATATTTTGCACTGAATGCTTTTAAGAATACAGACTTGCTCAATAATATGAAACATTTATCAGCTACAGGACTGAAAAGACAGGTATGAAATCCACCCACAGATCTATTCTGCATTGCTAGAAATTTTTACATTTAAATCCTTCTAAAGAGGATTAGAAGATTTTTCTCTAGAAGGAAATTACTTTCAGTTTTAAATAAATTTGAAAAATCGAAATAATTGTATGCGATTTCAGTGAAACTGCTTAGACAGTGAAACTGTTTATAACGCAAACATGGGTCCCATTATGTTGTCTAAAATTCCACTGTCTCTAATAGCAATGTGACTGAACTGGAAATATAACAAAAGCTACTACTGTTTTACTAATACATAGTAATAGTGTTCTAATGAATTCAGAAACTTCTGGAATTGAAAACTTCACCAAATGAATGAAAAGACTTAAAAATCATCAGTTCCTACAGAATTTTTTATCTGTATCAGTCTTCTATGTGTGATCTGAATACATCAGATCAGCATCACCCTCCTGAACCTGCAGACAGCCCAGCCTAGGACCTCTGTGGCTGATCAAGAGCTTTCATGAGAAGCAGCAGGGGAAATTGATAAATGACTGACTAGTGTCACTGCCACCATTCAGAACTATTTGGGCAACTGTAAAACTTAGAAGAATCATATCCACATCATTTGCCTTTGGTTGCTTGAGAAAGCTCCCGGCAGGATTATTGTCTGTGTAATGACAGCCCTGGGCTTCCTCCGTTTCTTCCTCTCCTTTGACGATATGGTGACCCACTTAGTAGATGAGTGAAAGGCTGGGAGTGTTGTCTATTTACACTTTACTAAAGCCTTTGACCTTGTTTCCCACAGTATTCTCCTGGAGAAACTGGCTGCTCATGGCTTGGACTGGCATAATTTTCACTGGGTAAAAAATCTGGCTGGATGGTCAAGCACAGAGAGTGGTGGTGAATGGAGTTAAATTCAGGTGGCAGCTGGTGTTTCCCAGGGCACAGTATTGGGGCTGGTCCTGTTCAATATCTTTATCAATGATGTGGGTGAGGAGTTTGAGGGCATCCTCAGTCAGTTCACAGATGATGTGAAGTTAGGCAGGAATGTTGATCTGCTAGAGGGTAGGAAGGCTCTTCAGAGGGATCTGGACAGCCTGGATCAATGGGCTGAGGCCAGTTGTCTGAGGTTCAGCAAGGTGAAGGGATGGGTCCTGCACTTGGGTCACAAGAACCCCATGCAGAGCTGCAGGCTTGGGGCAGAGTGGTCGCAAAGAGGCCCAGTGGAAAATGCCCTGGGGGTGCTGGTCAACAGCCAGCGGAATATGAGGCAGGAATATGTGTCCAGGCAGCCAAGAAGGCCAAAGGTATCCTTGCCTATATCAGCAACAGTGTGCCCAGCAGGACCAGGGCAGTGACTGTTCCCCTGTACTTGGCACTGCTGGAGCCACAACTCAGATCTTGTGTTCAATTTTGGGACTCTCACTCCAAGAAAGACACTGAGGTGCTGGAGTGTGTCCGAGAAAGGCAAAAAAGCTGGTAAGGGGTCTGGAGCACAAGTGTGATGAGGAGCAGCTGAGGTAGCTGGGGTCATTTAGTCTGGAGAAAAGGGGGCTCGGGGGGGACCTTATTGTTATCTACAAAGACCTGAAAGGAGGCTGTAGCCAGGTGGGGGTCAATGTCTCCTCCCAAGTAACAAGCAACAGGATAAGAGGAAAAGGCCTCAAGTTGTACCAGGGGATGTTTAGATTGGATATTAGGAAGAATTTCTTCACCAAAAGGGTTGTGGAAGCATTGGAAGAGGCTGCTGAGGGAAGTGGTGGAGTCACATCCCTGGAGGTATTTAAAAGACATGCAGTTGTGGTGCTTAGGGGCATGGTTTAGTGGTGGACTCAGCAGAGCAGGGTTAATGGTTGGACTCAATGATCTTAGAGGTCTCTTCCAACTTAGATGATTCTATGATTCTATGATTCTTACAAAACATGAGGTAAGAATCATGGAATGGTTTGGATTGGAAGAAACCTTAAAGATCATCTAGTTCCAATCCCTCTGCTGTGGGCAAAGATACCTTTCACTGGATCAGGTTGCTCAGAGCCCCCATCCAATCTGGCCTTAAACACTTCCAGGGATGGAGTATCCACAACTTCTGTGGGCAACCTGTTCCAGTGTCTCATCACCCTAACAGCTGCTTTCTCCTCCATGTTGGAGTCTTGTGGAGCTTTTCAAGCTTTTGAAAAATAATTAACAAACAGTGGTTAATCATACCTTATATATACTTGCTTGTCCTCTTAAAATTTTTTTTCTCATGTGAACAGCTAACAGAAACTGCCACATGGTTTTCCTTTAGGGCTCTGAATGACAAGACAAATTATTCATACTATGAGAGAGAACCCAGGATTTTTACCTCCTGAGATGAAAGGATGCAGATACAACACTTTCAGAGACTGGAAACAGACACTGAACTGTTGTTGGCACTGGCAGACTTGTGACTCTGACCAAACTAATATTATCACAGCCCGTGCTCTGTGCATGAGCTTAAATGGTAATTAGCAAACAAGTAGTTCATGATCCTATGGTTGTGCCAAATACAGTGACAGATTAATATTATATCATTGCATGAAATGAGGTTCTATTTATAAAAAGGCTGACTGTTATGCAGGAAAACAGTGCTGAGAAATTCCCACTGGCAGGACTCCTCTCTCATCTTCATTCTTTTCCTGACAACATACCCAGTCTGCTTGTATGTAGAATACGATGATGGGAAGTTTCCTGATAAAGGAGTCAAAAAAATGGAATGGGAATTATGCTGGCCAGCTCTTTTTTTTCCATACCCACACATGCAAGAGACTTCAAGCCTCTGTGGTTCCAAAACCTGTGAGGTTCTTTGTTTTCTTTTTTTCCCCCCTTAAATAGTATTTACAAAAAGAGTGACCCATTGAACTCCAGTAAACTGAATAGAGTTTTTGCCAGGCATATTGGTGATTAAGACTAGTCTTTCAGGAACTTTTACCCGGGAAAGAAAGAAAGGCTGTATGGAGGTGGTTGAAGACATAGGGTCACATACAGTCCTGAAGGAACTCAGAGGCTGCACATCTATGCAACTGAGATTGATCCGAGTGATATGGACTGCACTGACAAGTGGGATAATAATCCTCTGTGTTTACATTTATGTCATGGCTTGGAGCAAATGTGCAATTTTGAAGCAAATGCCATGATTCTCTCAATTTACTGACTCCATCCACAGAAACAGTTCTGGTGCATGTAAAACAGATTATTTCTGGAGGAGCATAGAAATTCATTTCCAAAAGATCTTCAGTCCTGAATGTGGACCTTAAAATTCTGACTCAATGTGTGGGCTTCATCACCACAAAACCTGTGGCTAAGAGAAAACTCCTGAACTATGCAAAGTGTCCTTAATACCCGAAATAGTTCTTGTGCAATAAAAAGAGGCAAATGTCATATAAGACCTCTTACTTGCTGCTCTATTTGAAGACTGCCAGACACAGTGTCCACCTTTGCAGAGGTTCTTCAGAGAGCTGACAACTGGCTCCCCAAGGAGATGACACAGCCTCTTCTTAATTTGTGCACAAGCAGACTGAAAATTCCTGATGGTACTCATAGAGGGTTTTTAACCACATGACTGCTGTTGGGTATGAGGCAGTCAGTGAGAAAAGTGTAATGAAATTCAAGATTCAAGGGCAGTGTCTTTGGAGAGCTGGAATGATGAAATCCTGTCTGGACTTCAGCACCCTGGGCTCCCATGTGGGACAAGGGAGGTGCCCTGTGGAATTGCTCCAGGACACAGACGTGATGTTCCCCCCCTCACACAAAGGAAGTAGCAAAGGTTTGTGGGTTAATCTTCCTTCAGAAAGCTTCAAACAACATATATAACGGGGGCATATGGTCTAGGAGACAAAACTAGTTCTGATTTGAAGTAAAACCCTGGAGCCCCATGTGATGAGAAAGCGAGAGGCTTCAGTAGTAACTACTTTAATCTACTTATTTCACATCATCTTGGCGATGTAGAGAAACCTGAATATCTCCACAGGACTAAGAACATTTATAGGTGGTGCTAAGGGGGATAAAAAGGAGGACGACTTTCCACTGCATTTCTGTGATAATATAAAAGACTTGATGCAATTATGGCTACTTGACTTATTAGGGTATGGACTTTTTAATGCCAAATCTGACAAGAATATATGCACATACACATATAAAGGGTTATCTATATTTCACATACTGGTTTTAAGAAAAGAGAAAAAGAAGATCAAATATTTGGTGGCTGGACAGTTAAAGAGAAAGCAAATAATATTGTGGAAAGTGGTAGTGAAGTGTTACAGACAGGGAGAGAAGACTCACAATAACCTGGCTGAGTTGACAGATAATAGATGTTTTGATGCCTGCTAGTTATGTTAGACAGCAAAATGGAATAATTTGATCAAGTATTGCACGATGTGAAACTGGATAACAGAAACATAGTTGATTGATAGCTATACTCAAAGAAAAGCACTATAGAGAATGAATTATTCAGAAAGATGGAAACAATTGTGAAAGTAAAGTAATGTTATATGTGACGAATGTGTTAAACTGTAAATATGCAGAAAATAATAGCAAAGATAGTGCAATCTACTTTAGTTAAGATCACTCAGGGGAAGAACTGTAAGAGAAATTTTACTGCACTAGGGGGACCTGCTTTAGACCTCAAGTATTGGATTCGTGTTTGGATAGAGAATTCTTTGATATGGTAGAGACAGAAATTCTGTGTGGGGTTGTATCATCATGGGACCATTTAACTTCCAAGTTTTGATCATTAGCTACAATAATTAAACTTTGAGATTTGTGTAGTTCTATGAATAGTTTAGTTAGTACAACATCTATCTTAGCTTGAGTAGAGTGTTAAGAGCACTGTAGATTTTTATAAGTGTGTGGCAGGTGACTCACAAGGTGCATCCCAGTGACTCCTTGCAAAAGAACAGAACTTCTGGTGTTCCAACCACAGTTATATTCAATAGGTATTTTGTCCAGAAAAAATACAGAAGCTGGGAACAATTAATGGATGTAGGCCTAATCACTATGTGGGCAAAAATCTCTGGAAGTCATGACAACAAATTGCTAACAGCTATAGCAGAAGTAGATGACTAACTGATGAAAAGTGGGTAAACCGAAATAATACACGACAAGAGATAAAAATACTTTACAATGAAGCAGGTATGGGAGGTGGTACAGCTAGAAACCCACAGGAAGGTAAATGTCAAAAGTTACATTTAGGCTGTATCAGCTCCTGTGGTGTCCAATGGCCCTGCAATCTAATGATTTTTTTCTTCTCATTTTTCTGTTTAAAATGTCTAAAATAACATGAGAACTGTGTCACAACCCACTGGAGTTTTTATAACATGTCTTTGTGCCACAGAATGTGTGTTGTGAGCTCTGTGTGTCAGCTGGGGTCCATGCCCAGAGATCACAGGAATGAGAAAGGTGCTTGCAAATCCATGTGCTGAGGGCCACGACCTGAGTGTCAGTCATCATGCAGACAGGTTGTTTGATGCTGAGGGGATATCCAAAAGGCACTTTTCTCACATGCTAGACTTACCACTGAAAGTGTTTATTTTGAATGCTGTCACAGAGGAGTGTTACAGCTAATTTAATGTTAACTTCTCTTTGTAGAACCTGTTCTTCAGCCAAAACATATCAAGTCATAGCACACTGGAATATACTAGATCTAATTAATGAATAAATTCAATACTGTGTAGGCTACAGCAGACAGACCGGAGAATTGCTGCTATCATGAATGGCATAGGCTACACATTGCTTGAGATATATATAGCTGATGTTTCATCCCAAGTTACTGATCCAAACAGCAAAGATATTTTAAACATGGTTTTGGTAAAGAGAAGGAAGAGCTGCAAATAATCCCACTTTCAATGACCATGAGTCAATTCAATTTAAATAAAATGAGAATATGAATAAAAATGTTTCCAAAACTGCATTTTAATGCATATTTCAGAGGGACAAACTTTTTGATAAGCTAAAGAAACTAGCTAACAAGTTAACTAGACTGAAGAGCTTCATACTCACTTGTGGGGCATGCCCTGAATTTCTTTTGGACAAAGAAGTAAATTTTTTGAGGTATCTTGACAGGATGAATAAAATTCCAGGGCTACTTTCAGCTCTATATGAATGACTAGCAAACTCGGTTTCATTATACCCTCAATACCTATCTCCCCAAAAAGCCTTGGAAAAAGGGAAGAAGATGTGAGCAGAGACCTTGGAAATTAGAGAATAATCAGCAAAGAAAGGCACATTCTGAAGGTTAGATAATGCAGGTCTAACAGACAGCTTGCCAAAAGTCAGGCTGTGCTAACTCTTTCATGACAAATTGAAACAAATAGTCAAATAATCTTCAATTAGGTTAACAAAAAAGAAGGAAAGCAGATATGGAGTGGGACTGAGGCTAGGACCTAATTCTATGCCTCATTTTTCAATGACGAGGATGATAGAGAATAGGAAGATGATGTCTGAAGAGATATGGGAACTCCTGCCTCCAAGTCTGTAGCACAGAAAATTATCATAAAGTGCTCAAGCTGGAGGAATGGACCTTCCAAACCCAAGCACTGAAATAACCAACACATTGAACTGCAAAGATGGTAGGAAGGTTTTTAAAATCAAGCCTCCAGTTTGTTTCTGAAGCTACTGCAATTGCAAGCAAATCTAAACCTGCTGGTGAGAGGGGAAGACTGGAAATGCACCAGCCACTGTTTTCAGGATACACATGGCAAAATTCTGAAGGCTTCCAAGGTGGAAATGAGATTCAAAAGCAAGGGATATGAAGATAAAGAGAAAATTTCTACATCTAAGCCTATAGTAGAGTCCATAATAAATACCAGGTTTAGTCTTTTGTTCCTGAAAACTAACAACTTCACAGCTGGTAAGTATTTGTTTGCAAAAAAGGAGGTTAAAACCTTTAAAAAAACACTGGTGTTGCCTAGAAAACAGATCTGCATGCCTTATGGTGCTGGTGCGCTGAAGAATTTTATGATTACTCTGTATAAACACAAGAGAATGGATCCCAGAGAGGGGGAAAAGCTATTTAACTGGAAGGGCAGCCTTGGCATCTGAACAAATGGATATAAACCATCCCGTAATACATTTAGGCTGTAAAGAAGAAGGCAGTTTTGAATTGTCAGGGGAGAGGTTCTGGCACAAACTCAGTAGCTGTAGCCATGCCAAAAAAGTTTTAAGTTGTCCAACTTGATGCTGTTGAATAGTTACTAAAGATGGAGTTTGACAAGTGTATCAAAAAATTATTAGGATGTGTTTCTCTGTGAGGCTAAATTCAACTCCTTTGGGTCTTTAACATATGTGCAAGAACTTAGGGCCCTTACATCAAGTATCTTCAGACACCAGAAACCAGCATATGATCTTTGCAATAGCTGCAGAGTCGGACACATAGACAACACAAACAGCACCCAATTGGGCCCTGGGGCAGGAGTAGCCCGAAGTCAAACTCCAGGCTTCAGCATTATGGCCATTTTGCTGAAAAGCTTCAGATTTATTTTCTTTTGACCATAAATTTAGCAAATCTTTCCACCTGGATAAACCCTGCCCTGTACTGTAGCCAGCAAAGCCCCTTGCTGACTGTTTGTCCTCCTGCAGTTACACTCTGCTTCAGACATCATCTGCTATGATGTCCTTGTTGTGTTCACACTTTCATTTACATGACCATTTAAGGTTATTTGACAGTCATAAAATGGACATTATTGGAAAATGGGTCAACTCACCCATTCAGTACATGAAATAGCACAAGTCAGCACTCAGCAACTGAGACAGTGAATTCAAAGCATTCAGCTAATTGTTATCTGACCTCAACAGAGGTCAGAAACACAAACAATAAAAACAGTTACAAGAGGAAACGAAATAAAAGGAAATGGGATGGAGGGGTAGTTTTCCTAAATGGGCTGAGTTTTCCTCCATCTGCAGGGCTGCCCTCAGCAACCTGGGTGGCAGATGGGCAGCAGTGAAACAGCTGCAATACAAACAGCTCCCAGGCAGATACCTGTGCCTGCTCTTGGTCATTGTCCAGCAGGAGAAATCTCTTGTACAGAAGGTGATTGAAAGATTCAAGAAATTGCTTGGCAGTGGACAAGATCATCAACCACTCGTCAGATTTCTCTACTGTAATCTCTCCACTGAGATGCATGTTCATGGTGTCTGTGACATTCTCTGCCAAAGCATGACTGTGACTCCCAGAATATAATGCATCATGATAAGGAAATGTTATTTAATATTGAAATGAGGAGTATTTTAAGATCAACAGTTTATAGGCATTCAACCCCCTGTTTGGAGGCATGACAGTCACATAGCCTTTGCCCTCACTTGGATCTTCGTGTTCTCCATGTACTTTAGTGGAGAAGGTGAAGTTTCAGAAGGAGTGACTGAAGTCAAGTAGAAAGACCATAAGATGGACAAGGAAGCATTCTATCACGAGCAAGGAAAAAGTGATTGAGTGCCTTGGGGGAGAAAGGGGAAGGCTCTTGTCTTTCTTGTCTTTGGGGAAGCATTAATATTCCGCTAGAAATCAGCTGCAGTTTATTCAATGCCATGCTTTCCTTGACATGCAGGACCTCTACTGTAGTACAGTTCTGAGCCCTGTCCTAAAAAGTAGCTCATCCTTCAAGTATTAAAATCTGTTCAGGTTCACTAGTTTCTTGCAGGGCTGGGAATCCTTCCATGTACTCTGCCAGAGGCCTCCAGCTAGTTCTGTATGGGAAGACCTACCTCCAGACAGGTTGCATTCCCCTTTTTAAAATCAGCAGCCTTTCCAAAGCTAGACTGCATGCAGTTTCCCCTCTCCTCTGAACAAGGACACCCATGCTTGCCGCTCAGAGTGGTTTGTGGGATAGGAAAACAGTGGGACACTGTGCTTGAAGCACCTCTATGCCACAGGCAAGGGGGAGTGGGAAATGCAAAGCTAAAAGCCTGCAAAGGGGAGGATCTGAATATCCAGAGAAGACAGGCAGCTGGAAGGAAGCAACATGGGACAGTCTCCCCTGAAAAGAGAGAGGTGGAAGCAGAAGGAGGCAGACTTGTTATTGAGCTGGAATGCTAAGATTTAACTAAAGTCATTACAATCATTTAAATCTGATTTCGCAAGCAGTGCTAGCCGATATCGCAAATGGGCTGGCACAGAAGCAAGACAAGTTCTGAACAGATGATAAAGGCATCGACTTTTGTATAGTTCCTTTCAATGCCCCTGAGGCACACACATACATCTTTATGCCTGCACAGCTTGTCATGTGCTATTCTTCACTTATCTCTGCTATAGCTCTTCCTGATCCCCTAACAGCTTTGCTCAGAAGAAAAGAGAAATGGACAATAGGCCCCAAGACTGCTCGGCTGCATTGCTTCTTCATTAAAGTTGACATTTGGCAGCAAGACTTTGCTGCCTTTCAGGAGCTGATGTCTCATTGAAGCTAACAGCAGCAGAGGTGTCAGTGGTGGCTATGCCTCCCTCACTGAGCGTCTGAGCTTTGGATGGTGGGAGAGAGCCCTGGGGGCTGAGACCAGTAACACTGGAGATGTTTTTGTCTTTTGCCTTTTTCCTGTTAGAGGGAAGTCTCCTCCTTCACCTACAGCCAAGCCTATGAGATTCTTGAGCCTTCTAAGCTCATTGCTTTTGACATGGCAGACTTGATAAAATTTGAAATATTTGAAAAAATATGGAAGAGCTCATAATCTCTGTGACTACCTCATAATATATCTCTATTGGCAAACACATCTCATCTTCCACTTGCTGTCATGTCTGTCTGATCAATGATGTGTTATATTTTGTTCAGTACAACTGCAATAGTCCTTGCCTCTGTGTTTTGGTAATCCTGATACTCCTACCAATGCCTAACTGGAAGGGGTTAATTTTGGAATTCCACTTCTACAGAAGTATATTTCTGTGCCCGTATCTTTTTTTGAGTCTTGACAATTAACCCCAAGATTTGTGCTATACAGCAGAGTTTACCAGTATAATTATCAGCAAATCCTTGTGTGCATGCACATGAAATTTCAAGTCCTGACTAGGTTTATGATATCAAGATTTAATACATTTTTTAACATTTTGGAAGTCCAGCATGTGTACTATTCTAGTGCTGCAATGCCTCTGAGGTAAAGTAATTCTTAGTACTAACAACACAGCAAATAACCACAGCAAACAAGAGTGCTGATTTTCAGCACTGATGCCCAGAAGTCACAGAAAGTAGGTCTCCCTCCATTTAAAACTTCTGGCATATGCCTATTAATATACCACTGCTGGTGATTTCTGCCTTAGAAATTAAAATGCATGTTCAGACATTGAAAGGACTGGAATAATATAAGGCAAAACAGCAATGCAAGGCAAAGAGAAAAATCTGACAAGGCTAGAGACCCCAATGAGACTGACATGGGCTGTCAGAAAAGCTGGGTGGGTACTTGAAAAGCTGTGTATGAAGCTTGAGGGCTTGCTAGGTGACCTCTGAAACCCAACAAGTGCACACTGCCCACTAGCTCACTAAGAAGAAAGAACCAGGAGATGTGTTCTTTTCAAAGGGAGTAAGCAGACTTTAACCCAACTGGATCCAGAGATGGAGGCACAGGAAAGAGGAGTTTAACTGAGATTGCGATTCCACAGTGGTAATACAAAGTGGTGGGGTTGACAGCTTCTGACCTATTCAAAACAACTGTGTAGGAAGTATACCAAATTTACTTGAGAGTTCATGGAAACTTCTTTGAAAAACTTTAGTTTAGGGAGGCACATCCTTAAATCTGCTGACAAACTCCCTAACCATGAAGAAGAAGACATGGGCATATGGAAAACAGGTTCTGTAATTCTCTCCATAAGTCCAAGTTCAAACTCTGAAGGAAAAGAGAGGTTTGAGTGCTTAGCTCAGGGGAAACATGGGAACTCCAGAAATGCACAGGGAAGTGCATAAGATGCTATGCAATTCCTGAGACATCAAATATAGACTGTAAAATCAAACTTCCTTAGAATCTGTACAGGAGCATTCTATACGGACTCTGTATATTTGGCATAGAAGACAAAATACCATGTCACAATTTGCCTCTCATTAAGGTGAAGAGAAACATAAAAATCTTTGAGAAAAAACCTGCAATTTGTGTAGGACCCTGTGCAGATGGGACTTTGTAGCAACCTGAGACAAGAGAAATTGTCATCTAACAGTGTCAGATGAAAGTAACCTCAGCTGTAGATATACTGATAGATAAGATATATAGGAACTACCTTGATCAGGGAATAACAACGAAATATTTTTATTTGGATTCATTGCTAGTATTATTTTTAACTAGCAAGAAAGTGCTATGTTGAATTATACTAATAATGTAATCGTGGGAACTAGATAATAATTTGAAGTAATTTGTGTATCCAAGAATTATGCTTTCATGTGTTAACTTGTGTACTCCTGAAAACAAATGCATGAATTACTTAAAAGGCACAATTAAGGACTGGTTCTTTGGAGCTCTGTCTTGTGTGCCCTTGGGACTTCTGTGATGTCCCTGTATGAGCCTGGGGGTAGCTTGTTTCTACCTAGCAGGAGCATGATAAGCAGGGCAAATAACTATCCCTCTTTTACCAGTTAAAAAAAAAAAGTAGTCTTTCTGCTTAAACAAACCATTATGCCTGTAATAAAATCCTTGTGGGCAGTCAAAACAAAACACACAGAAATGTAATCATTCCATGAATATAACCAGCTGATTGAATATAATCACCTTGTTCGGACAGTGAGGAGACCTGGCAGATCCTATGCAAAGCCATACTCAGAGCCTCGTGTGGAAAGACCCACTGATGGCCTCACTTACTTGGATTTTGGCTTCTCTCAATACAGATTTGCTGCCCCGAATCCTTTGCCAGCCAGGGATGCCAGCTAATGCCTTTCCTCTTACCCATGTCAAAGTACCTCTCATTTTTTGCAGTACTGAGTGAAACATTTTGTCTGAAATTTTTTTTGCCAATAAAGAGCGCAGCAGGTCAGCGGGAACATTTCAAGCATTCAGGTTGATCATTGTGAACTCTATCGACTGAATACAATCCAAAAGAATTTCTGAGAAAAACTGTAAGTGCTCTGTTTTTATTGAGAATTCCTCAAAAAGAAAGCGCATTTTCATCAGAGGTAGAAGAGATGTAATTTGAGGTTTATCAGCAACTGATTTTTCTTGAGAAGTTTGCCACCATTCTTTCTTATCAAATTCCTACATGCTATTAAAATTATTCTTTTATATTCTAATATACTTTTCTTTATATTTTATTTTGTATTATATTTTTATTTATATCTATTATACTTTTGCTTAACTTCCTGATCCTTCCTGGTCACTCGGTTATTCATATAATGGTTTGTAATTCTGTCATATAGCACACTTTTTCTTGTTCTGTGCATGTTGTCTGATGCAAGGTCTGACTACTTTGTTTTCATATTGACAAGACATACAGTAATTTTCCTTGTAATTTCCCTACACTCCTGTATCTTATCAATCACCCTGTCTTCCAAACTCTTATGTTTGTTTTATTGATTACAGGTTTCTTCCTCACCTTCTCTCATGCCTTTGGTCTCTTTTTAATCTAGATTAGGAAACTAATTAGATTAAGGTTTTCACTGCTCAGACAGTTATCACATCATCTACCATCTGCTGCTCAGGATACTTTTTCTCTCTGCCAACTCTCTTTCCCCACAGCACACAATGGATGGGTTTATACATTGTCTACAGTGCAACAGATTATACCCAAGATTCAACATTTACCTACATATTTGTCTGAATTGAGGAAGTGAAAAAACCTCTCTCTCAGAGATGGTTGCCACTGTTAAATAGTTCTGGGTACCTGTACCTTATATGTGAAGGCAAAGACACCCACGCAGCCTCCAGTATGAATAAATGCCTGTTGAAGACTCAATTAATTTGTGTCTCATGGCTGAAACCCAGCTAAAACACCATGATTCAAACTCAACCAGTAAGAATCCTCTCAAATCCCCTCCCTGTACAGGCACGCTGGTACCAAAACAGCCCTGTCCATTTAATCACAAGACTGGTAAATGAGCTTTCAGCTGTCTGCTGTCCATACAGCTGAAGATGACTGTCCACTATCTCTATAGTGGAAATTTTTCCAGAGGTTTCCCAAGAGAAATGTTGGTATCCTGTGGAACATTGCATAAGTACCTTGGTTGTAATCCAGAACTGCACTAGAGGATAATGAGTGCACCTGTAATGTGCCCTTATGTTGAATTAGGCAGGTAGGAGCACTGGCTGGCTGCAGCTTCCAGGGCTTCCGTGGTTATTGAAGTGAGATCTCCGTCCCTCCAAAGTGGCTGAATGGGGGCATAAAATTGAACAGTTTGAAATTATTTTGGTGTAAACAACTATGCACTGGTGAGGACCCAAGGTCCAAGAGATTTAAAAGGGACTGCAGTGAACAAATCTAGAGTACAGGAAGGCGGGATAAGAGATGGCATCTGATGGTCTTCCCAACTTTGGGGAGCGCTCCTGAGCTCTCATCTCTTCTCAGCCTTCCAGTCTGTTCTTTCATTTTTCTGTTCAAATGTTACCTCTAACTTCTCTGCAAGGATTTGCCCCGTTTCTCAGTCGATTGTTTCCACGTGCTTCCTGCAGTTATTTCTCTGTCTTCTCCAGCCTGCTATCTTCCTCCTTGAACATGCTAGCAACATTTGCAAGCTGATTGCTCCCTTGGTGTTTTCAGTCATTCAGACACATTCCAAATTTCTCTTTCCAGCCAGCTGCAGATGCATATTTTTTCAAACACTCAGATATTCCTGTTGGGACCTGGCTTTAGGTGGCTTTATTTGGGGTTTGCAGGGCTTTAACTGTATCTGAATGGTTTACATGCCTACACGTTTGGAGCCCAGGCCCCTCTGATTACCCTTAATCCGTAATTCATTCATGAAAATCCTCACAAACCAGTAAAAAATATAAGTGCTAAAGACTTCTCTAACAGATTCTGTTGAGATTGCTTTTTTTTTTTCCAAAATACTAGTGCACAAGAGGCACCTCACTGCCTTGCTTACCTTGACGGCAAGAAGGGGTCCCACAGGGACCTACTGGCACTTTTCCGGTGCCAGTAGACAGGAGCGTTGCTCCTGTTGTCACAGCTCTGTCACTTCCAATAATGCATCTAACCTCTACAGAGCAACAGCCCTTTGCTGATACAAAACTTCTTTGTAACAAACTCCATAACACTTGAAGGTAAGGTCTGTAAGCTTCCATTTGAATAAATACCACTGCTGATGCTACATTTTAAAGGAAAATAATTTCTTTAGACAGCAAATGAGTTTATGTTATTTAGGTGCTTACCACTATTAGACCGTTTTAGCTCCTTTGAAAATCAGCTGGAATGGGCAATCTAAGTATCTCTGCTGATCCAGTCCTCCACATATCTGTGTGTGGACAGCCAAGAAAGACACTGTAACCAAAATCTCAAAAGAATATAACAATATAAATCTAGGTGCACTAGGTCATTTTCTCGCTTTATCATTGACCTTGTTCCCATCTCCCCACACCCTGTCCCCAGCAGTAGGCAGCACTGTCTCCCTGGGGCATTCTGCCGGTCTCAGTCTGCAGTTCAGTGGAGGTATCTTTATATTTAGGGAGATTTCATGAATTTTTCCTTCCTCAATTAATTTTCCCATCTGATTCTTGTAAACTTGCAGTGTCCATAATGTCCTGAGGTAGAGTTCCACAGCTTGTTTATCCATTAGATGTCAGGAAAAAAAAAAGAGAAAAAAGTTTCAAAATTTTCACCTGCTAGCTTCTTTTAGTTGTTCCTAATTCCTGCATTGGAAATTATAGTGGACAATATTCTTATATCAGACTTACCCATATACCTCCCACTTTTGTACAGATCCTTCCTCTGTCTCTGGTGTGTCACGGCTTTGCAAGAATGAAGAGTCCTGGCCTCTTCAGTCTGTCTTAGTATGGTAGAGATTTGCTGTCTCTGCTCATCTCTGATGCCCCTGTCTGAGCGTTTTACAGATCTACTCCACCAAATCATAATTTCTGCTTCTAAAACCCATGCTGACTATTTCCAGTATTTATGTCATGGTTTCCCATGTGGCCACTAATTCAACATTTCTATCACTTTACCATCAGCTTATTGTTCTGCAGTTCCTTTTTTCTCCTCTAAACTCTTTGAAAACTGGTATCAAATTAGCTATTGCCCAGCTTCTGGAACCAAGGAAATTTTAAATTTTAAACAAGCAGTTAGACAATGCTGTTGAAATGCTGGATACTTCATCCTTAAATTCCTTTGCAAGTCTGTCTGTTCCCATGGATCCTTCTGATACAGTATAATTCATTTTGTGTATTTATTCCATGAACTTTGCTATCTCCATTTCAAGAGATAAAGATTAGATGAAAAAGAGCATCTAATACGTCTTCTGGAAGAAAGATTTCCAGTGTGGGAATCTCCCCAAACTTCTCAAAAGTAACTGCGTGTACAGAACATTTTAGGTTCTTTTCCTAGAATATCCCTGACTTTCCTGAGACTTTCATCAGACACTTCTCAGAGACTTTATACTTTGATCATCTCCTTGGACTTCTGGAAGATTTTCTCCTTCTGATGTTTTTTCCAGAGGGATTAGTAGTTTTTATGCCTTTTGCTAGATGTTCCTCAAATCTGTTTTGCTCCTTTTTTTTTTTTTTTGTGTTCTACCTCTTTATGCTTGAATTAAAAGTCGAATTGCCAGAGTTTAAAGTCATCTTTGTTTCCCAAGATCCAGTGTTCACAGATTACAGCTGTAGGGCTAATTCTGAGGGAAATATTTGAACTTGGTAAGGGCCTAGTGCTACATTTGCTTTTATGAACAGTCATAGTGAAGGTTTGCAAACTTGGATGCTATTGAGTATTTGCATTTCCCAAGATACACAGAAAAGAAAAATTAGTACATTTGCTCTTCCAAGCCCTGTTACAGGAGATGCAATATTTTAGTCCATGATTGCTGCATTTTATCTCTGCTGATGCAGCAGTCATAAATTCTATGAGCCACATTAATAAGTGAAATGTTTATCTTAGAGAATGAGAGAAACTATATATTTTCTCCTGCTGGAGAAGAATCATGGTGCCTTCAAAGATTGCCTCTGGCTGACTGTCCCTAACACATGGGAATGCTGTGGGTCCGATACTTCAGGATCCGACAGCAGCCTTCATTCCATACACTACACATCTGTGCTGTCAGCAATCATGATTTCACTGGGAATCTCACAGTGTATTTAAATAGCTACCTCAATGTGAAAGATTTTGGCATTTTCTTAAGAAGTATTGAAAGTACACCTGAAGGGTCATATGAAGATAAAATAATTAAAAGTAAATTAAAACAAATCCACCCCTTCAAGCTTTTTGCTGAGACCCACACCAGGTCCAATGCACACAGGAGCCTGTGCCCAGCATGGTCTCCCAAATCCACAGAGACCTGTGAATTGTATGTTCAACCCAGATGCTCATCACCAGTTGGAGAGCGTGTCTGATGCTGTTAACATCATTCCTTCTCTGGGTGGTAGAACCTGGAAGTCATGTTATAGGGTCTGCTCTACATACTACATCTTGTTGCTAAATCCCACTCTTGTTTAGAAAAGAAAACTTCAGGGCACCATGTTTTTGCACCCCAAACTCTTGACATTTATGTTAGGAAACTTTCTGGATCCAGCACAGACACATCATCTAAAGACCGCATTTCAGTCCTGCCCTGGAAAAGCCATCCCTCAGGGCATAGCCTCTTCTTGGGCTGGCCAAACCCTCCTTGCACCATCACCAGAACCTGCTGGTGCCGGCACACAAAGGGCTGGTCTGCAGGAGAGGAATCAAGAACAGTATTATCACAACTTCACTTTCAAACACATGAAATTCACTCACTGTGCTTTTAAAGCTCACCAGACCTGAGCTGACTGATTTCAGGCCCCATACATAACATTGTTTCTAAAGCTTTTATGTGAGGAGAAATGTTTGAACACGCACCTTTTTCATTCTGCAATGTTAACCACTCTTCTGCTGTCAGACTTCTAATTTGACATACTTAAACACCCTGATAGGTTAATAATAGTGTCTGGGATCATAATGCTTGTAACAGCTTCAAACTCCAGGCAACACTTCCAAATGTATCAGTACATTTTACTTACTGTGTAGATAATATTGAGTAATTTGCTCAGGGAAGATTTATATATGGCTGACACTGATGAAATACATGCAAGATATCTAAAGTTTGTAAATATATGTGCACAGGACCTGAAAAGCTGCAAGCATGAATATCATCAAAACATTCTTTCCCTTGTACACTGCAGGTAATATTAACTACTCAGACTGTGCTTCACAGTGTGACATTAAAGTACTTCAGTACATTTGGCTGGGAAGGAATTTACTAAGTAAAGGTGCATATAAACACCCCCTCAACATCAAAGGCTACACCCGAGCTTACATTTTTCTAAGTAAATACATTGTAGAGAAAGACAACATGTATAAGCCAGCCTGAAGTACTGAGAGTACATTTTATAAAAATAAAGAAACAAGATTTTTCTTTTTAAATTGGATAAACATTAATTGAAAAGCACCTGGGTGTCATCTCCTCTGGATGTGCATTCACCATGGGCCCACCTTCACTTCTACTGAAGTCAAGTGCAAAATTGATTGACTAGGCACCAGGGTCAGTCCCTCTGCACACATTA
Source organism: Corapipo altera (assembly GCF_003945725.1). NCBI lineage: Eukaryota > Metazoa > Chordata > Aves > Passeriformes > Pipridae > Corapipo > Corapipo altera. Next base: position 10,065,228 of record NW_020884881.1, read on the forward strand.
TGAAGAAATAGGGAGTTCGATCCATTAACTTTGTATAAAAATTTTTATCATTTACAATTTTCTTCACTGAAAAATACTAAAGGTGAACAGTTATCCATGGGGACATGTAGGACATTTTTGGTACTTCAGCATCCGTGTTGAAGTTGCAGAACTCTGATCCTTGTCTCAAACATTGGAGCTTCAAAGGCTCCAATGTGAGCATAATATTTCTGACCCTCGTACCCTCCCCAAATCAGTGGAGGGAGACTAAAAACTTTTGAGATGCATTTATTCCATAAGTGGAGTGTTTGGCTATAGCCTATAGCCATAATCTCTGCTGGAGGTACTTGGCTATGCAGCCACTTTGGTCCTCATTAGTCCACGACCTGAAGTTGATCCATACCTAGTAGCATTAAGGGGAGTGATTAGGGGGAACAACTGGGGAAAAAAGTTTTCCCTTGGTCTATTGACACAGTAATTATCTGTATTCATCAGAGACTCAATGTAGATGATTGCTATGGTCCTTCGGTTCTTTAAAAACTTGTGGGAAATAAGGTATGGAAATATATAAAATTGCAACTGGTGATTTTAAGCTCATCAGTTTTGGGGCTTCAAACACTCAGGGAGGTTTGGTTAAGCAGCCAAATTCCCTAGCTGTGTAAGAGGTTCTTGCTCATCATATTTCCAAATGACATTGATTTCAGGACTTTTTTAGTTCCATTCAGTAATTCAATCTGACATGTGTAGGAGCAACCAGCAGTCATATCAGCAATGTACACACGAGATTAAGACAGATAAATTGAACTGTTTACACTTCAACTATAGTCCATGGAGATGTGGTCAATACAGCCAGTGGAGTATAGGTGGCAATTTACTCATCATTTGTAAGTGCCTGCTTCCAGGTGAGCTGAATAGCTCTCCAGGTTCCACTGACTGCATTGACTACATCTCCAGTAACTATACTGGGACTTACCAGACACTGAGTGTACACATATCAACATCTAAATTGATGTATTAATTTTCAAGTTGAATCCTGTCTTGTGCAGGTTTTATTAACACTGGCATTTGAACAAATAAGGGATAGCTCTGACTCTGTTTGGAAAAGAATCAAATTTTGATCAAGAAAAAGATTATAAACTGGAATACATTCCCGTAAATTATCTCAAGTGAATCACAGCTGAGACAATTTTTTTGGAAGTACTACATGCATGACAATGAATTAGAAGGTACTTTCATTTTCTTCCAGGGTGTGTTATAATTTTTTTTTAGTCTAACATAATATTTCTGCAGTGTAAATCCAAACTGCATGAAGTGCCATGAAGAAAGTCATAAGCGCTAAGTGTAGGTGAGGAAGACTAGAGTACACATGCACTACCAACAGCTCTGTATTTAATTAGAAATTTAGTCACCACCTGAACAGATTTTGTCATGCCTTTTTCTGTCTCCCACTCCACAGTCTAGGGATTTATTTTCCTTTGCTGTAGAAATAATAAGCCAAGCAGCAAAGGTAGACATTTGCTCTTGTAAAAGACAATATTTTGGCTCCAGCTGTGTTAAATATGTTATCTCTCCTTTGTTAAACTGTGTATAGATCCAAAACAGGGTTTGGATGTTCTTACGCTCTGAATAGATCATGAATACCCTAATGAGTAACCATAACCATGTTAGAAGGAATCTGTACTAGAAACGGTGTGGCCAGCAGAAGCAGGGCAGTGATCCTCCCCCTGTATTTGGCACCAGTGAAGCCACACCTTGAATTCTGTGTTCAGTTTTGGGCCCCTCAATTCAAGAAGGACATTGAGGTGCTGGAGCATGTCCAGAGAAGGGCAATGGAGCTGGGGAAGGGTCTGGAACACAAGTTTTATGAGGACCAGCTGAGGGAGCAAGGGTTGCTCAGCCTGGAAAAAAGGAGGCTTATGTGGCACTTTCTCCCTCTCTACAAATACCTGAAGGGAGGTTGTAGCTGAGGGGAGGGGGATTAGTCTCTTCTCCCGGGTAATAAGCAATTGGATGAGAAGAAATGGCCTCAGGTTTTGCCAGGGGAGGTTTAGGTTGTATATTAGAAAACATTTCTTCACAGAAAGGGTTGTCAAACATTGGAAGAGGCTGCCAAGGGAAGTGGTAGAGTCACCATCCCTGGAGGTATCTATAGGACGTGTAGATGTGACACTTATGGACATGGTTTAGTTGTGGACTTGGCAGTGCTCCGTTAATGGCTGGACCAGATCTTAAAGGTCTTTTTCAACCACAAAGCTTCTATGAATCTATGATTATGGTGTTATTTCATTTGTAGTTCTTACCTTATAGCATTTTTGAATGGTTTACCATTTCTGAATAAATAATTGTTCATTTTAAAATTTCATTTTAAAGTAAAGCCTACTTAAACCTTCTGAAATAAAACTCTCTTTATGTCTTTAGAGTTTGCAGTTCCCTCAGCATATCTGTTTCCAAAGTACCTGAGTTTCCATTTACACACCAATCGTAGAGAAATTCTGATCTTACACAGTGCAGTCACATTGGAGTTAGTGTCATATTTGAAATAAAACAATGAACTTTCAATAAATTTAATATAATGTTCGCAGAATCTGGGTGACAGAAAAATGATGTAGCTGGAAGGAATTAGACAACATCACAGGAAGCAGTATCAATTAAAACAGACTTAAGTATTTGTTTTGGTTAAGCCAATATTTATAATATAGAAACACCATTTTGGTACAGCATGTCTGAAAAGAAAAATATTACTGCAGGCATTAGCACCATGTTTTTGCAATTTTTTTGTCCGTGATAGAGTTATTCTATTATGTGAGATTTATTCTATTATCCTCTAGCCTTGTTAAAATGCTCAATATGGCCCCCAAATGACTATTTGCTTCTGGATAAGTTGTGTCCAAACATTTTAAATGCAAATGCACTCTGTCTGATAATTCCAAATTCAGAAATATCAGCAAAATTGGAGCAGAAAAACTTTGTGAACTTTGGATTCTCCTTCTTTTGATCTGCTTCCACTGCCCTAGAGCCATTTGTATAATTGTGTTTTCTCTTTAGTTAGTACCAAACCATTTATGATATCTTGGACACATCACATCACAAATGCTAAAGCAAATTCAAACAATAATGCAAAATGCACTGAAACTGTAAAGGAGGTAAGACACTACAGATGGGGAGACCATAAACAAATTTCTTAGCAGTTTTTCAGTTCAGATTCTCAAAAAGTATAATTTTCTTCTGAAAAATATTTGTTCTCTTTGAATGGAAAATTATGAATAGGAAGTGATTTTGTCTGTGAGCAGTGCAAAGGTAACTCCCAGGAGTGGGACCTAAACAATAAAAATCATAGAGATGTCAAGCCAAACAGATGTCTCCCTGCTGACAGTAGTTTGGGAAATCATTTTTTTTAAAAAAAAGTAATTATACACTCATTACATCAGTGATGCTTTCCCATTAGAAGATACATTTTCTATACACAATTCTTTTAGATTATGAGTGACTTTCTGTTTTCCAGTTGGAAGAAATTATTTATCTTGGCAACAAATTCTGTCATCCAATTTGTCAAGTGCTCTTTTGATGCTAGTTATTAACTACAACATTATGATTTTGCTTGTAATTCAAAACTAGAAAATTAAAGATGAAATTCAGGCAACATCTCTAACTCTCCAACCATAACACATAGATTTTGAGCTACCACAGGCAGGTTACTACAGGCAGTGTTTTGCCTACAGCACCTGCACAGCTGCACACACAGAGCTCTCCTGTGGTATATGTGTGACATATGCTCACCGAAATGGCAAATTTAACCTGTAGATTTGTGGATTTAGTGTTCCTTAACTAAAAATGTTTTTTAGTAGCATATTACTGGTACTAATGTCATTAAAGCATAATGATGCCATTACATCTTTACACATAAAAGAACATCACAGTGTCATCAATATATCCATCTAGTAAATTTATTCTTCAGGACATCTAGTCTTATAAAGTGAGATTATGAGAAGTCTGAAGAAATTCAAGAGTTGTGTAGTCCTTACAAATAATTTGAAATACTTTCATATAGATGTTTTGGTTAATGTTGTAATGGAAAGAAATAGCTACATAAAGTGTTTTCAGAGGGATGGTATATATTCCAATTTGTCACCTCTAATGGGAAAAACTGATGAACTCAGCTTTAGAAACCACTCTTAAATTTATTTGCATTAGCACTTTCCAAACAGACTTTTGCCCAAATATTCTACAACTTACAAAGCCTACTGAGATACAACCACTTTCTTTAGCACTCATTTAACTACCTTCAGGTACTGTGTTTTTGTTTGGCTTTTTTTTTTTTTTTTTTGGTACAGAAAATACAAACCTGTGCCAAATTTTCTCTTTGACTAAAAAAATCCCAGAAACCAGATTTACACATCTACTGCACCACATGGCTAGTTTTCCTCCTGCTTCCTCACCTGGCCCAAGAAGGGTGATTCCAGAATGAGTTCTGTCCTTGGATTCAAGATCACTGCCTCAACGTGCAGCGTGTTACTCAGATCGAGCGTGATGACTGTTTACTCTGTGTTATTAAGCTGTTGATTAGGCTGTGGGAATTGACAATTGAGAATTGCACATCAGTCAGTTCAGACGAACTGAGCATCACTTGATTAAACAGTAAAGTCTAAACACACTGTGAGGGGAATAAAAAAAAAAAAAAGTGGGTTTCCCTGGTGTCGATTCATCCAATTCAGATTTTGTGAAATACGTAGTAGTTAGCAGTATGGAATACACTCTCACTTACATTACTTGTCATAGAGCACTGGAAAGGAAAGACACTTCTGCTGATTCAAAGACTTTGCTGCAAAGGACTGTACATGATTTCCCTCCCAAGACAAGGCAGGGAGATGGCAGAAGGGAAAGATAAGAGTGGCAACAAGAAGACAATGGCATAGAAGATATTATCATATTTGTTTGCATGTATTTCTTTCACTTTACATAAGTAAGATGACAGAAATGAAAGCTCAGGAGAGTACTGAGTGAAGACAAAAAGCTGACTGTTGACAAACCGTTTGTCCTTTGAGAGTGCAAAAAATGAGAGGGTTGCTTGAAAAGAGATGGGGCTGGGTAGAGTGGGAATAAGGAGGAATGAGAAGCTGTCTTGATGGAGGAAGCTCTGCTAGAGAGATTGAGAGAGGACTGGTAAAAGAAACTCAGACAGTGTAGCCAGGAGGAGGTATATGTGAGGAAAGAAAAGAAAAACAGTAAAAAATATTATGCTAACAAGAGAGTACTCCTCAAGAACAGTAAAAGAGAAGTAAAACAGTAATGGGAATATCCTGGCAATATCATGGCTCAATTTTTGAGTCAATGGAGAATGTAATTTCAAAATGAACAGCAAAATAATGGCCGTTGCTATTAATCTGCCTGGAAGCTGAATCACCATTTGGCACTTTCTACCCTTCTGTTTTTTTGGTCTGTATTTAACCCATGTATTATCATTTATTTGTATCATCTCTTTATCATTTCTGTAATTTATTTTTCCATCCTGTCTTATTCTTTTCATTTCCATAGTTACAGAATTGAAATGATAACTGTTCAAGATAATTAAAATAGACTCTGTAATTCATGTTGATGTTCAACCATTTCAAACTTGCAAAATATTAATACTTGAGTTCTACTGAGATATATGGACAGTGCTTTAAGTAATCATGTCCTGGAAGGATGCTGAAATCAGAGAATTCAACATGAACAATGTGCACACAGAAACAAAAGAGGGTAATTTGAGAATACTCCACAAACAGCTGTGGGGGCTCATCATTATTTCGTGTGTTAGTTCTAAGGCTAGTGCTCTGAAGTGAAAATGTTGGTTAGTGCTTAATCCAGTGGCTCTAAAAATACAGGCTGAAAGGTTTTTTTTGGGAGCAGCAGAACAAGGCAATATTTTTACAGCTTTGTCTCCTGTATCACTAGCTCTCAGATGCAATACCTCAGCATCTCTAAGTCTCTTATTCCTTCTCTTCAAATTCTCCAAGCAGAAAGAGATCTGCTTCCTTCTTTATCCTCTAAGTGGTGACCAAATAAAAAGCAGCAGATGCTGCAACTAGTTCTCACCTCTGTGCTGAGAACCATGTGTTTATTGACTTGTCAGTACATGGTTTGTCACCAGCCAACCACAAGGTCAAACTGATAACCACCAAGCTCTCACTGCTGTTTTTCATCCAGTGAATATACTAATTTGGGACTCTTTTGTCCAACCAGTCAGACCTCTCAGAAAGGCATGGCATTTGGGTCTCCTTTCTTGTTTTATATCTGACTGAAATATGCCCATTGATAGTAACATTTCTGAGAAGGACATGACAGACAGGAAGACAGCAGGATTGCATATGCCTGATTTCAAGAGGAAACAAAGGTAAAAATCTTGTTATATAGAGGAGTCCATAGGGTATTTTTGTTAAATGTCACACAAAGCTAAACTGAAAGCTCTCTTTATCTCTTTTTTTTATGTGGCATATCTAACAGAGCTTCATGTGTTTCTCACAGGGTTAGATGATATTGATAACATGAATGTAACAGCCTAGCCAGGCACTTGTTGGGGAAACCAAAATAGAAGTTCTCCAAATAAATTGCCCTGCAAGTACCTTTCTCTGTTCCTCCAGTATTTACTAGAGAGAGCCACCTATGCAACTACAACTAGGAAAAAAGAATCTGATCCAAATTGACTCATGTGACTGAATTTTAAATAATTAGTAAGTGTCTCTAACATAGAGAAACTGTTAAGTGTTAAGAAAAAACCCCCCCATTATCATATTTTATTTGATGTAACCTTTACTTGTATTACTTTTAAGTTTATTATTACTTTAATTTATTAAGTTTATTATTACTTTTGAATTTTTAAGAACCTATAAGGCTTTCATCCTGCTAGATAGGTGTATGCAACTGTCTGATGCCTCTTGAAGACTGTGAGTTACGGATCTGAGAGATTGCTCCCAGAGATGCTTTAGTCTCTATTACCATCTCCTTGTTCTTCCCATTCCCTCCAGCTCTCCAGCTGAAGCTTCCTCTAAACACCATTGCACTTAACACAAACACATGCAGTCACAGAGACCTCACAGAAACTGTGCAATGTCTGAGGGAAATTCAACCCAGCATAGCTGGCCATTTGTAGGTTACCCAATTCCACTGTGCAAATGACACTGGGGAGGAAAATAGTGAGTCTTAATAGGAGATGCACTTTTTATACTGGCCTTGTCAGGCCAGTTTCACAGTTTCCTTGTGAGGCTTCACAGTTGCTTTGTGGCTTACTTGCCAGGAAGCATATCCACACTTCTCCCAAGGTATGCAGAAGTAGGTTGGGAATACACAGTACAAGAAAGTGCAGGGCTTCCCCAGATAATGCTGAAGTAGCAAGTTCTGAGATGGGGAGAAATGCAGGTTGTCATTGTGCACCTGTGCTGGGGGATATTTGCTCTGCTAAGAGGCAGAGATGGTGAGCCAGGGCATAACACTGTACTAATGTGGCTACAATGTACAGGGCCAGCCACTTCCTCTGGGCAGCATCATCCTGTGTTGTACAGGTGAGTTTGTGTGGAGCTCCCTTAGGTGTCCATAAGATGTGCCTGTACAACATGTCCACACCCTCTGACTGCCTTCAGAACAGAGGCTTTGCTTGGACTGAGAGGATGGGCACTTGGCTTTTCACTGTGGTATTTGCTCAAATAAAAGCCCTTTGTTTACAGGGCAGGGGTTATCTGTTAGTTAAAGATTACCCACTCCTGATCCATCACATAAAAACCCTTCCTTACTACTTCTGGACAGGATATTTTTATTTAAGGCTAAAAATAAACCACCGTTAGTCAATAACCCCATGCCAGGCCTAGGTTTTGGAATATATGAAATGTTTCCTAATTCAGAGAGATCACCTTGCACTCTCTCAGGTAAGGAAAAAATCCTGAAACAACACATTCTTTGAGGGTTTATTCATCTTCACTTATAGTTTTTCTGTCAAAGACAGGATATCAGACACAAGGAAATTACTTTTTGTTCTAAATGGCAGTTTCTGTCTTCCCTAACAGACACATGCCAGGATAGAATGTGTTGGTAATGTTGGTGTCAGAATAGCGTATAGCTGACAAAACTGAAGAGACTAATTCCTGTGTCTTATGGGATTCTGTAACATAATTTGATAAAACTCATAACAAACTGCCTTTTGCCTTTTCTCTTGTACACAGTAGGAATATCTGTAAAATAAGCAAATTCACAATCTCTAAGTAAAAAAAAAGTTGCCAGCCAAAGCAATGCTATCATGGAAGTACGAGGGAAAGAACCATACAGTGCCAACATTTAAGGATGCTTACTTCCAACCCTTCTCCTCCAGTGCTAGAATAGATGTTGTAAAATTCTCCATGTAACCAATTTCACGGTCCAAGTGGAATGAAAGGCAATGTATGTTAAGCATACATTGTGAGAGGGGAGGCAGAATGAGACTTGTAACATTTTCACTGTAACCTTCTAAAATGGGATGGTCTAAATGCAGCCTCTGGGCAAGAGAAATCATTGCATCCACACTAGCACCAGAAGAGGCAATGTGGGTGGAAGTATAAATGTGAGAAAGTGCTTAACCCTGTAAGCTGCCCCCATTGCTTTCACATGGCTGGCACAGGGGATTCTGAAACTGTTTCCTAACCACCCCAACCTGGACTACTACAGGTAAGAAATCTGAAACCATTCATCTGTTGCTGAAGCTGAAGCAGCATTACAGAATGGCCACCAAAAGTAAAATTGCCCTATATATTCAGAATATCCAATTGCTTTTCTTAAGATTACAAAAATGGAAATCAAATATTGATCAAAGCTTACATAAAAACTGTATCTTCAGTACCCAAGCACAGTAAGCTTTTCCAGTTTCACTTTTCTGTTCTGAACTACTCCTCTGTGCTGGTTTTAACTGGAATAGAGTTACACCTGCCTGTCCATGGGAAGGGGGGAATGAATTCCTTGTTTTGTTTTGCTTGTGTACATAAGACTTTTGCTTTACCTATTAAACAGACTTTATCCCAACCCACAAGTTTTTTCACTTTTACTCTTCTAATTCTCTCCCCTATCCCACTGGGGCAAAGTGAGTGAGCAGCTGTGGATCAGTTGCTGGCTGGGGGTTAAACCATGACATGCTCTAATTGTTTAAAAAATACAAACATGTACATAGGGAAAAACCTACCATTTTTATGCAATTAATAAGAATATGTTTTTTTGACTCAGACAAAAACTCACCGATCCCCTACAACCTTTACCTCAGCAAAAGTGCAATAAGACACCCTGTTTAACATCAGAAATTCACACCTGAATCACAGAAAGTTGCTGTAACCAGGGAAACTGAACAGTGGCATGGACATTTTTTCATTAAAGCATGAATGGGAAGAGAATTAATAAGATTATTATAGGATAGTGGGTTTTGAACAATAGCAGTTCATTGTAACTTATGTTTGATTTTGGTGGTAGGAAGAATTCTATGGCTAGGGAGAAGTATTCAAAGGCAAGTATTTTGGTGAGGGCTATACAGAGTTTCTAAATGGATGAGATTTGCTGTAGGTGAAAAAGCCTTTGTCACACACCATGATGGATGATATTCTTGCCTGACAGGCATGTGCGGATGAGTCTCAAAGCAGAGTCCCCTGATAACAGACAGAGGGGCTGGGCTGTGAGTAGGATTACCACCATGAGCCATTTTCCTTGCTCTATGCAATCCTCAGCTGTGACTGAATCATGAGAATGTATTTAAGATGTTCTTGGTAGCCACTTCTACAGCCAGTAATGCAGGGAAGGACGGAGCTCTGCTCTGACAGCAGTTTCAAGAGCACTGTCCATAGCTAGTGATGCTCTCCTATGGCAGACATGCACACAGGCAACAACACTGGCACCAACTCGACAACCAGAAAAGCAGGATTAGGAAAAACAGGGAATACTGTTTGCATATCATTTCATCCTTCTCGTGGTGAACAAAGCACATTCTCCCCCAGCGATCGGCCGATGTCGGGATGTGGAGACAGACCCCTCCCAGCAGTTTCTGCCTCTCCAAGGGCTGACCCAGGGGTCCACGTCTGCTCTCCTGCCATCACAGGCTGCCTATCACCCATTTCACAATGGCCAGCCATCAGTTTGTGGAGGGCAGCTGAGCCTGGGCACCATGACCTCGTGTCCTGCTGGGGCTCAGTAGCAGCCTTTTGCCAGTAACTGATGCTGTCTGGCAGAAAACAGAGCTCCTTGTGTCGTTCTTGCCACTACGGAGAACTCCAGCAAGGATGACCCTGCTCAGTGGCATCTTCCCTGCCTCCAGGAGCAGAGCTTCTCATCCAAGTCTGTTATTTGTGACTCTGCGAGAAGAAAGAAGCAAATCCAGGGAGTGACTCATCCCACGCAGCTCAGGCACTCATCCCAGCATGGCAAACTCACTCCTTGGAGGTACCGGCCTTCAGTCTCTCTATTAACTTTTGAGCAAGCCTAGAAGAACTACTTATACTAGATTAACTTTCTGAGAGCAAGGCCCCACGAGATGAATTTAGGCCTTAGCTTTCCAAAATATCAGCTGCTTAATTAACACTGAAATACACAATATTTAAAGGACTGTACAGAGGGGTTCCACAGTCTTTGTATCACATCTGCCATTTTGGGACATTTTTTTGCAGAATACTGCTTTTTCAGCAAGGTTGGTCAGTTTGGTGGTCTGAGGAAGGCACCAGTCTATAATGTAGCAACCTTTCTGAAGAACAAAATATATATAGCAAAGCCTTTTTCATTTATGTTCCTCTTTATTAGGTGAGAGAACAGCAGCTGTACCTGTCAGTACGTGATTGTAATATTTATATCACCTCAGAGGACAGTAGAAGATAAAATAGATTTTCCCCTAAAAACACACGAACAATGACATTTTCAGAACTAAAATTTTCCAAAGATGCCAAATATTCATGTCAACATTAAAACAGAGAAAGAGGTAAATGGATCAAAAAAGTTTTGGACAGGGCATAGGACAAAAGGAGGTTAGACATTTTTTTAAAAATGTTTTACTTGCAACCTTTTTTCACATGTGGAATCAGAGAGGGGAGAAGAAGTTAGAGAGGAATGGCTGTGATCTTGGCCTTGAAAAGGAAGCCACGAATTATAGGATGGGAGTCTTAAACATGTAAACTGGCTCCCAGGAGTTCCAATTCCAGCAGGGGCCTTTAATCGCTACATGAAAGCAAGTAATATTAATTGAATATTTAGAGTATGTATTCACTTGCATGGATACTTACATGAGTATCCATGCCTGTAAAAACTCATCACCCAAATGCTTGTGAGAAGCAAACACTGCATGCAAGTCAGCCCAAAATGGACCAGTTATTTGAAAGTATTAATTGATCAAAAAGAAATTTTCTGTAATGCTTGACTAATTTTTATTAACTGGAAGAAATAAAAATTCAGCTGAGTTTTTGTAAGGGTAACACCCCATACAAGACCCAAATTTTGAAAAGGCCCTTTAGACGTAAGAAAGATTTGTTAGTCCCTAAAAAGAACATCTAAATTGCTTATTTTTAGCTTCAGTGTTTTAAAGCAGTGAGGAGAGGCAAAAAGTCTTTTTCTCTCCCATGCAGAGAGATAACAAGGGTAATCTTTGTTTGCAATACACCTCAGAATAATTTGTAGAGGTAATTAGAGGAAAAGGTCTCTGAAGACTTAGATGCAGTATTCTCTAGATTTTCAACAACTAAAACATTGAAAGTTTCCACTTTTTCTACCATGCTGTTACTTTTTATATCAAAGTGTCCTAAAAGTAAAGTCACAGCTGTGCATTTTGCCATTGAAAAGGTTTTTAATCTGAATAAGTTACTTTTCTCTTTCATTTCTCTTTTCTGTCAACCATACCAACAAAATCCAACAACCAGTCAGAGGTGTTAACTCCCTGGAAGCACTTGCATTACCTTTCTAGCCTTCCATCAGGCTTTGTGATGAATTGTATTCATCTAGAAACTGTTAATTGTAGATTATTGAGCTGAAACTTTTAGACTGGTGTGTGTCTAGGAGAATTTAGTGCATGTATTCATTCACCCAGACCACATATTAGTCTTCAGTTTATCTTCTGTTCAAGATTCGTGCACAAAATTGCACCTCCCACTTTTAGATGTCTGCATGTGAAAAAAAGAAACTACTCAGTAAGGATCAAAACTACAGTATCCTCATAATGAAGTCCCAAGTCAATGCTGCACTGTCCCATAGTGAAGTCTCTCTGTGCAATGGTGTATATCCTACAGCTTTTATGATGTCTCCCCATTGACTTGAGCAAACTGTTGTGCATTTAACTTTAGCAGAGAAACAAAATCCAAAATTTTCTTCCAAATAAAAATTGTATTCAGAAGCTACAAGATGATTTCAGGAGTCAGAGGACCAGTAGCTCTGTTGTGGGTAGCCATATCTCTCACATTCAGGAAGCAAAGGAGCCTTTTGAAAATAAGTGCCCTTCACTGTCCCTCTAATCACCCAGCTAAATAGAGAGAACTCTGAAAACTATTTAAGAGGCAAGAAAAAGACCTACCACTCTCTGTGGTAGTTTGAAATTTGTGTTCACCTGTTTTTTGCTACCACACAAGTAACAAGAGCATAGTCTGGGCTGCAGATAACCGTGTTTCTTAGGCATTGTGCAATACCACTGCTTTAGCACTGAGAGCACCCTGGTGACTCAGAATATGCACAGTCCAGTGCAGTACATGGTTTACAGGCACAAGCAGTCAGGACCCTGGAGACTCATAGGGTACTTCCTACCACAGAGAGCCAAAGACACACCGTGATCTGGAGGATTTACTTCCAGATTCCTGTACCTTCAAGTGATAAGTTCAATATCAGGTTTGCTAAATAGGCATTGGAATTATGAATGCCGCTGCTCACCTTGTGTAATCAGGTTGCATACACTTTAAGCAGACCCTGACTATTTGGCTAGAGATTTCAATTATTACCTTCATAGTCCCCTCATAACATCTGGAATTATACTAGGACATATCGAACAAGTCCATCCACAAGTGATGGATTCTATGGCTGGAATCACTTTAAAAGAGTCACTAAGAATTCAAGAAGAACCTTAATTAGCAGATTTTCCTACCAGACAGAGTCATATAGGACCATTTAGGTGGCACAGACTGAATTAAAACTCAAAACCAAACAGATTTCATAGAGTGAATATCTACCCTTACATTTCCTCCCATATGGAGGATGCTGAGTCCAGTTCAGGTTTTGATCTGGAGAACAACTGGGGAGAGAGCTTGAGGCATTAGGAGATACCTGCAAGTGATAGGATTTTTCCTGATAATCACACAAAATACAAAATTCTGCTTCTTCCAGTCAAAACAAAATACAGATTTTCATTCCATGATTGCTACTTAGAATTGTGAATCTACTCTTTTTTCTCACAAACCATCCCATTAACCTGAACCATGTCAGCAAGGCTTACTAGTGTGAGTAAGAGTTGCTGGATTAGACTGTGTGTTTGCAGCGTGACTTTTATTTTAGGTGTGTGGGAGCAGAGTCCTGAGATTGCACAGAGACATCTTAGTGTGAAACGCTGAGGAAAGAGCATCTGCTGAGCTCTGTGAAAAACAGACAAAGAAATAAGAGAGAGATAGAGTGGATGAATGGGCTGAATGATAAAATAGTCTCATAACAAGCCCCAGACATTTGACTATTTATTTTGAATTATTCTAGTTTTGATAGCCCCCAAAGAGCACTTTAAAGTGCTTAATTTGCTCTGCTCCATTGATTTTAATTAATCTTGCCCTAGGCTTTCAAACTTGATGAGCATGGAGAACTTAGGAAAAGAAAAAAAGCAGCCTACCTACTTCCTCACCGTACAAAATTGCTTGACTGCCTCACATCACAGGCGACTGCAGTAGGGATGTGCCAGCCCTGGACATGAGAGCTATTGTGCCATGGACACCACTCTTGTAGGGATACTATCTTCATGGGTTGAACTTAAAACAGAAAAGAAATATCTGATGCTGAAGCCTTCTGGACGGATGGAGCTGATCCAGTATTTTCCCCTCCAGCCAAAAAAGACACCAAATACCTGCAGTCTGCACTGGGGGCATGAGGAAATCATAGAATCATGCAATCACAGAATGGTTTGGGTTGGAAGAGACCCTTAAAAGTCATTTATCCCCTGAAGTGAGTAGGGACATCTTCAACTAGATCACAGAATCATACAATTGTTTAGGTTGGAGAAGACCTAAAGAGACAGAAATCCCAGAGAGATAAGGACCTTCTCTCTGACAGCACAGCAATGCCACCATGTATGGGATGTGCAGTGGGATCAGAGTGTGCAGCGAAGACTTGCTGTTTTCATGTTTTCCCAACAGAACAGAAACAGTATCAATCAGGTAACCAATCTGCCCTCATCTCTGCCAAACTCTAGGTGTGGACATGCCAATTCTTCTTGATTCAGCTGAGAGCAGCGATCCCTGAAAAAGCCCCCATTCCCTGAGCATCCTCCCACTGAGAAGGGTTGCTGAGTCCTGAGAGTGACACAGGACTATCACCCTGTAGGCAGTGCCATGGGAGGCAGGGAATCCTCTGGCAGGAGCAGGCTGTGGGAAGGGGCCCCAGTTCATCATGCAGGAGGATAGTAAGGTGAGTCATCAACTGGGATTTATACCTTGTCCTCTTAAAGAGCAAAACACTGACCAGCATTAACTAATCAGTGTTTAAACAGTTACTCAGAAGTCATGATTTAATGTTTGTGACTTCTGTAATTACTAGTGTCTTATTCTGCATCTTGCCTTTCTGGGGAAGGTTATTAGAAGGTCATCATGGTTGGGCTTCGTGAACGAAGATTTGGGAGAAGATCATGTGTTCTAGATAATAATTACTTACATCTCCTGCCTATGAATAAGCAACCTCAGATTTCTAACATCCATAATTCTGAATGTGGCTATCTGGATAACTGTCCTAGAAAAAGAGAGGAAAAATAATTTGCTTTAGCAAAGGAAGGTATTGATAATGTATACCCACGAGAAACTTAAAAAGAAACCCACAAATAGATTGAAGTAATTAATTAAGAACATTAATCAGTTTTGGACTATCATATACTGTAGTAATCAATTATTTTAATTAAAAGGAACCATGCATTCTCTCCCTGTCTTTTACCTCAGCACATCTTTGCACACACAAATCATCAAAGACGTCGTATTTCAAAGATACTGAATACAGTCTCTATAATATTCATTAAAGAATTTCACAAAGCAACAATATCCTCTGTATTGAAGCGCCTGCCTTCTTAGGGAAGCTTTTGCTTTTGCTCAGGAGGAAATGATCAGATAATTTTCCAGCAGCTCCAGTTTCCATGCTCTGTGTAAGGGAAAAGACAGTTCCTGAGTACCTTACAACGAGGTGTACTGGCCCACCCTTGCTTCTCCAGGATAAACCTGACTTTCCATGCACACCCAGACAGGCAGCACCACTCCATAACTGTCCTTCCCATGTGTCCCCAGAGAGCAAGACCTCACAGAGGTCTCCATTCTGCCCAGTACCTTTCCTTCAACAGCTGCCAAGGGCAGATATCACAGAAAGAAAGGAATGTAGAGGGATATTTCCCCGCTCTGCAGTGTGTTACAGGTCAGGGACTTCTTGAGCCAGAGGCAGCGTTTAATGGTTAAGACGGATTTTTCATACCATGCATTTCTCCTGTCCATTTTTCGATCTTGTAACAAGATGAGATGAATTCTTTCTTTTTAGTATCAGCTGCTTTGTTCTGCAATTTTCAGAGCAATCTAACACTAAAATTATGTGAAAGAATGAAACATTTTTCTCTCATAATAAGCAAGGAAAAAGTTTTGTTCCATTCATCAATGTGTTGCAGTCTTCTAAGATCAAAGAGCACTGCTACTTTCCTTTCAGTAGTACAAGGAAGAATGAAGGAGAAAAAAAAAGAAAATGCATTTACAAAGTAGCTTCCTTTTCTTAAGTTGATCCTTCTGCTTTGCTGATATCTGCCTCTACCTATCAGCATGAAGGTTCAAAGGATGTCTGGCTTCAATGGTATCTAATGCTGATTTAATCTAAGATAGAGAAAGACAAGGGTGTAATAGGGAGAATCAGTCAAGAAGAAAGGCGTAAGTCAAATGCTGTAGCAGAGAAGATTTTTCAGCTGTCCTTTTCTAGAGTAAGAGAAACAAATGGCAAATGGATAGGTCACAACTGTGATTCTTGCACCTTTTAAACTGCACAGAGAGAGGGACTCAGAGGGATTGTTTCATTTTTCACCACCCTACGAGATAGCAAATGGAAACAAGCAGCTGACATGGTTCAGCAGCACTTTCAAAAAGCCACTGGCAGAGTTCTATCTGAGAAAATAAGTAAATCATGGTGTGGAAGATAAGCAGTAATGTGGCCTGAAAACACTGTAGCAATGGATGCATCAATAAAGGATCGCTTCTGTATATGATGGAAGGTTACACTTGAGCATGCTGAAGTCCTGACTGAAACTAGTGGTGTTAATTATAATTATGCATGACCTGAGTGAAACAGAGAATAGACAAATAGAAAAAAATTCTCTACATTATTCAAAACTAGAAAAAACCAAGATGAAATCCTCAAGAGAGTCCTGCCAAAATGACAGCTGGGACACAGACAAATGTGAGGGAAATGGCCTGAACAACTACTCTGCATTACTAGTTTGGAAATGCAATGCAGCCTCAAAAAAAAAGCCTGGTGTCCATGCTCACTATGAACTTCTGCTTACAGAAACAGTCAAAGCGTTGGGATGCACAAGGAACAGGACAAAAAATTCTTAACTCATAAGGTCCCAAAGTAAACAAAATGCTCACCCTTGCCTTCAACAGTATGTCTGTTCTGAGCTTCATATCTTAAAAGAACGGAGTTTCAATAGACTCTTTGCTGTGCTCCACCTCACTGTAGGCACACATGCTCAGGGGTACTTGATGGACTGGGTTATAAGGAAATAAGGAGTAGCCTTATTTCATATGATACTTTTTGTGTTTCCAAATTGAAATCAACACTATGCCAAAAGTAATCCTACTGTGGGACACAGAGAGCAGTCAGAATCTATTGAGGACACAATCAGAACAAGTCCAACTTCCTAGCTCTGCTCTATTATTTTATCCCTTTAGAGTTTATTTTTGTAATCAAAAATAAACAGCAGACCTCACTGCTGCAATCCTCACTGTAACACAGCCAAAATATTTTGCAATTTAATTCTATGTTCTTAAAATATGCTAATTTGAAATGGTCACACTTGGGCTTTCCTCTACGTGAACGACACAGCATTTGCAGACTGCAGAAACCAGCTGGTCTCTGTACAATCTAAAAGAACTGTTAGATGGGAATTCAAGTGAAAAGAAGAATTACTGTAAGAAAAGAGATAGTGTAAGAAAAGAGGTGAAGACTGATGGTTGTTTCATTGTTTTGATGAAAATACCTTGTGGATGACCTGAACATTTGTTTTGGACCACAGTATTGGCTTGAGAATGGGAGAGTTATATTGAGAATGAGCTCTTACAGAAACTTTTAATCCATCTTTTATTTTGAAAGAAACATTGTCACCAAGTTTAATTTAAATAGACTTGAGACATGGTTGCCTTATGGAAATGGGCAGGTTCCCTTAAAAGGACTTTGCATGAAGAGTACCACTCTTTAATATTTATGGGACTGTCCCAGGTTTGCTAAAGTTCAAGTACACATCTCTTTTTATTGCATGAGTCACAATATTTAGAGTTAGTTAAAAATAATTTATTCTCACTAATTCTGATGTGAGCAAACAATTCTAAAACAATACAGCCAGGGAAATCTGAGTGCAAAATACTCAGCTTTCCCCACTCAAAAAATCCATACTCCCAACACTGCAGTATATGTAGATGAAAGCCTCCTCAGTGCATTAAAACCATCTATTAAAGGTAACCATTTGAATGTTTAAACCCAGGAAATCTCTGAGAGTCTTGCTCTTCAATTCTCTGTTCTCTGTTTCTTTCTTTGCAAATGAAATAATTAATAGAACTAATAATAGAAAAATAGTTGGCAAACCTTGAAAAATGATGTATTTTATGGGACAAGCCTGCCCATGGACAATTTATGGTCAGTTTTACTGGAGCTGTGAAACAAAAATAATAGTACAGGTAAAGTTCCTACCATAAAAATCACCCTTTTCCCTCTATACTTCTTCTATAATGTCTTATCTCTTTCTCACTCTCTCTACACACCATTTTTGTGATGGCAGTTAGCCAAAGGCATGCAAGAATGAACTGCACTGTTGTGGCATTTAAATTATATCAATACTGAAATGCAGAATAGAGCCCTTTTCTATTTTATCTCTAAATTGAATGCTTTCACCGAGAGGCACTGTTATCTGCATTACAATTTGAGAGCTACATTAGTAAATCTTGAACGCTCTGAATTAGAGTATTCAACCTCTGAGATGGATGGTTGAGTTCACCACAAAAAATGTATTAAGCTGGAGATATGGCTTCATTTGGAGTGAACATGTATTTCGAAGAATATATGTGACTCAGAAACTAAGCCTAAATTTCTAGGGGAACCGGCATCCAGATTAATGTTACCTTCTTACTTTTTAAAGTAAATATTTTTAGATTTTCCTGTCTAAAAGCTATGCCTGCAAAAATGATTCTCAGGTACTATTTCCTGTCAGATGGGGAAAGTATGTAGATTCCCACTTTTACACAATCATTGGAGCAGACTGAAAACGCTGCCTAGGAGTGGAGAAGGTTCCCATCTCTTTTATGGCAGACTGTAAGTGCACTAGTAATGCTGCAAGCATATTGATGGAGCATGCAGCTGCTAAACAGTTATAAAGATTTAGAGAAAAGAATTAAACCCTCTGGGAGGTACCTCAGAGCCTTTATCCTTAGGATTTCAGTGACAGCAACTTCTCAGTGCCCCACAGACCCTTTTGGCCTTTAATCAATTCACAAGTTTTCAGGTTTCTGAGATGCCACAGCTGCCACATGCATCTCTGGGATACACCTGGAAGTGCTGTGCTCTCCACTTTCAAGGGTGGGTGCAAAAAGGAATAAAGTTCCCCCCCCTTCACAAAAGCACACGGAGGAAAACAAGTGCATTTAGAAGCTGTATTTCTGGAAAATTATAAAGATCATGATGATCAAATTGTATGATTACCTTGTGATAACTGAGCCTGCTTTTGGGAAACACATATTCTGAAGCATAGTCTTTGTTTTCTTTTTTCATATGTAGGTGATATTTGGTGGGAAATATCTGAAGGGCAGCCCATTCCCATTAAAAACCAAACAAACAAACCACAGAAAGACTATTTACCTCACTTGGGCTCAAATGATTATTGCTATGAAGCAACTAGTAGTGCAAAAGACAAGTATTCCTACAATTTAAGAGGTAAGTTCAGAAATAGTTATACCAAAAAAAGTCCTTTGCATTAAAACTTCTTTCATTTGTGGAACCGATGTAAGTTCTCTTACCAGTATAAAATGTGCCAGGATTACTTGATAAAGCTGACCCGGAAACCTGTCTGTGCAAAGTAAAGTCTTTCGTTCAAAGAAGCTTGAAAAAGACTGAAAGACTTTGGGGAGAAAAAATGAGCAGGGCTACATTTGCAACCTCATAACAAGGTGGATTTGAGAAGAACCCCGGAGAGATCTGTCCATGGCTGGACAGGGATCAAAAGCACTTGCAGCACAAGGAGTCTGCTTTATGTGGGTGAAGGAAGGTCAGAGCTGGGGCCGGAGAGCCCTTGTGCCAGGGAGAGCCATGACCTGGTGCTCAGCTGGGGACCAACCAGCTCTACCATCTGGAACCAGACAGAAACAGCAAGGACTCTGTCAGTACTTTTAGCCTTTTTCTTCAGTTATCATATGCCTGCAGCTGATTTTCCTCTCTTGGTAGGTCCTTGCACTGAAGGAGCCGTGCTGATCATGGTGCCACAGCTATGCTCCAACACCCTGCCTAGGGAAGGCAAAGCCATTGGCTCCCAGCAGCACAGTTCAAAACCAACCTGCAGCTCATCCTGGTCTCTCCCCACTGAAATCAGGTTTTTTTGCCAGTGCATGAGACAGTCTCAAATGCTGAAGTTCAAAACATCCCTTTTCTGGACCTGTGGAGAACAGAGGAACACAAAACCTTTCCTCTTTGGCTTGAAAAATCCCAGAACAATTCATGTCTGCATTTCAGTTTAATGAAGAATCTTTTTTATTGAATTCTGTCTGCTGGTGATACCCATTAGGGAATTTTTGGAGGTTTAAGGTGAAGGCTTGATCTGTTTGATCTTGAGTCCATGGGGATGAGGAACAGGTCACACTACTTTGATCTGAAGGAGACTGTATGGGATCACATTCTTATGCTGCCTGGTCTTCCTGTAACCAGAAACCCTTGCAATTTTTGCACAACATCAAATATGGATTTTTTTTCTCAGACAAATCAATGGAGCCATCTTCTAGCAGAAAGGGTTGGCCCCTGCCAGAGCACGGTTGCAAGTTTCTCAAAGACCTCCTGCCTCACCTCTCCTTCACCTGTTAGAGCCCGCAGTTAAAAAGCAGTATTTTCAGTTGCTCCTACCAGACTGAACTGGACTTGTCTATCTCGTATTGGCCTTTTTAGCCACCAGTGTGCCTGTAGCAAAGGTGGGTAGAGCCCTTCCCAAATCTTCGTCTGCAAAGCCTAGCCATGATGATGACCAGACTCATACTTGAGCCAGAAGGAGACATGGCTTTTCTGATAGTATTGCAGTCTCATTTTCTGTAAGTTTACTTTGTACAAAAAGTACAGTTTTAATGCATCCCTGATATACCTGACCATATGATAACACCCACAAAGTATCTGCCAGAAACCCCTGTGTTTCTAGCTCTGTTCCTGACAGATGCCCTTCAGGTGTGGCATTTCTAGCCCATATGGGACCTGATAGTGTTGCCTGTGAAAGCACATGGAGGATGTGACACATCATTATTTATTTATTACTTATTATTTAGTTACTATTTAATTATTAATTTATTATTTAAGATTTACTAGGAACAAATTCTTCACTGTGAGAGTGATGTTGCACTGGAACGGGTTACCTAGAAAATTTAAGGATGCCCCATCCCTGGAAGTGTTCAAGGCCAGGTTGGATGGGGCTTTGAGAAACCTGTTCTAGTGGAAGGTGTCCCTGTCCATTGCAGGGGGTTTGGATCTAGAGGATCTTTAATGTCCATTCCAACTCAAACAATTCTATGATTCTATTTGATTTGATTCATTGCCATTATGGGGCTGATGCTGTCTTGAGTCCATACCTGCTCATAGCAGAGAGCTGAAGTGATGTTTATCTACTTGCACAGCAGATAAATTTTAGTCAGGGTAAAGCACTGACCCTCTTAACCCCTGGATGCTCACCTGCAGGAGTCTGCTCTTGTGCACCTGTACAATCAGTGGGATAACCTTTAGCTGTCTACTAGAGACTGGAGGCAGAGACTAAGCCTGCTGCAAAGCTCAGCTGGTTTGTTACCCTTTGCTCTCTTCAGAGTCCCTGGAGAGAGAGAGACAGACACCCTGGGGAATCATTTTGAAACCCTCTGATTGCAAAGAATGAGGCCAGGGGCTTCGAGGGCGGTTGCAGGTCTTTAAAACATAAATTTCACAGCACCTCATGCTGTATCTTAAAGGACATATTTTATTATTTGACCCTTATACAGCAGGAGCATGTGTATTCTGAGCATATTCTGAGCATGCGGCTCTGAAGGACCCAATGAAGGCTTTGGGCTTTGCTCCTCGCTGCATTCCCCTGTTCTGGTTTGCTGTATGCATGGGATCATTCCCCACATGCCTTGTGAAGCTCATCCTGGAAATCACTTCTGATTTTATCCATTAACTTCCACTCTAAATTTGTCCCTGTTCTCCTGTATTCAAAGTATTTGCTTCAGAAATATTTTAAGCAGCTCCCATCTCTCAGCCTTCGAAGCAGCTTTATCTTCCCTCACTTACACTAGTTATGCCTGAAAAGCCCAAGAGAGCGTGGTTCAAGAAACCATTGCCCCCCAGCTACCTTCCCCTGCACTGGATCCCACCAGTCAGCTGAAGTTGGATCCAAGACTGAAGCAATCCGGTGTCCTGGGACTGTTAATGCATGAAGCCAATTCACTTCATTAGGTACAAGAGCACATGTAAGCATGAGATTAGTTTGGGGCTAAAAATTGGCTATGATCCTCTAACTGAAATTTCCAGTATAGCAGTATCTTTTAGGGGTTCCAGCAACACTGCAGTAACAGAGACCTGAAATGGTACTTAAAAGCTTGAAAGAAAAAGGACAGGTACAACAGAGCAGAGAAATGTAGCAATGAGAATAAGTGAACATAAGGTGTGACTAGTAAGGAAGTACCATGGTCCAGAGGAGATTAAAAAATCAACAGAATGTGAGCTCTGAAAGATGAAAGTTATAGCATCATATGTAACACATGCTGATCAATCTTCAGGATAATTTTTTGTATTTCTTGTGGTCCACCAAAAATCATAATAATTGTAAAAATTGGTTTACCCCAAACCTGTTTGCTTCATTCTCTTAACAGCCTTATTGAAGCCAACAGATTTTCTTGGGAGTGCTGCAAAGAGCACAATATCCTTTTAAATTGATAAATTATAGAGCATAGTATTCTGCTTTTTAAACAGTACTAATGAAATGCTTTCAACTCTGCAAAATGTGTATCCTCCATTTGAATGGATTCTGTCAAATGTGAATCTGTTTTAGTTGATTATTGCATAAGGAATTGGTGTATGTAAAATTAAGACGCTAGTCTCTACCTCAGTCATCTCCCTGCCATGGTTCCTGATGCTCTGATTGCTCAGGTGCTTGCTGTGCATATACTTACTTGTATCAAACTGAAATGCACCCCTGTGGCTGTGTAGAGGGGTCCATCTGCCCTACTGTAGGCAACCCCAATACTCAATTCAAATTTGAACAAAATTTGCTCAAAAAAATGGGTAGATGTGGCACTTTATGGACACAGTTTAGTAGCGAACACAATGGTGAGGGGTTAATAGTTGATGATCTTAGAGGTCTTTTCCAACCTTAACGATTCTATGATTCTATGAAAATACTCAAGCCTCCACTAGTCTTTAGCAGCTACCCTGCCCTGGGTATCCCTGGTAGGTTGGATCAAGCTCAGGTGTGTCCCAATGGGCCCCATCTGCAGCTGGGACAATGGCATCCATGTACCTGAAAAAACCAGGATGTTCTGGAAGAACTAAGCTACAAGGAATGAAATGCATTGCATGAACCTGGCAATTTGTGGGACTATCTTGTATAATTTATTTCTTTTTGTCTCTTTTTTTCTTAAAATAGAAGTGTACTACTTTGCAGCTTTGTGAAAACACAAATCCATATTCACATTAGGTACACAAAAATTTTGTTATAAATTGCTGTTTTCTTCATGGTTTACTTTGATTTCACAAGAAATCTCTTCTTTATGTAGAGAATCAGAAAGACGGAACTTTATTTTTTTTTTTCCAGTGCAGCTGACATTTTAGAAATCAGGTCTAAGAAAACAAGAAGAGAGTAAAATGTATTCATATTTAAATACCAGAAGGTATCCCTCTTTGACCTTATTTTGGCTAGGATCAAGAACACCCAACAGGTTAATGACACCTGTGGCATTTATAAAACTGGAGTACTAGAGTCACTTTTGCCTCCAACACTTCTCCCTGCTGCTATAAAATTTACAAGCATTATATCCTACCTGGACCAGAAGGTCTCTGCTCTTACAGCATTTATGAGCTTTGCAGGAGTGCCAGGGTGTGAGGAACTCTGAAATCTTCCTGAAACTATTGAAATTCCAGAGACATAGACCAAGAAATTTGCAATTCTTACAACCTTCTTTGCATAGGAAATAGATTTCCATCAATCAGGAGGTATAGGGGCATTCCTATGGGAGTACCTAACTGAAATTAGCCCAACAATCTCACTAAAATAGTAAAAGACTCTAGTCTGAGCTAACATAACAAACCATAGTTATTAGATGTTGCTAGCTTGGAGATAAGATTTCTGTTGCCTTTCCTCCAGCAATCTATAGTCACACAGAAAGATGAAGGTTTATGATGCTTTTTCCAAAGGTGAAAAACTCAGGTATGTGCTAGGGATTGTAAATGTTGAAAACTGCCATTGAGTAGCCCTGACATTCCTCCCCAGCTTCCATGATTCAGAGAAAAATTTACAATTAATTAATTTAGTTTTCATGTATGTTTAGGTAGATTTGTCATGATAATAAAAAACCCTTATAATCTTAACTGGGAAAGATTTTTGTCTCTTTGCAGCAAGTCTGGTGAAGCAGCCATAAAGAGAACCTTAAAAAGCAGCACACAGTTCAGTTACAATCCTGCATACACCACATGCTTCAGTGTCACAGAAAACACTGAATTAACAGCAGACATAATTCTGAAATCCACTCTGACTGTGAAATCTGCAAAGTGACTGATAACCTGGGGAGACAAATAAATTAAAATCTAAACTGCATCTTGGTTTACTGCAAGAATTCTCTTGAAGAAAACCCAAAGCTTACATTGAGTATGCTCTAAGTATCCAGGCTAATTTTGTAAATTGAGTGGAATATCACATTGAGCCTCCTATGTGATACAGATGAAGAAAGATCTTGACCACATTAGGGAGGAAAAACCTTCAGAAGAACAAAGTTGTACCTTCTCTGTTAGGATCTGTGTTGACTGCTGGGGCAGCCAGGCTCAAACTAAGAAAAGAAACACCACCATGCAGCAAGGGGGTGGTGAGGCAAAATCTTAAGGCAAAAGTTGCCGGCCGCAATCTCATCTTCCCTAACATCAAGGAATGAAAGCAGGACTGAAAACACGTCTAGCAGGTGAAGTGAGGTGCAAATTGTACAAGAAAAACAGCAGAATCATGGGAGGGAGAAACACCTTCAAAGTCCTCAGCCTGGAAAATGGTGATGGGGGTAGAAAACAGAGAGATAAAGGAATGGTAAGCTTGAGTGAAGCACTGTCTCCTGTCACTCATCTCCCCTGCGCTAAAAATGTATCAAGAGGTACATTCTCCAAAGAGTCTGTTTGCAAATCACTCAGAAAAGCCAGATGGGCCTCCATGAGCCCCAGAGCACCATCCTCCGAGTCAGCAGCAGCAGCCTCTGGAGGAGGAAGCATGTTGGGCTCCGCTGGAGCTACGCAGCTCTGCCCTGGAAGGCTCGGTAAAATGTGCCACTGTTTTCTACATCTTGAGTGATCCTGACTATCCTATTTATTTATTTCCACCTTCCAGCAGACATGGGAAATACTCCTTCAGGTGACCTGCTCCTGGTTATTCTCACATCACTCTGGACAGCAATGAAAGGCATACTTATGTGGGCCCTCATCTTCCTTCAGTAACATCTTGATCCATTGTCCAGTTTCAATCATATCGGACAAAAAGGCAAAGGTCTTCAAGAGAGTCAAGATCCTACAGACTCCACAGAAAGCTACAGGCTACACAGAGGAGACACTGTGGTTCCAATACCCTCAAGCTTACCCGTCACTTGTGAGTCTCAACTGAGATGTGCAGTCAAATAGTTGCCTGCATGTTGCTGTCAAATTACTCTGCAAGAGGAGACTGTACCTATATGCGGGGACCACAGAAAATCTCACTATAATTCAGTCATAAAGCCAATCAAGCAAGAGACATAAATCTGCAGATAACTAGGTTTTGAAAGAACAGGTGTTTGCAAAGCTGTTTGTTATCTAATTAATTTTTCTATCCATTCTCTACATGTTGTTAATAATCTCCATGTGAATGTTCACTGTCTGCCTGAGTCTACAGACCAGAAACAGTAACTCAAAGTGTTACAGGATAAAGTGATCACATCAGCACTGCCTGTTCCTCTTGATGGTGTAGTGAAGACTAAACTCTTTAACCAGGGTAACCCTGGTGGCTTTTCTTGCCATACTGGCTCAAATAGGAGTTTCATCTATGAAGTGTGGAATGGCTAGTAAAAACATTAGTAGTAGCCCTGCAACTGCGCAGGGCACTTTAGTCCAGAATTTAAGTTATCAAAACCAATCAGCATGTTCTTAAATGTGTGCTTAGGAGTTTTGCTAAACTGCGTAACAATCTTGAATTATAACCTAAAAAAGTTGCCACTCAAATAGTTTTAAAAAAAGACAGATTGACTCAGGTTGGGCTGAATTAACAATTAAGGTTTAGACTTTACTTTACAAAGAAATATGCAACTTGCACTACTTGTTGTTGGACTTGGATTCATCTGAAAGGATTCCTTCCTTGTGAAAGCACATAACTCCTTTGGGGAAATATCCTATAATAGTAATGAAGGCAAAATTCCTCTGACTTCAGAAAGTCAACATTTTTACTTGCTTCGTACCAATACTCAACAATTTTGCTGTTGATCACTGGGTGACTACTGATACCTTCTGAAAAGTGAGAAATTAAAGGCTTCATGTTCAAAAATAAGTAGCTTGTGGAGAGAAAGGAAGAATTTCAGGGAAATTAGGAAAGGTTCATTGCAAAGTCGGAAAGAAAAGTCATGAAGGTATGATTTTGAAGACCAAGTGAAAGTGGAAAAGCTAAAATGTCAGATAACTCCTTTTTCAGACTGGGGAGATGAATTCCTTGTGTAGACTCACTAGCAGTAATTCTGGTGTATGGTAGTGTTTTCCCCAGTTATGAACATCAGAACTGTTAGTCATAGATGAATTTATGTAAATTGAATTGGTATTTTCCCTTCCCCACGAATGCTGAAAAGCTGCCAAAAGGTATTTTATCTGTCCATTAGCTCCCATCACAGCCCAATTACATCAAATTACAGATACAGAATTTTTTCATGATTGCATTGAAATAGAAGTCGAATGTGATAAGTTGAAAACAAACTGTGAAAATGTAGGATGAGTACATAATGTATTGTTTAACATACAAAGCAAAATCTATATTATGCATAAACACATTTAAAGTTTCTTAGGATATAGCTTAGGTTCCTGCTAGCTCCTATTTTCTTTCTAAGCCAAAGAATTTAAAGTCTTTACATTGTCTATCATTTAAATGGGAATTTTAAACAGCCTGAAACTGAAATATTTCATCATTAGATTACCAGCTTCAGACAGCAGAATGAAAGGATTTGCTTCTGCAACACAAGACTTGCTGTGGGTTCTAGTGCAAAGCTTTATGTTCTGGATAACTGTGTCTCTCAAGACCTGAAGGCCAGATGTTGTACAGTATTTCTCTCTATTTCAGAGAACTATGTTTTACCCTTTTGAAAACATGAAAAGGCAGAATTGCTATCAATCAGAAGCCGAAACATCTCCAATCCTATAGGAAAAAGACTTACAGAACTCATTAGTAGATGTCCTAAAATTATGCAGCTAATTTATTTTGAATGCAAGACACAAATAATTTTTAAAGTAGAAGTTTTCTTAAGATATTCTTAGTTATACAAGTATACAAATTCTCTAACATAAGGCTTTGCTGTTTTCTTGACGAAAATAAAGTTTACATATCTGTACATGACACAAAAATCTCAAAAACAAGGTGAATAAATTGCACTGAATATCCATATCTTCTGAAAATGCTCAAAAATAGCCTTTCTAACTTCTAATCTAATTTCTTTCTAAGAGAATAGCTTACTGTTAATTATGTGTTAGATATTGAAAGAATGCAACTGTGGAAATTAATTTTTGTGTGCTTTTCCTCTGTTAGAGATTCTAGTTGTGCCTTTTGCCAATAATGGACCTGAAAGCTGATAGAAATGCGTTAGACACAACAGAAACACATCATTACAGAAAAGCCTGGGAAAAGGAGATATGACAAATTACACGAACTAATTCTGAGCAGCCTGGAGTCCCTGTGGATCCTGTGAAAAATGAGGCATATGGGTTGACAATACAGGTAGCAGAATGTCTCTCTCCTGAAATGAAGACTCGATCCAGCTCTCAACAATTTTCATGTAACAGGAGTGTCTTAGTGAAGCCAATAGTTGTGTAAAATACTAACAGGAATGAGATCAGACTAAGGGGGGAGATGTCCTTTGTTTAACTACTGCACTTCATAGGACATATGGACAATCCATGTTGGTGTGGCAGCTCCAGTACCACAATGCTCGTGGTAGGTTGAGGTCTGGGGCTTCAGCTGGCCCTGGGCAGCAAAGATGGGAAAAGGAAAATTGGGCACCTGCCACTGTTGGAAGCAGGGAACCCAACTTGTTTCCCACACAGGAAATGCTCTTACCCTGGCAGGAGAAGTTCTGAGACCACAAATGTGAAGGAGAGAAGCTCATATTTTATCTGGTACAACAAAAACCAGGCAAGGAAAGGTGGAACAGCTCATTCAGGATGATACAGAAAGCATATGGCAGCAGTAGGTTTTCAGGGAAGGGCAGTTTTCTCTTTAATTCCTCATTTTACTACATCTTTATGGCATAAGGCGGCACAAGTTTATTCTCTGGTGAGGTCTCCTACGCTGAAAAAGAACTAGAGGAAGGAGAAAGGGGAAAGACACGCTAGTACTCCAGAGCAGCCCAGGCAGAAATGCAAACTAATAAAAATGATGATGATGTTAATAATAATACGATATATGAAATAACTACAGCTGACATATGATCTATTGATTAAAGTCTTTCATATGACAGGATGTCAGCCAGCAGAAATAGGAAATCAATACCTCATTTAACAGCAAAGAACGACTCAACCTCCTCCAGGCCAAAGAGAGACTGACTGGGCTGTTTGAGCAGAGACAGTATGAAATTATTTGAACTATTTTTGTGAAAAAGGAAGGTTTGATTATACTAAATAATGTGTTTCCTTGAGTCCATCAAGGAGGGGTACTGTCAGGTAGCTTATGATCAATTAGATAGTCTAACCAAACATCAGTGTTCATGCATTTCAATGCAAGTTTCTGGGATTTTTGGATAAAACATTGACTGCAGATTCCAGTAAACATGAATTTAAGTACATATAACAAAGGCAGGAAAGGCAATGTATTTAGGACTTGAGTATTATTCCCATATTTGCTGCAAAAAGCAGAGTCTGCCCCAAAGTCACATGTTTTTCCCTGAGAGTTGACAAGCCACAGGCAACATGGCCATGAGGAGGCCCTGGGGGAGGAATGTTCTTCACACTGTACGCGATCACATTCCTCCAGGGAGGAGCAGACTGGTGTGTCAATTGTTCCTTTTGGTCTCCTGAGCCACAAGAGTTTTCTAATCTGTGCTACCAGACATCACACAATTGGGAGTTTTTTGTCCCATCCATTTATTTTTTTGAGGCAAATACTTTAGTTCTAGGGGTTTTGGTTTCAATTCCTATAAATGAATCTTTGGTGAAAACAGAATGAGAAATAACTCATGCATTTTTAATGGGGAAGACAATCTCAGGATCCCAGGAACATGGGATCCATAGATGGGATAGGTTACTGCATGACATTTTTATAACTGGGTTGAATACAAAAGATCTGCTGCTTCATGAGCCTAAGTTACTGAGACTCCTGAAGGACCCAATAGGAGATAATTCTGTGGTTTGTGGGTTGTGATTTCTGGGCAGCTTATAGGGAGTCATACTTCCCTTATTTCTCTTTGTAAGAAGAGAGTAAAGCGATAAAAAAGACATGAATACAACAAAGCAATTTGTAAAACTACATGGGAAAGCTCTTCACTGCAGCAGAAATATTGCATTTTCATGCATACAAACCACCAGTGATCTGCAGAGAAAACTGATTCTCTACAGTTCCACAGAAATAAAGGTGTTATACATGCAGTTTCACAAGGGAAGGTTTACCATGAGCAATCTTCCTATATAGTACCTCCCCTACCTTTTTTCTGCTCCCCCACAGCTTTCTCCTTTTTGTCAATTCTGAAGGTGGAAATCCTTCAAAGGCATGCTGGTTACCTAAGGTGCAGGGTGTACATGTGAAAATGCAACACTGAAGGACATGAAAAACGTCAACAGAACTGGAGGGGAACTGTGATAACATTGATTAAATTCACTATTTTATCTTTGCCTGTACCACTTAACCTCACCATAGTGTATGTACTGCTATTTAAGCTGTCAGGATGGTGGCACTTTGGCTTCCAGTCAATAAGAAGGGGCTTGGGGAGGGACTGAAGCATTTTCATCACATTCCTTTTTCCTGTGTACATCTCCCCCAAACACAGAACTCCTCTCCAGAACAAAGCCAAATTCCAGTTGTTTCTTTTCAGGAACTGGAATCAGTGTTTTTTCTTTACTCTAATACTCCATACCTTGTTTTAGCAATCGTACAGATGGGTTTTATTTAATACACAATTTGCTACCAATACAATGGTCCCCTGATAACACTCCTGTGAGTGATCTTGTCCTGCAACCGTATTGACAATCCCAGTGAAGAGCCAAAGATCAAAATGCTAAATAACCTGTTAATCAAAAATATCGGAGCTAAAATTGACTGGCAAGGTATTTTAGGGAAATCCGCAGAGTCATTGTTAATCCTTTCCACCTCTCTGTTTTAAAAAAGGCATTTGTTTCCAGAGCAATAAATTGTTCTCAAAAATAAATTAAAAACAGACTATGGGGAATTAATGAATCCATAATTTCAATACGCAGAGATGAGGGTAAGAGCTCAGTATTTGGTAAGCATATTTTTTTTTCTGCTCATTTTTGTAGCGCCCAATGAAGAGTTAATTTATTCTTGGTTTAAGCAAAAAATAGAAAAATTGAAGCTCACACTCTTGACTTGATTTTAAAGTTTTCTTATCAATATAACTGTTTTCCACAACTATCAGTACCAAGTATCACGTCCAGAGTATTGTACATTCTCAGTATGTGGTACAGTGAACTAATTAAACCCTATCCCGCACTCTTAGGAAATGCAATAGCCCAACCATGTAATAGGTTCACTAGTTATAAGGAAAACATCAGGTCTTCAGGGACCTTCAAAAGGTTCCAATATCTAACTTGCCTTTTCTTTACAAGTAATTAGCTAGAAAAGATGATGACCTCAGAGTACATGCTCCCTGGTTTCAGGCAAGGCTGTGGTTCAGAGAGCCCTCTCGTTGCAGCCCCATATCCAATGCAGTGGCATGAATCCTCGTGACCTGCTGGCACAAGTGTGATGGAGTGTCGTGACCGCCTCCTCTAGGGATGGGTGGAAGGACTCAAGCCCAAAAGGAGCTTTGGAACATCATCACCTGTAAAACCACGGCTTCTCTTGGGATTTGCAGTCCACTAGCTGCAGCACTGCAAAGAGCAACTCTTTTTTAGTCTAATTCAGGCAGAGCTACTGAATTAAGAGCTACTGAGCTTAACCCCCCCCATCCATACCATTATTTTTGTATAGGGATATAGAGATTGGGGAATGTAAATGTTGAAGAGTGTGGTGATGTTGCCTCATTTTAGAGAGAAAGCACATGATGCTCTTAGTTTCACGTCTATAGCTCGGGCAAACCAGCGCTGAAGTGGAGGGGCATCAACCAGAGTAGCTAAGGTTGGCATGTTCCAAGCAGAGGGCTGATGTAATTGCCCTAAGGGTGGCACTGGTTCCGCATGGAGGACGAAAGAGGTGACACTTGTTTAGAACAGGAATGTAAACGAAACCTGAGCTATTTCTGAAGGCCTGAAGCCTGTGAACTGCCTGTTGAGCAGGTGCTAGTTGGGACATGGGCAGGCAACACAAAGACTTCCCTATCACAAACTCTCCCTGCACTAATGTCAAGAAAGGCATCATTGAAGGACATTCAAGACATGGAAAGCTGTTCTTTGCACAGTTCCATAGTACTGTCTATTCTAGGAACTTCTATAGTAGGGTACAACTTTATTCTTTTTAAACTGTCCATGTGGTAGAGATACGCTCCTCCTTATACAGCGGAGGAATCTAAGACATGCAGACTTTTAATCCTGTACTGTGTTTTGCTCCAGGATGTCTGAACTGCCTCCTGAAAAACCTGTCTGCAGCTCTGCTGGCTCCTTGAATATGCAAAAACATTTGGGTAAGTGCCATAGCACCTGAAAGCCCACCACCACACACTGCCCCAAAGATGTCCCTGGGGGCACAAGGGTAGCGGTGGAAGATCCAGTGCATCATCAGAGCTCGGACCAATTCCAAAACATTCATGCCCTTGGTCACCATCAAGTGTTCCCATGCTCAAGTTTCCAAGCCTGGCCTGGCAGGTCCCATAGCTGAGGGAGTCCTGCCACACCTTCACCACAGAAACATCATCTTCCCACTGCAGAAACACAGCATTGCCCAGTGAGCAGCTATCTCACCCTTTGGACTCTTTGTGACTTTCTAGGATTGTTCTTGGAACTGTATGGTTTGAATATTTCATGCTGTAATGCAGCATACCAGCTGGTATCTCAGGAGGAATTTTTGAACTCATATAAATTAATTATCTCTCCTACCCACAGATCATTTCTTCAGCAGGCTTGGACAATTTGTTCGTTAACTACCGGCTAAAAACTACTTAATTTTCCCCCTCAAAGCTATTTCTCAGATAATATTGTGTATGAGTGGTTTTTTGTATTATTTTCCATAGATCAACTATTTTATTTACAATTCCTTGAAGCTTAAGTCTCAAATACCAAAGCTAGACACAGAATCACTTCAGTTGGAAAAGACTTCCAAGATTATTGAGTCCAATTTGACCAATCACCACCTTGTCAACCAGACCATGGCACTAAGTCCCATGTCCACTCATTTCTTGAACACCTTCAGGGATGGTCAAACTAAAGGGCAAGAAGCATCTGCACAGGCAATGGAAGCAAGGACAGGTTTCCTGGGAAGAATATAGGGATGCTGCCCAATTGTGTAGGGATGGGATTAGAAAAGCCAAGATGCAGCTGGAGCTGAACTTGACAAGAAACGTAAAGAAGAATGATAAGGTGTGTTAACCAGAAAAGGAAGGTCAAAGAAAGCATACCCCCTGATAAACAAGGCTGGTAAACTGGTAACGACGGACAAGAAGGTTGAGGTACTCAACAACTTTTTGCCTCAGACTTCACCGGCAACCTCTCTTCCCACATCTCAAGTGGATGGTTCATAAGACAGGGTCTGGGAGAGCAAAGTCCTTCCCATTGTAAGAGAAGATCAGGTTTGTTACCACCAACCTGAACACACCTAATCTATGGGACCTGATGAGATGCATTCCAGAGTCCTGAGGGAATTGAGTGCTATAGTTGCCAAGCCACTCTCCATGATATTTGAAAAGTCATGTCAGTCAGGTGAAGTCCCAGGGGACTGGGAAAATGGAAACATTACTCCCATCTTAAAAAGTGTAGAAAGGAGGACCCTGGGAAGTACTGACATGTCAATCTCACCTCTGTGCCTGTGTGGGAAGATTATGGACAGATCCTCCTACAAGCTATGCCAAGGCACATGGAGAACAGGGATGTGATTTGGGGCAGCTAGCATGGTTTCACCAATGGCAAGTCCTGCCTGACCAAACTAATGACCTTCTACAATGGAGTGACTACATCAGTGGACAAGGGAAGAGCTATGGATCTTGTCTATCTGGACTGCTGTAACACCTTTGACATGATCCTCTGCAACATCCTTCTCTCTTAACTGGAGATACACGGATTTGATGAGTGGACTGATTGGACAGTCACATCCAGAGGGTAGTGGTTAATGGCTCTATGTCCCAATGGACATCAGTGACAAGTGGGGTCCCTCAGGGGTCCATGTTGGGACCTGCACTGTTTAGTATCTTCATCAGTGACATTGACAGTGGGATCAACTGCACCCGCAGCAAATTTGCAGATGACACCAAGTTGAGTGGTTTGACTGACATGCCTGAGGGACAGGGTGGCATTCAGAGGGACATGGGCGTGCTCAAGAAGTAGGCCCATGGCAATCTCATGAGGTTCAAGAAGGGCAAGTGCAGGGTCCTACACCTGGCTTGGGGTAACCTCTGGTATCAATTCAGGCTGAGGGATGAAGGATCTAAGGGCAGCCCTGACAAAAAGGACTTTTGTGTACTGGTGGCTGAAAAACTGGATGTGAGCAAACCGTGTGCACTTTCAGCCCGGAAAGCCAATTGTATCCTGGGCTGCACCAAAAGCAGCATGGTCAGTAGGTCAAGGGAGGTGATGCTGCCCCTCTACTCCACTCTGGTGGGATCCCATCTGGAGTGTTGCATCCAGTCCTAGGGCTCTCAGCACAGGAAAGACATGGACCTGTTGGAACTGGTCCAGAGGAGGGCCATGAAAATGATCAGAGGGCTGGGAGCAGCTCTGCTGTGAAGACTGAGAGAGATGAGGCTGTTCAGTCTGGAGAAGAGAAGGCCCTGGGGAGACCTTATTGTGGCCTTTCTGTACTTGAAGGGGGCTTCTAAGAAAGAAGGGGACAGACTTTTTAGTAAGGCCTGTTGCAATAGGACAAGTGGTAATGGTTTTAAACTAAAAGAGGGTAGATTCAAACTAGATATAAGTAAGAACTTTTTGAGGGTGGTGATACACTGGAGCAGGTTGCCCAGAGAGGTGGAGATGCCCCTTCCCTGGAAACATTCAAGGTCAGATTGGGTAGGGCTTTGAGCAACTTGGTCCAGCTGAAGATCCCTGCTCATTGCAGGTGGGTTAGACATTTAAAGGTCTCTTCTAGTCCAAATTATTATATGAATCTATGTTTTTTTGATTGATGCTAGAAGGTATATGCATCATATGCCAAGAAAACTGACTTTCTGGGTTCAGCAAAGGCAGTAGAAGCACCTGCTCACGGACTGCAGATGGCACTGGGGAAGCTCAAAATCACAAATGCAAAGGTATGCATTTGGGTTTTGCTTTCATTACAGGTCCAGCCCTGGGCAAGACTGACATTCACTGCTAAGTGTTAAAAGAACTTGCATCATGTTATACAAAGTGCACATGCTGTCACGGCCACGCACAAATCAGAAATGAAACTGAGAAACTAATAAGTCTGAATGTACCTGCTCCATGTCTGCACAAACTCCCCTTCAGGGCCCTACCAGCGCACATGAACTTCAATAACCCTGTGATGTTATGCTGAGCACAGGCTACCAGCTGTGGCAGTGACTTTCTACCAAGCTAGAAAACTCCTAACTAACCATTAGACTCTGTTAAGGCTGGAGCTGGATGTATTTCCTCAGGACAGATGTTAATTGTCTTTTTCCTGTAGCAGTTCAAAGGGGGAATTAGCCAAGTACCCAGAGGGACTTGTGATCCCTGGGGTGTACTGCCTGCACAGACCTACCTGGACTGCCAGGACTGCCACTCTGTAACATGCCTGGGATGCACAACATTTTCCAATGAAAGATGGAAAGGGTATGAGTGAGAAACAGATGGTCAAAAGCATCATTACATTTGGCATTTTCTAAAAACCTCATGCAATGTCAGCAGTTAAAGCCATAAAGCAATCTCAGAAGGCAGGATCTTTTTTCTAAGGCAGAAGCAAATTGCTGGAAGTTTTTTTCTTTTCCATGCTCAGAACAAAGGACTGTCGAGAATTTCTGGGGCGACTGGTGAACATCCTCAACAAAAGTGTAAGGCCGAGTTTAATGTATTCCTATCACAAGCGGTGAGGATGTTTGTTAAAGAGCACTGAATTCTGAAACCTACTTTAAAGCTGTTAAATCTGATCTTTGGTTCTGTAACACGTCTATGAAATAGGTGGAGCCTGTTGGCTGCATGGCAGCTGCTGTGACTTCTCCATGCAAGTTACTCCCTCCCCACTACCAAAGTGCCTTCCTCCAGGAAAAGCACTGTCTGGGAAGCAGTAAATAAAAAATGGGCATGATCTGCCAAGACTTAATTCCTTGTAGATCAATTCTTTATTGCTAATGACACAGTAGGAGATGCTTGTATTTGGTCACCTCACACCCCATGGTAACATCTGGACCAGAACACCAAACTAACCTGCATTACACTGCAGCACAGTCTCCTCCGTGGCTTAACTGCTGCAAACCAGTGCTGGGAAGGGAGTGATGGGAGTGGGGAACAGGGAAGGAGGTATTTCTAACTGGTTTGAAACATATATAGCAATGAGGCATCACAAATCTGGACTTGATTTTCAATTTGACTAAAAGTATTTCTGTGCTCAGATTTTTAAAGGAAATTTTATGTTGTCAGTTTTCACCAGAGTTTCAGCCTAGGTAAAAAACTACTGGAAAATGGTTCAGAAAATCCTTCAAAGCTATCAAACATTTGATAGCTGCAATAACAAATTTTTATTTGGAAAATCTTATTATATCTTTTAGATGAAATCAGTACAGAAGAGGAAGATAGCATCTGGCCATATAACTATGTGTCACACAAAACACCAACATTTATTTTTAAAACTACTGTCTGCCTATGCTGAATATACTCCCTAATCACAGGACTTTGAAGAGTATTTCTACACTTATTCCTTTTGCAAATGTCAAGATCACTAAGGGATTAACTGTAACATTTTATAATCATTTTTCTTCTCAGTAGTTCATAAAGGAATGCTTACACCCAGGGAATTTTTCTTTAATTTTTTTTTTTTTTTGCCAGATTGTGAGATCAAACACAGCCAAACCAATTATCTGCAATTCTCAAATGACAAACATGCAAACAAAAACATTTGCAGCAAAGCAAAGGAAGTGCCAAATTTCTTTGTAATGCAACAGAAAAACAAGGGTTGCAGTATTTTTAAATGCTTTGATTAATACTCTCAGTGGGACAATACGTCAGGTGTTATTGCAAGGTCAGCTTCGCTGAGTGAAGCTGAACCATATTCAGCCTCTGATTTTGCAGTTATGTATGTCCTTATGTCACTACTTGGGACTACCGAA
This sequence comes from Corapipo altera, assembly GCF_003945725.1. Taxonomy (NCBI): domain Eukaryota; kingdom Metazoa; phylum Chordata; class Aves; order Passeriformes; family Pipridae; genus Corapipo; species Corapipo altera. Next base: position 10,101,884 of record NW_020884881.1, read on the forward strand.
GCACAAAGCCAGAGTACAATGTGCTCAATTTGTCCTTTGGTTGCTCCATAAAGCAGCAAAAACAGCCCCAGGAAGGCACAGCCACATCATGAGATTTGTGGAAATGCTGGGAGAAGCTCCTGAGCTTTTTCTTGGGAATATTCTTGGTGGACAAAAGCAGCAACAGGAGAAGAGTGGTCCCCTACAGAAGCACAAGGACAACAAAGCAGCCTTCAGAGATGAACCAGAGTTGTCATCATGGCTGGGTTTTGCGAACGAAGATTTGGGAAAGGCTCTACCCACATTTGTTACAAGCATGCTGGTGGCTAATAAGGCCAATATGAGATAGACATGTCCAGTTGCAAAAGGCACAGCAGAAAGACTCCTTAGGTGGTAAATTCTGCAAGGCACGGTTCTTTCTGCGTTGTCTTTTCTCCTCGAGAGTGATCCTGCGTGCGTTCTCAAAGGAAACAGCAGCGTTATAGATGGTGTGTCCCCAGGCCTCCCGATTGGAGGCCAGAGTAGACCAGTTATGTTGATCAATATGGCCAAGACTGAGATGTTGTTTCAGGGAGTCCTTGTATCTTTTCTTCAGGGCTCCTATTCCACCAGAGTTGTAACGATGGAATATCATCACAGTTGATATGGCTTCAGGATTTGCTACAGGCTTGGGACAGAGTGGCTGAAAAGTTGCTTCGTGGAAAAGGGTGTGGGGGTGCTGGTCAACAGCCATGAACCAGCATACGCCCAGGTGGCCAAGAAGACCAATGGCATCCTGGTCTGTACTCAGAATCACAGAATCGGTCAGATTGGAAGGAACCACAGTGGGTCATCTGGTCCAACTTCCCTGCTTAAGCAGGGTCATCCTAGAGCACATGGCACAGGATTGCATCCAGACAGTTCTTGAATATCCCCAGTGAGGGAGACTCCACAACCTCTCTGAAGAATATGGTCCAGTGCATGGTCACTCTCATAGTAAAGAAGTTCTTCCTCATATTCAGGTGGAACTTCCCATGCATCAGTTTCTGATGATTCCCTCTTGTTCTATTGGTTGGCACCACTGAGAAGAACCTGGCTCCATCTTCTTGGCACCCCTCCTTTAGATATTTATGTACTTGGGACCTTGAATTTTGTGTTTGGTTTTGGGCCCCTCACTACAAGAAAGAGGTGCTGGAGCATGTCCAGATAAGGGCAACAGAGTTGGTGAGGGATCTGGAGCACAAGTCTTATGAGGAGTGGCTGAGGGAGCTGGGGGTTTTTATCCTAGAGAAAAGGAGGCTCAGGGGGGACCTTATCCTCTCTACAACTACCTGAAAGGAGGTTGTAGCCATGTTGGTGTTGGTCTGTTCTCCCAGGTAACAAGCAACAGGACAAGAGGAAAAGGCCTCAAGTTGTACCAGGGAAGGTTTAGTTTGGATATTAGGAAAAAGTTTTTCACAGAAAGGGTTGTCAAGCACTGGAAGAGGCTGTCCATGGAAATGGTTGAGTCACTATCCCTGGAGGTATTTAAAAGATGTGTAGTTGTGGTGCGTAGGCACATGGTTTAGTGGTGGACTTGGAAGTGCAGGGTTAATGGTTGGACTCGATGATCTTAAAGGTCTTCTCTGACCTAAATGATTCCGTGATTGCAATGGATAATCAACCCCTGATCAACATGGGCCTCTGAAAATATCCATTGTCAGTGCAACTTTGTGACAACTGCAAGTTGAGCACTGCTGATCTGAAGAGTGCAGGATGTAGTTATGCAGAAACCTCATTTGTACCCTTACAGTCCAATTGCTTAATCTCAGTGCTATATAAAGAGGTTCTCTGCAGGGGACTTGACAGGCACACTCGATAGTCCCTTCTTACATGCAAAATAAGGATCTGAAGGCTGACATGCAGTGAAGCTTGAAATGTAAAAACAGCACACAGAAAGTTCAATATGCAATTAACCACAAAGGCAACACTGCCTTAGTTTTTAGGAACATTTATAATATGCTGCCTGAGCTGATCCAATAGTATGGAAAAGACAGCAACTGACAATGTCTCAGAGGAACAGAACAAACCCGAGTGTATTTAGGTCACATACACATGACAAAAATGGTAAATGGGAAATAAATGATCAAGATGCTCAAGATTTTCAAAAATTGACTACAATTTTGAAGATATTTGGATTAGTCATATTATAATAGAGGCCTGTTTTTCAGAAAGTGCTGAGTAGATCCTCACTGACAGTAACATCACTGTATGGTATCTCATACCATGTATCCAGGAACTGTGACATCCTCAGTGACAGTGGTTTCTGATGGCAGTCATCAGAAGGACAAGGTGCTCAGAGGCAATTGTCTTGGGTCACATGAATGCTCAGCTCCACATTTGCTGGGACATGACTGCTCCCCTGCCATTTCCGTGAGACCTGAGTGCAGCCTGAGATTACCCAGACTCAATTTAAGTGGGAGCACATTGAATTAATTTTTAAGAATGTCCTTTAAGGATTGTTTTATTTTTTTTGTTAGTGAAAGGACTATGAACTGCATGGGAAAGGACAGTTAAAACCCTGCCCTCACTGAATATTTGATAATTTCTAAAAAGGTGGAAAAAATAGGCATGCAGAATGCAGAAAATCAAAAAGGTGAAGAGCCTCAGGGTGAGAGAAAACTGTGCAAAAGCTTCTGTCGTGGAGTGTTGGTAGAAAGACTGACAGCTTCAAATTTTGTGAGATAATCCAGATTAATACCCATTCATCCTCTCCTCTCCTTTTCTTCCCTTCTTTGACCTCCCTCAACCTGCCACCTACTCTCTAGCATAGCTTAAACTTCAAATTCATCCTTTACTTCAAATTCTCACATATATGAGTTTATTTCACTGTTCTGAATGGAAGCAAATGAATTTTATTTTCATGGCTCACTCTCCCTATGCCTTCTGCATGGTCTGATACATAATTCAGATTATCATTCTGTGCACTTTTTGCATTAATTCTCAACTGACTGACCCTCTTCATCTGTAATTATTACCATGAAGGTTTTGAATATCATTAAACTCTTCTCACCGACTGCATTAACTTTAAAAGGTAATTTGATTAATTCTGCAAGCCACTGGTAGATGGAGATTTAACGCCTCATGGAATTTCTGCATTATCAGTATTTTGCAGCAAGTAGATCTGAAAGATAAACAAAATCCTTGGAGACCAGATGAAAAAGGTTGGCTGTTTTTGCAAAAGATTTTAAGTAATTTCGTTAAGCTTTAAAAACAGTGTTCTAAATTGTTTTTCCCAGAATTACAAACAGATCATTCCCCTGCATTCCCCCACAGTACTGATTTAATAACTTTTCATTTCTGTGAAACGCATATATTTCCAGAGCTCAGCCAAAGGTTCTTCACTTGGGAAAACACAATGTCTGTGAGGTAGCAAAAGTTATCAACTGATAAATTGTAGAACAATATAGCCTGCCAAAATAGTCAACATGTAAAGACTTTACCTAACTTAAAAACTTCTTGGAGAGCAAAGATGCATGCTAATGCAGCTTCAGTGTCTGGTGTCACACAAAACTGATGCTACTGTGTTTAAATAAAAGTGCTGGAGGATGGTAATGGTGTAAAATACAGTGCATAGCATTACTGAGCAGCAATGTATTGCATTAATGACCCAGTGCACACAATTGCAGATGGTAATTCTCTAGCAGAGATTTCCCCCTTCTCCTCTGTAGGCATATCTGACTGCTGTACCAGCAACCAGTTCTTTTCTGTGTGTGTTTCTTCAAGGGTAGCAGAAAGCAATAGTCATTAAAATTTCATAAATGTTAATAAAGGCTCAAATTACAGATTAGAGTAGGAAATTCGGGCTACATGCTTCTTTGCATGGCATATATTGAAGGGCAGTGAAAATAGAAATGCCCCAAGGAAAAGGCATTAATGGAGAGGCAGCACCTGTAGAAACTGTCCCTCTGACCCATGCCAGAACACATCAGCTCCAAAGACAAACTGCTAGCTCAGTGAGGCAGAGCTGCGGAGAAAGAATGAGCTGAATGGATGGCTACTCCACAAGGAAGAGTAAATTTATCCCAATTTCCACTGTACAGGAGGGAAAAACCCATTCTCTACTGCAACAGATGCTAATGAGGAGATTCACAAACAGGGCGAGCTGGTGCCAGGCAGTGGCAGTGGCCACCACAGGGGCAGAAGTGTCCGATCAGCTCCCAGAAAACTCTTCCTAACTGTACATGTAAGAATTTCTGCAAGGGCTGGAAGGTGCTCTCATGCCATGCTCCCAACCCTCTGCCCTCACCCTATCTTCCAGGAGGGTGGCACATAGAACATAGAAGGAAATATTCTTTTTCCCCTTAAAAAATTAGTAATTGAAATGTGAATGCAACACTACAGAATGCTGTAAAAAATAAATATACAGATTAGAAAATAGAGAAGGCAAATCCATTTACAGAGGATAAATTCATACCCATATTCGAGGCAGTTAGACTAGATGATTGTTGTAGGTACCTTCCAATTGAGCTATTCTACTATTCTATTCTATTCTAAAGTATTTTTCCTTTTTTTTTTTTTCTATAGAACTAGGGTGAGGGGGTTATGTCAGGTCAAAATCTGTTGTGATATTTATGTTGAACAACAGTTCAGTAATACCAGGGATTCATGGACAAGACTTATCACATTAGTTTTTTGAGATAATATAATTTCTTCCTCCTTGTAACAAATGTGGATAGAGCCTTCCTAAATCTTTGTTTGCAAAGCCTAGCCATGAATTTCTTCCTCCAAAACTTGCACATTTGCATATGCACTGAAAAGGCCTGTGGTAGAGAGTGCCCATCATCTGTAAGAGCACAAAGTAACAGGGCTGATTCAATGCTGGGATGCCTGGCCTGTGGGTCCTACTCCAGCAAATGCACCCACACTCAAAGCTTAGATGGTGCAAGTTCAATAAGATCCAGAGTTTTTCATGCACTTGCTAGCTGCCCACAGGAAGTTTCAACTCCACCCTTGGCTACCCTCTGCCTGTGTTCAAACTGCTCTTGTAGTTGCCATCTCTACAAGTGGTAGAGCCAATTAAACATCTGCTAATGAGTCCTATTGTTAGATCAATGAGAGAAACTGATCTACAGAAATAAGCCAGGATTTCTCACCAGTCAGCCTGGCTGTGTTCTCAGCTCAGGAGAAGGCAACATGCATTTGTTCTGCCCTATTCCAAAAAACAATCTGCCTGCTTCAAACTGTGCTCAATGTCCACTTAAATCTATAAACACCCCAGCTGTCACAAAGCAGTGTATCAAAATGCATAATCATATCTCATTTATTGTGTGTACTTCACTGGCTAAGCTATATGGTATTATTTCTGTTTCCTAACTGGACCAGTTTAAATAATGAGTTAATAGATAAGATACAAAAAACTTCAGAGACAAATTTTTGGATAAATAATGCTGCTTTGTTTGATAAAATGTATTTTTAGTTTTCTGTGTGAGTGCAGCTAAATGGACCTAAGTCTTTTCCAGGCCTGCATTTCTATTATTCTGTAACATCTTCCTGTATTAATTAAGTCTTGGAAATAGTAACGTGTCAGACATTTACAGACAAAAATACCTACAGCAAATTTGCACAAATAGAACATCATTGCCTTAATTAAACTTCAATGTTGTTTGAAATTCCTAATTTTTAAAAATGTACGCACTGCGAGAGCGATGCAGCATGCTTACAGGACATACCCCCAAAAATATGATGCTCTTGAGTTCTCTTGAAAAATTCTGGATGATATTCATAAGATCTGATTTATCAGTAAATATATTCATGAGTGGAAACAATAAGCCCTTATTTCCAATGCCAATCAGTCTCCTTTTTTTTGCCAATTCAACTACATATACACATATATGCTCCTTTTTGCAAGCTCCAGCTGTAGTGGCACTCAAATTACACTGCAACTAAGATTTCCTTTGAACACAGAAGAAAAGAAAATATAAGAAAATGCTGGTTGCAATACACATTTCATAAGAGTCTGTACTAAGAGTGAGCTGGAGCGAGACAGGAGGACAAAGGAGAACGGCTGCCTGCAGAAGGCGCTGCAGCAGTGGCTGTTCTGATGTCACAGGGCTGGTGGGACCCACAGTGACTCTGGAGAACCCTCCCTACTGCTGGCCCCTCTCACAGAACATGCCCCCGTTCTTACATTCACCTCTTTATCTCTTTCCTTTACAGTAAATCAGAAGAGAGACTTTTCAATTCACCTGTTATTACTTCCTGCATTTCTAAAGCCCTTACTACTGCCTGGGCTATCTGACTGCACGTCACATAAATTAACCATGGACCAGTTCCCCCTGGTCACCATCAGCATGGGTTAGAAAAGGAAGTTTATAATTCTCTCCACAGCTTCAGCATCAGCTGGCTGGCAAGGAATCCTTCCCTTACAACTTCTTTGAGCATCATTATTATTTTTTAATGTTACACTGTGAGTCATGGATGTTGCCATACTCTACTCCTTCAACTTTAAAACATTTAAATGTGGAATTCTCAACAGATGGCTCTTTTGTACTGGAAGATAAATGAGCAAGATCTAATTTTAATATTATTGTCAAATACATGTAGAGGAAGGACTGGGCAATGGTAGTATCACACAACCCATAATATTTTTTGATATATTTTATGATACATGTCTACTTTGCAGACAACACCAAAATCCAAGCTAGCATGCACATAAGGGATGCAAAACTGATGCTAAACATCCCTTTCAAAAATTTGTGTCCAGATGGGTGAGGAAAATAAACCATGTTCCTGAGGTACAATACTGTCCCTAATCTCCCTTAAAAGTGGAAGCAATCTCATTTAAAGTAAGAGTTTTTAAGCGGGTTTGGATACAAGGCAGATGCAAGTAAATGCTGAGAGAACCAGAAGCAGGAAAGTGAACAAAATGTTGGCAACAAAGCATTTATGCAGCAGCTGCACTGTGCTGCAAAACAAGCAGAGGTCATTAATTAGCAAAACATCTTCAACCATGACCAACACTTTAAAATTTAAGAGATTGTTTACAAATAAGTGAAATATTCAGAATATGCTGTTTGTTGAGATCTATTTTTCATCCTGTTGGTTTTTAAAGCTCTTGTACTGTAAAAGGCAAGGAGATATTTGTTGCACTTCACTACTAGAATCTGTGAAAGTAAGGTATGAATACAAATACCTCCAGCATTAGGCATTCAGAAACAAGAGCTGCAAGTCATCTTCATAAGAGAGACCTTATCAAGGGAGTCACTGGAACTGACTAGACCCCAAAATATTTTTATCCCTGACCAAGCTCATACACAAACCCTGTGGAAATATACGCAGCAAGTTCCCTCAGGTAGGGATTTGAGTGCATTAAGGGATGCCTGTACTTAGACATCACATAAAGTAAAATATAAGTGTCTCCACTTACCTCTGCTGGGATGGCTGATTCTCTCCATTCTACTCGAATGTTCATAAGATTTTTATCTTAACTACAAAGGCAGATTTTGATGAGCCAGAAAGTGCTCCAACAATCACTAAAAGCTCCTATCTATACTGTAGTGAAGAATGCTGTTAAGCTTAACCAGCCTTTTCTAAACATTAGATACACACACAAACTGGCAAAAAAAATGAGAAATGAAGAAAATACAATGACTATGGAGAACGTTTGTTCCAAACATAACCCAGCTAGTAGAAGAAGAGGGAGTGAAGATGATAGTAGATAGTAGACATGTGGGTGTCACACCCTGTCACACCTATCTCTTCAGAGTTTCATTCCTTTGAATGACATCATGCTTCACAAAATAGGGCACTTTCTTATTTGAGAGCAATCATTTTTTTTCCTAGAAACTTAAGAAAAGGATTGCCTTTGCTTTGTTCTACATCGTCATCTTCCATTGTGCCTAAAAGTATTGATATTTCTTAATCTAATGGCTAAATTTAATAACTTTTGTCATTTCATACTTAGAAGTAGGATAGGAAAGTTCCCTGACTCCAAATTGTTGGGCCTCAGAGGATTATCTAAAAATACATAGCTTTTTAAAGATAAATGCACTTCACTTTGTCTACATTTTGCCAGCTTTTTCAATGCACTGACACCAAACTTATTTTCCTTAATAAAGTCTTTGCCAGGATGGAAATCAGTATTCAGCACTAAAAAAAGCACAACAGCTTGCTGAGTCCCCTGACAATAAAAGAAAGCACAAAAATCGTATTTTTATTAGTTGTATCTTTACGACAGCATTTAAATACACAGGTGAATTTCCAGTATATAAACAAGTATTTATTACTAACACAATAAAATATTTATAGCATTGAAAAGCCATTCAAGAACCTAGAAAATATTGTAAGCTTCAATATCAGGGAGCTTGTAAATGAATGCATAAATAGAAAAATTATGCCTTAATTTAAATGCATTCCTAATTTAAATGTTCTGCAGCTTTTAAATCATTTTTAAAAAGCTAATTGAAAGCAGAGAATATTTTAATAATTCAAAAAGCCTTCCTGATTAATGCATAGGATTTATCTCCTTTCATTTTTGCTGTAAACCTTGCACAGGTGAGCTGCTCCACAAATTACTTTGCATTGCTCACAAATGTTTCCTTGTCTGTCAAAGTTTGACAAAGATCAAATGGATACCTTGGATCAGATACAGAACATGAGCAGCTTGCGTTAAAATTTGTGCAATCTTTGTGGTGTTGCAAAAGAAGCAGAACTTTACATATGCCCATTTTGAATATCACTCAGTGGGAAAATACTTGGGCTTTGCACTCTAGATAAAATTTCCAACATAGGTCTAGTGGTTGCCACTGAACATTCCTGTTGCAGAATCAACTTTTTGTAAAAATAAAGAGGCTGACACAGGCAGCAATTTCAAATATCTTAGATATTTAGGCACAACATTAGCTAAAGAAATTTTATCACATCATGTTCTAAAAATGAGGCAAATCTGGGAAGCCCTTGGAGAGGTCTCTCGTTAAAGGAATTCTCAGCTGCCATTAAGACAGCTGCAAAAAGGAGGCTGGTGCTGGTGGAGCTCAGGACAAGGACCGAGGGAGAAGAGGATGGAAGGCGTTGGGCTATGTTCCTATGACTGTGATGGTGACGCGGCACCAGGAAGGTGGTGGGGAAGGTGAAAGCAAAGCTTTTGTTGTTTGCCAAGGCCCACCACAGTAGGGGAAGACATTCAGAACAAGACCTGAGAGGTCAGAGCAATCTCACTTTGCAGAGGATGCTGCAGGAGCAGGATGCACCAGAAAGCTTTTAAAGAGATTAGACAGGACCATTAATGGTTGGGAAGAGGAGTAGGCAGAGATGTTGGAGAAGTTCAAGGCAATAGCTGGACAAATGACCAAACTCGTGTGCCCTCCCCAAGCCCTTTTGCCACCACAGAATTCAGAGAATGAGGTGACACAGCCCCTTTTTCTGCCTTGGATGGCATTTCTTATGTTTGTACTTTCATACTTGAGATGCCAGAGTGAAATGCTACAGAGCAGAAAAAAAATGATATTGTGGCCTCACAAGAATAATCAGAGTTGGAAACCACAGAAAACAGCCTGGATATTCAGCATTTCTGTGAGGGAGCCATTCACAGAGGCTGGTTAGTTGTGTGTGCTGATGAATGTGATGCCTAAATGAAAATCCGGGGAGAAAAGAAACTCTGAGACAATTTAGTTTTGGAGGTGAGATAAGGAAAGGGTTTTAATCTTGTGCCTAGGCATAAGATTACAAGACACATGTGTGCCCCTCTGTACAGATGTTACAATTTATAATACTGCTTGTCCAGTCCCAGGTTTTGTCCACCCACTGGCTTTTGCCCTGGACCACTCTCGATCACACCCCCTGGGAATTGAGGCGAGGGTCTTTTCGGGACCCTCTCTTCATCCGTCTAGTCTTCCTTGGAGCACAAAGGGCACATAGTTACCCAGAGTGTAGTGGTTTGAACCAGAGTTTGACTGATACAGACGTCTCATGCACTCACAGGGGACCATCAGCAGCTCAGTTACAGGAGACAACACAGAGAAAACCCTTTTCACTGCAAGAGAAACCACACTGCAAAATGGCTTTCTACTGCCCTAAAAAATCTACCTCGGGCAACGGCCAGGGCTAAGGGCACCTCTGCCTGTGTCTAGGTGTCTCAAAGAGTCATATATATGTTTTACTGTCCATGAACATTTCAGCCCAGGGTAGAGTCATTGGACACATCTCCAGGGACGCTAAATGTGGCTGCAGAGGGATTGCAGCCTGGTTGACTTGCATGTGGTTCCCTCTCTGATCCAGGGATAGGGAAAGGCACTAAAGCCATGCTGAAACCATCCTGCCCCAGACACTCAGCCCACACCAGCTCAACAGCACAGGCCAGGGACACCACCTTGGCCCTAGGATGTTTCATCCCTTGAACCCTGGCTGGGTTGTGTCTGGAGGGCTTTGTTGCCAGTAGCTGGAAAACAGGCAGGGAATGGCACGGTGCAGGCAGTACCCAGCTCACCTTCATCAGGCACAGGCCAGCAGCAGTGCTGGCTTGCCAGCTTATTAAATCTTCCTCCGTGTTCCTCAGAAAACACATGGAAAACCTCCTGAAAGAGGGCACCAGTGTCACTTCTGGGGGCCAATGGCTCCTGTTGTCCTCCACAACCTCAGCTGCCTCCTCAGCATAGTGGGAACCACCTCTGTTCTCAGTGCAGTAAGGGTAGACCTTATCTTTTAATGTAAAAATACTATGCTGAGGCGACAACACTTTGAACACTATATATTCTGTATAGAATCTTCACCGGGAAAAGCATTTTGATGGGATTTAAATAATTATTTATACTCTGAATATTACCTGTTCAAAAAGACTCACCCTAATCTGAATTTTCTTCCTGGTTGATGTCCTAAATAGTTTTCACTAATATGCTAAAGCTGCCCAGGTGGCACTCAAACACTGAAGGCCTTTAAAAACAACTTGCCTTTCTCCCAGTGAAAAGCAGAAAGTGGTGCAGAGCTGAGGAAAGCCTAATACCAGCTCAGGAGAGGTCAAGAAATTGTTTTACCCATTGTTTTATGATAGCAAAGGAGCAGGTTTCTGAATTTCGATGGAATAGAAACAGAAATAGAAAAAGCTGGATGGATCCCTCCAGCAAGCTCAACACACCCTGCTTCAGCAAGTGCTGGGACAGGAGGTCAGACAGCTGCAGAGAGTAAAAATTTTTATTTTAAGGGAGAATTTCACTGGAATTGTAACCATGGATCTGGGGACTTTTGGTTTCTTACTGCATCAGATATAAGATAGCTTGAGATGGGGGGGTAGACCTCATTGTGGTGTGAGGCTGTCACACTCAGGATCACATTATCTCCTTGCACAGAGAGGGAAGCCCAGCTCTGCTCCCTGGTGCCAGAAGCAGCCAGCCAGCAAATGATGCCAGACAATCTGTGGGGACACAAAATTACATTCCCTGACACAAAGCTGAAGAAGTGATAACGAAAGGAGCTTGTGGCTTTTTGACCGTCTTTGAGGGATAAAAGCCAAGAACCATCAAATTTTCTGTATGGAGTGCCTGTGTTCAGAAGAACAGTGCTGTTAATATTTCCTTGCTTTCAGCTCTAGCTACTTATACCCTCCCCTCTTCTCTTCACAAGGGTGCCTTTGCTGCATGTTTCATTAAAAAATGAGTAGAGTAGTTTCTGCTGCATCAGTTGGAAGTTTATCACCATATCTCTGTGAATCTCATGGAAAAGGCAACTTCAGGGGAACTGAAATTGTCTTCAGATGTCTCTGATCCCCAGACAGAGTCCTTGGCAAGGACTTGTCCTGGCCAAGACATGTCCAGCTCAGATACTGGCCAAAGAGAGACAATTACTATTCTTCAGTTCATTTCTCTCCATGGATTACAGGGAGCAGATGATTTAGACAACTACATCCAGTTCAGCCTAAGCCAGGAGAGACAAATTATTCCTTTTATGGGGATATCTCAAAAAATCCAACCTGACAACAGCAAGTTGATGAACTATATTATCTTACTGCTTTTTGTCCTCTTCTGAATACAGTCATCCGCTGTCTTACCTTGTGCTATACCTGGGTGCCTTCATGCCCCATGTTTGTGCAGTACCCAGTCCTGCCGTGTGATTAGGCCTCCTCTGAACAACAGCAAAGCCAAGAAATAATAACAGGCTGTGTTAGAAACACATTGTTTTAGCAGGGTAGGAAATACCAACCACTGGGAACATCTTTTCGAGTATGTTATAGAGATCAGCTCTCTGTAGGCTCTGGGTGAACCTATATTAAGTATAAACCTCCCTGTTGCTGTTTTCTGCTCCTCCCAGAAGTGCAGCATGATTAATTCTCTTCAGACAGCCCAGAGGCCTTAAAACCACCTTTCAGAGGCTCCAATGGACAAGACAGCAAGAGGCACATTCACCCTTGCTATTACCTTGCTAGGTACAAAGGGACAGATGCTGCTGTTCAGTCAGGTCCGTGGGGCTCTCTTCGCTGCTCCCACTGCCAGGAGCCCTCCTGCAGAGTCCACCAGACCTCTGGAGAGTACAGAAGGATTTTGATACTTCACTTTACAGCTTTAATTTCTGTCTGAGCACTTAGGAGTCCCAGGCCAGCCTAGAGCTTTTCTTGTGATTTAAGATGTTGTAATATACTTGTCATCCTTTGGGCTTAAATACATCTCTGAAGTTATGCAACTGATCTTTACACTTTTAAAGTCAACTGGGAGCTAAAATCTCATGAAGTATCCCATATCCATTTGTATTAAGGAGAAATTATGTATGTTTTCAAGTCTGCTTTTGGTTAGTGCAGAATTTATCAGTTGGCCATATCTGTATTATTAATTTTTTAGACAGACAAACTTCATTTTTTACTTCTCAGAATGTACCAGTCTTTTTCCTTTACTAATTCAGTAGCAGTTAGTAAGCTGGATGTTACTAGAAAGCTGAACGTTACGTGAGTCTTGGAACAAGTCTGCAAAGTGCTTTATTCTTGGAAAAATGTTTGGATATTGAAGTCTGTGGTCAGGAGGTAAAGTCTGATCACAGTAAAATATAAAGTATAGAATGAAATGAATCCCAAGGAAAACTGAAAAACAGGGTTCTGGGCAGAGAATATCTTAACCTATGAGTGTAAGTCACAGGAATGAATGAACAGATGGGAAAAAAAGCCTGCCAAAGCCTTGAAACGGACAATGGTTGCTTTCCATTTCCACCCTCCACAAATAAATTTATTGCAGCTGGGTTGTTCAGGGGTTAGATTTGCCCTGGAACATTTCTGACCCTGCTGGGCTGCCAATTTCAGTGTCTTTTTGTCACACTCCTGTAGCAAACACATACGCAGAGATTCAAAAGGACTTCTCATATTGCAGAAATACCAAACAAACTTTAAGAAATAAGAATCAAGAGTAATTGTAAGGCAAAGGCTTCCTTCCCCTAGCCCTTAACACCAACCACACAATCCAACATAAACACTGTCGCTATTTGTGGAGCACCAACTTCCCTCCACTTTTTCCCCATGCTCCCTGCCAGCTCGCTCTTCCCCAGCTCTTGCCTCTAGTGTTAAACCTCAATTTTTTGTCTCTCCACAGCAGCAAGTGCCCAGTAGGTCTGTGCAGTGGGGTACAACTCAGACAGGTGGCTTAAATACTGCTGTAGTGCAGTGCCATAGGTGTCGAAGATAAAAAGGTACATGTCCCTAAATTTTTGCTTCAGTTGTCAGGATGCTCTCTCTGCACAGAAAAATTAACCACAAAGTTACAGGGTTTTCATATTTCTCCTGGGAAAGCAGTCCAGGCTGTTTCCAGGCAGTAATGCTATGGTTGATGGAGTGACTACAGGAAACAGCCAGAAACTCCCTGCAAGGCCGAAATGTTCCCCCCAAAGCCTGAATACTATTTCATTACAGGTATTAAGCAAGACAGAAATCAAAGGGGAAGTTTCATCTAAGCCTTATTGTAATTCAGTGATCATAGAATCATAGAATGGTTTGGGTTGGAAGGGATCTAAAAGATTATTTAGTTCCAACCCCCCTGCCATGGGCAGGGACACCTCCCACTGGACCAGGTTGCTTTGGGCTCCATCCAGCCCATCCTTAAACACTTCCAGGGATAGGGCAGCCAAAGCTTCTCTCAGCAACCTGGGACAGTGTCTCACTACTCTTACAGTACAGTAAATAATTTCTTGCTAAGATGAAATCAACATCTTTGCAACATATACCGGGGGGAAAAAATAAAATTTAAAAATATCTTAAGTAGCAGATTCTGTTTTAATGGAGATAGGAAAAAAAACAACATTTGAGCAAGGAGAAAAGACAGTGACAATGGTAGCAGGCAGGACACCTTCTGCTGGTGCTGTGAATCTTGTTGAAAACTAAGTCAAACAAGATCAGAAGATGATTGAGGCCATTTGATAGCATGAAATAAGGGCAGACACTTAGATCAGGTGGGGTACTGATCATATGACTCAGTAGTAGCAGTTTCAGAGAGATTAAGAATTTAATGGTGTGGAATTTCAGTGTGCCTACAAAATTGACTTTGTTCCTTTGCCTTTGCAAAGTACTCCTTCAATTTACTCAGGTCCCCTTATTATTCCCTCTACATTTTCCATTTTCTGCTATGTCCTCTGTTTCACCCTTTCAATTTCTTCCTGACCTATCCTCACAGTCCCACTGGAACTGTAGTTTCTACTAAATTTGAAGAAATAGACATTTCAGACTGATTTTGATGGGATAAATTCTGTATTGATTGAGATCTGTGGAAAACTGCATAAAAGCAAAAAGTTTTCTCAAAAAATGATGAAGTAGGTACCACCTATGATCCTCTGTCCTGCGAGCACAGATTACACCTGCCAGGAGAACTCCCTCATCGTCTTGCACAGAGTTGCCTTTGCTCATTAAATTGGATCTAAATTCTTTGAATTCAGGGTGATTCTTTGTATAGAAACTTAATATAACAAAGTCCCTGCAAAGCAGTTGGCAAAGGACGAGGACATTATATGGAAATTCGATGGCAGTATCTGATATAATGGATGAAAAATTGGTTTCTTCATAAACATGGTGCCGAACTAGTGAGAAAGTAACATCGTCTTTCCTGATTTCAAACTCTTAATGGAGAACTTGTTCTCTGTTGCACATTATGGTCCTCTCATCCTCTTCCCGTTAGAGCAAAGACAGTTTCCACAGAGAATTGGAACCCTGAAAAGAGTTTGAGTCTGTATAACGTTAAGCAACTCTCTCTTGTGCCTCCTGTCTTTCGCAAGGCATTGCAGAGGAACTGGAGATACATGACTCTGGGGTTTGGGCATAGTTGCCTGGATTGTGCACCCTAAAAGGTAAGCACTGTAGCACTTAAAATGCTCTGATAGATGTCTCCTCTTGTGGATCTGGTCCAAATTGTTCACTACAGCCTCAGAACTAGAAAAGTTTCTTCTAAGATTAAAATTTATCTCTTGCAGAAGTTCAGCCCTTAAAGAGCAGTGACATGCATGACCCTAATGCCGTGTCCTTTTTTTGTGTTGCAATACACAATGTCAAAGTTGAATCATGCTCATGCGCAAAAGGTGAGAGACTCAATTTTCTCTTATCAGTCCTGTAAACAATACAACTTCACTGTGTCAAAAATACCCAATTAAAAGCTTAAAATAAAAATAAGTTTTAAAATAGGCATTACCTGGCCACGATGCTGTTTCAAAGGCCCAGGAGACCTGCCCTTCACACTTCTCATGCAGAACAGCAGGGAGGTGGAGGCTTTAAAAACACCTTCGAAAGGGGCAACCATGAGCAGCTCTTGACCAGCAATATGACACTGCTGGTAGAGCCCGTTGGAACTGTGCCTTTCATCCAGGGACTGCCTCATGGCACCAGTTTGTGGAGAGCATGGCAGGCATCCCCTCCTTCAGGCTGCAGTGGAGCTCTCTTGGGTCAAATCTATTCTCCTTTCATTGATACAGAGCGACATAGCTGCAACAGTGGTGGCACTTGGTGGTTCACTCCTGTCCTCCTGAAGATAAGAAATCTGGGAGATTAAGTAACCTACAATGTAAATTCTGGGAAGTTCTTGAGCGTTTGGTTGTTTGGATTCAAGGATGGCAGCATTATCTCTTATCGCAGGAGGAAAAAAGCCATGACAAATGGAACCTGTGTGAAGCCACAGATGCAGATGTATGTGTGGAGGTGTGGTACAAACCTGCAGTCACTCCGGTCACATAGATTTTGTGTATCTCCCATTTTTTACAGGAGATGGGCATCAAGGTGCTCAACACTGCCAAGGCTGGACACGTTTCTGGCTCCAGGATACCTGTGCATTAAAAACTAAGTTGTCAACAGAAAGACCCATACAAAAAGATGAGACTGGACAAGGAGATTCACACTCTTGGACCCAGGAACTCAGTGTCTGTCTTAATTCCCTAACCTCTCTCTGCATCTTACGTGATTGTCCTACATGTAGCAAAGCTTATTACTTTAAGACATACACAGAGTGTGTGTTTCTCAGACAAAGGACAGACGACACAGAGGACAAAGAGAGAGGATACAGAATTAGCTTGAGGACATGTGTGTTTGAGAGAGACTCCAATGATCCGACAAAGCTACAAGCTGTACAAGTGGGACCTGGATATCACAGAGGATGCCAGCCTGAGCTAAAAGGATGCATTAGGAAATGGTGGGAGCAGATATTTATAAACTGTATTATGCCCATATGTCTCATGTTAGCTCAGGTAAAGGGAAATGCAAAGGTAAGGAGTAGGTCAGGCAAAACAGGCTTTACTCAAAAAGGAAGTTTTGCCTGAACATACACGAACTAGAAAACAGGAGGTACATGGTTATTTGGAATAAACAACTAAAAATTTCCCTGATGACCAAGGCCTTTTCAGAAACCAGCACTCTAAATAATGCAGACTGCCACTTTTGCCAAAGATTCAAAATATTATAATGGAAAAATCAAAGTAATTTCCCCAAGAAATGTTTGCTCTGCCTCTCCTGTAGTTCTGAATTTGTCTGCAAACCATCGTTTCCACCATAACTTCCTTCTGCTATCCATGAACACAGTTTGGCTTGTAAAGTTAGTTTGGCTATACTGCTGCAAAAGAATGAAGTTTAAAGAATGAAGTTTAAAGAATCAAGTTAGACTTACTAAAATCTCTGGCTTACTTCTACCGAGGTATTGTTGGGTTTTTTTGCTGATCACTTTGGACAGACAAAACAAGTCAGATGGGCAATTTGAAACTGAAACTGTAACTGCATGCATACGACCAAATACTTTTTGGATCTCCTTCCCCTCATGCAAATTACTCCATAACATCACACTGTTGCCCACCTCATCGAACTCTTATTGACAGCAATGCTAAGTACCAGATGTTTAGGGATTACCTGCAAGAAGGCCTGATGTTGAAGAGTTATGAGATGATCTTTCTCCTTGGAAAATTTCCTCCTGGCAATGAAAACAAGTCCTGAAACTCTATGATTTATAGTTCCCAACTGTTTGTTGTTAGCCTTAAATTTCAAAGTTCTACTATTCCAAGTTTCATCCATATAAACATACCATCTGGTTTTGGATCCTGCTAAACTCTTGGCTTCAACAATTTTTAATGGCACAGAAATGTAAATTCTAATTTTTCACAATGCAATAATGTATTTCCTAGTGTCTCTTTTCAACATATTACTTTTAGGTTCATTGCTTCATTGACTATTCCCTCCTACTTGTAATTTCAACTCCTCCGTATTATTTCTATTTTATGCCTTTTTATTGTGATACCTACTCCTAACTAAACAACTCTTATAGCATTTAGTGCCTTCCTTAACTGTCTTTGACAAGCAGATCTTCCAAAGGTTGTCAAGGATAATTTATCCTGGAGTAACGTACTCTTGGGCCATGCAGTAACTACCCAATGGTCTGGCCAGGTGAACCACCATCTCTTTTAGAGGATTTTTCCCTGTGGAAGCACAGGTCATATGCTGAGCCTGCATCATACTCGTGTTCACTAGGAATGGGGGTAGATCCATGATTTTGGGCTGAATTAATTGGAGCAGTAGCATCCCTATTTACATGCTCTCTGGAAAAATAATGTGATTCTCCATAGGACAGCCAACCCTGGTACTAGTTAGCTGATTGTTTCTCTGTATGTTACAGTGACCCCTAGTCACTATTGCCTTTTTGTTATCAAATACTATCAGGAGGTAGTAATGAAAAAAGTCAGGAAATGTCTTTCCTCAAATGAAAGCCAGTGGAAGGTCTCAGTAGCCTGTGTGTGTTGTCTCTTGTTTTCTGTTTGTTTGTTGGTATTCTTAATGTTTTAAATGAAAGAAAGATATTCCTAGAAATATTTTTACCACTTTTCATCATTTTTATTTCCAACAGTAATAATGATGAACTACACTAGCTCTTTGAAGAAAAGGAAAGGGCAGGAAAAAGAGGAATGAGAGTAGTGCGTCCAGATGCTAGATATAATTTCAGCTTCACAAGCAATAACCCTGTTCAAATTTTTGTAAGACTGGTAATTACACTGCAAACAGTCTATTGCTGAACCAAGCATCAAATCTTTTCACTTGGCAATAACCACTATGAAATGTGTCAAGAATGGTTGAATACCATAACCAGAACTTGGAGATAATGAGCTTCAAATGTATGTTTTTCTTTGGTGAATTTCTACATAAAGGCAAACTTACTTTCTCAGAATTACTTTGCTGGTACCTGTTTCTTCATCCAACCTTTATACAACATGAATATTGCACAGAATAACCAGTAGCTTCTTCTCCACTATCTGTTGCATATAGAACCCAAAATTTTACTGATGGGGTGAAGGAGGATTGGTTGCTCTAATAAAAAGTTTAGGATTTCTGAATTCTTTTAGAACAAATAATTTAAAATGTCTCCCTCAAACACAATTTCTTTAAGACTTGCACTGTTCTTTTCATTTTCTGCTATCTTTCATAGTGCAGTTGCTCTTGAACTTTACAAATTCATCTGTATCTTTCCTTTTGAGGACTCTGTTTTCCTGCAACATCTTAATTACTCTGCTGGTCTAAACCAGGATTACTGAGGAGTCTGGAAAGGAGTAGGCTTTAGCTGAATCTGAGAGGTTACTACTTGTAAAAATACTCTGTAATCCTTGTTAGGATTACTCTCTGCAGTGTTTCCTTGCTGCTAAATGACAAACAAATAAAATTTGCTATTTCAATACAGCATGAAATGTTCTTTCATTTTTAATAGACCTGAGGCACTCTTTGACAAAGATACCAGAAGGCTAAACTGGGTGAGAAAGAAGAACACAGGCAAGGGTATTTCAGGTTTGTGGTGAGCTTAATCCTCAACCTTCAAGAGTTAAACCACAACAGATCCAACTGTGACAAGTCTGTTTCATGGAGATTTTTTTCTGATCTTGAAGCAGAAATGTGTCTTTGAAGTGGTCAGAAAAAGCTCTCCAACTTCTGCATGCTGGGAATCACAGTCCACACTAATTCAATGTCAGAAGAAATGCCACAGAAGGCAGTGAACATTCATAATAGCCGAGATCTTTAAAAAGGCAGCCAAGGATGGATGTTTTGGGTGAAACTTCAGTGTGGCAGACAAACATTCAATTTGGGAAGAATGGAGGGTGAAATCATGGACTAGTAGCCATCAGTGCAAACAACTGTCTTTTTTCTAGGAAGAACTGAGTTGCAAACTACAGAGAGGTACCAGTGTGATGGTGTTTTACCAAGCTGTGGAGTTATTTTCCCCGCACCAACACCTGCATGACACTCTTGGCCAGTTGCGCCGCCTTTCTAGCAATTGAAACTCTGGACTAAGAGTGAAGAATTGTGACTCAAAATGTTTCGTGAGATTCAAAAGGGGTTATAAAAGTACCTCTACAATTTTACTTCAAATAAGTGCTGTGACGAAGCCCTGATGACTTCCCTGTTTTTCTGATAACATGTAACACTGATGGATATAATATAGAAATCCACATACACACACATTTGCAATCTCACTCAGCACATCTGCCAGGCTACTTTTGTCTCCCAGAATGGTACAAATGCATTTTCAAAGGTATTTTTTATTTGTTTTGATTTAGGGAGATTTTACCATTAGTAATTTTGTAGAATTCCAGGCTGAGTTTGTGTATATTCCTGGATCATTTTACTGTTGGGTAATCTGAAGAACAGTGCCAGAAGGCATGCTGTACCTATTCTTCTGATTTTCAGGTGTTCTGGTAGGATCTCAGTGCTCACACATACCTCTTTCCAGAGTCTTTGTTAGGGTCTGCACCTGTATGTGCAGCTTGTCTTTCCCTGTGTTAATACCTTCACCATGTTTTCCTTTGTGAATTCTTAACACAAAAGAATTACAGATTTCTTCCCATGGTTTTTTTTCCCCCTGGAATGCTCTTCTCAGTTCTCAAGTGCTTGATGTCCTGCTTGTGCTTTGTGGCAGTCACTTCCAGACTTTTCATTCATTTTCCAGGATCTGCTTACACCACTGTACTACTTAATTTGTTCCATGACAGCATATGCCAGATGATATCGGCACAGTAAAGTTTTTGGAATAACACCAAAATTTTCTTACAATTTTTCATCCCTCTATTTTTTTAACCATGTTTAAACAAAACCACTGTAGCTTCTGGCTCTTTTTATGGACTACCCAGAATACTGAATATAGAATCCAAGTGCATACTTGTGACACACTCAGTTCATATGCTTTACATGGTGGTACTAATAAAAGCCACAGATTTTTCCTCACTAAGTTGGAATTATCTCCATGTCCCTATGGCTAAGCTTGAGCTAGCCCCCACCCTTATAGAGGGGGTGAGGCAAAATGTGTGAACTGCAGCTTCAATATATTATTCTGCATTAAAAACCCAACCAACCAAATACTCCTCCTTCCCAACAGTCTTTAAATCATAAAAACCCATAGCAGCAGTGAAGGATATTCTTTAGATAACTCACATCAAGCCCCTTAAATTTTGATCCAAAGCATCTAAATCTTTAGAGCACCCAGCAGCGAACTGCAAACTTCTCTGAAGATTCCTGGTCTGGGTCAGGCTTGCTCCTAATACCTCTAATAGGCACAGTTACCTGAAAGAAGGTAATTCACTCCAACAATCCATCTTCAGTTCTTAAACCAAGAGACTGATGGAGGGAAATTAATTATTCTACAAATTCTGGTGAAATGCTGATAGTGAGCAGAGGTAGGGCTGAGGCAGTCAGTCTCTTCTTTGCCTCAGTCTTCACCAATAATGTCTCCCAGGTCTCCATGTAGTGAAAGGGTTTAAGGAGGAGAGCTGCTACCAGCTGTGGGTGAAGGTGAGGCCAGGATGACTTCAGAAAACTTGACCATATTGGGATCTTACAGGCTGCACCCAAGGCAGCTGACAGCTGACCCTTGCAAAACTGCTATCTATAATCTTTGGAAGGCTGCAGAGATCTGCAGAGATTCCCCATAAGTGGGGAGAAGCAGATTGCATGCACTTTGAATAAAGGCAGAGGTCCTTGTGGACAACTGCAGGCCAGTTACATCAACTTTGGAAAATCATGAAGCAAGTCCTCTAGGAACACATTTCTGTGCATATGAAGAAAGTGGTGACTGGGAACAGCCAGCATGCATTTACCCAGGGTAAATCATACCTGACCAACCTGATGGCCATCTATATTAAAATAACTGAGCTTGTGGACAAGAGGAGAGCAAGGGATGCCATCTACCCTTGCAAAGCAAAGCTTTCAACACTATCAACCATGATATTCTTGAATCCAAGTAGAAACAACATGGATAGACAACTATATAGGAAACCAACTGGTTGGGTGCTGAGGTTCAGAGGGTAGTAGTTAATGAGTTGCACTCTACTTGGACAACTATGACAACTCCGTTACTCTGTGGTAACGGAGGGGTTTATCCTGGAACACAACCTGTTCAACACTTTTGCCAGTGATCTGAAGGAGGTGACAGAGTGCTCTTTGGTCAAATTTGCAGAAGACACTGAAGTGGCAGTCCAGTTGATACGGACTCTGCCATTCAGAGGGATCACAACAGGCTGGAGGAACAGACTAGGAGGTATCTTACCAAATTCAGCCTGGACAAATGGAAAGTCCTGTGTTTGGGAAGGAAGAATACATTGGGTTTGCAAGGCAACATTTTGGTAGTAGGGGGCTTGCAGGGGTGGCTTCTGTGAGAAGCTGTTGGAAGTTTCCCCCATGTCTGACAGAGCCCAAGCCAGATGGCTCTTAGACAGACCAGTTGCTGGCCGAGGCCAAGTCCATCAATGATGCTAGTAGCACCTCTGGAATAATATGTTTAAGAAACATGGGAAAAAACTGTGGAAAGCAATTGCAGCTGGAGAGAGGACTGAGAGCATGTGAGAGAAACAGCCCTGCAGACACCCTGGTCAGTGGAGAAGGAGGGAGAGGAGGTGTTCCAAGTGCCAGAGCTGAGATTCCCCTGCAGTCCGTGGTGCAGACCATGGTGAGGCAGCTATGTCCCTGGAGCCCATGGAGGTCCAGGGGAGAGCAGAGATCCACCGGCAGCCCCTGGAGGATCCCATGCTGGAGCAGGTGCATGCCTGAAGGAGGATGTGACTCTGGATCCTTGCAGGCTTCTGGCAGGATGTGTGTACCCATGGAGAGAGGAGCTCCTGCTGGCAGGATGTGACCCCATAGGGGACCCATGCTGGATCAGTATGTTCCTGAAGGACTGCGCCCTATGGAAGGGAACCACACTGGAGCAATTAGTGAAGAACTACAGTCTGTGGGAAGGATTCATGTTGGAGAAGTTTGTGGAGGACTGTCTCCTGTGAGAGGGACCCCATGCTGGAGCAGGGGAAGGGTGTGGAGCCCTCCCCATGGGGAGGAGGGAGCAGCAGAGACAATGTGGGAGGAACTGACCACAGCCCCACAGCCCATGCCCCTGCACTGCTGATGGGGAGGAGGTGGAGAATTCAGGAGTAAAGCTGAGCCCAGGAAAGTAGGGAGAAGCGGGGTGAAGGTGTTTTCAGATTGGGTTTATTTCTTATTATCTTGCTCTGATTTGATTGGTAATAAATTAAATTAATTTTTTTCCCCAAGTTGAGTCTGTTTTGCCTGTGATGGTAACTGGTGACTGATCTCTCCCTATCCTTGACCCATGAACCTTTCATTATATTTTCTCTCCCCTGTTCAGATGAGGAGGGGAGTGATAGAATGGCTTTGGTGGGTACTTGGAATTCAGCCAGGATCAACCCACCCCAGAGAATAAACCCTGGCAGGGTTACACAGGGTTCACTGAATCAGTACATTGACTTAGATGGCTGCTAGTGTGGATCTAAGAATATCTGCCCTAAATTTGTTTTAGCACTCCAAATACTACAAACACTCATCCCAATTGCTTTCCAAAGGGATTATTTTTCTCCATTGAAAAGCAGCCAGCTCCACAAAGCTGCTTGAACTCAGTTATGTCCTGAGCCAAGTTGATTTTTAACATTAAATAATGTTTCTAAATTGCTTTGGGGTTCACAGATGACAGTTCTTAGGAATTTGTGAAGAAGGGTTTAATTGTGCAAACACCCAAGTCAAACAAGCAGTTCTTACTCACTGATATTGCCTTTGATTTTCACTGGGACCATGGATTTTTTGTGTGATTATGTACTATCAGATTAGCAGCCTGCCAACTCCAAACATTTCAAAAACATGAGTAAATCCCATGAAAAATGTCAGCTTGAAATTTACAACATTGTAAAGATTCCTGTAAACATGTTAATATTCTTTTGATCTTCATTTTTTAGAAACTAAAAGTTTGCTTTGGGATGGCCTGCTTCTCCAAGAAAAGAAGCCTCAGGATAAATACAACAGTAACTTAAGTGCTGGTAACACAGTTAGTGTTTAACTCAGGAAAAAAACCCCTTTTTCCTGTGGAGGCGAAGGAAAGGTCTTTGAGAGATGGGCTAATCTCTGCCAGATCCAATTAGCTTCAATGATACTTAAAACCACTCCTGACACACTGATATCTTTGACTTGTTATCAGGATCATCCAGTGATGGAGATACTGCAATATCCCTCAGCATACTCCTCCAGAGCTTCAGTATTTTAAAACAGAACCTTCTCTATGTCTTTCCATTTTACCAAATTACTTCTTATCCAGCTTACAGGGGGTACAGAGCATCTTGTTCCTGGGAGAGGCAGCAGAAAAAGGGATGGGAGATTTTTGGTGTGGAGTGACACATTGCTTCCATCTCCTCACTGGACTAAAACAAGTTTTCTCTCAAGCTTTCCTATCACATCATATTTTCTGAATCTCTAATTATCCTTACTGTTTGCCTTTGCTGCTCTCCAGTGTAACCCACTTGTTTCTGGAAGTGCAGCGCCTGAATCTGGAGATATTACTCCAGCTAAGTCTTCACTAGTTCTCAGTGGCATATTTCTTTCATTATTTATTCAATATCTCATTTATATATCATGGCTCTGCATCCTGCAATGGTGGTTGCTTTTTTTCTTTGGACAGTGATGACACTGCTGACTCGTGTTCTGCTTGAAATCCACTGCATCTCTTACTTCATTTTCTGCCACTCAGAGGACCCTGCTGCTGCATTTTGGACTATTTGTATAATGAAGTCACAGTTGAGCAGGTGCTACCTGTGCTCAGTACTTTGCAAGAGCTGTTGCTGCTGCACACAGCAACGCTATGGAGCTTTAAAAAGATGCAGGCTCAATACCGCAATTGTGCAACTGGATCATGTGCTGACAAGTTGGATGTCTGTAGGTTATGAAAAAAATGACAGAGGTTTACACAGACACATGTATCACTGTTTGGAGGGACATGCACCAGGGGAATGTTGAAATATGATGACAAACTGGACAAGCCACACAGACAGTGTGGCTACTGGCAGAGATTGTATGCACGGAGTATGGATAACAAAGATATCTGGTTTAAAAGCACATGAGAGAAATGTACGATACAAGGTATGTGGAGCTCATTAGAACTCATTAGGAAGGGAAGCTGTGGCTGGGGTTGGTTTTGTTTCAGACTGCTGAACATTTTGGCTCAGTGTGTTCTGGTCAGTCTCCTGCAGAGAGTCAAGCTCACCACTTGCCACACTGTCTGGATAAAGAAATCCAACTGATGGGTCCAGTGCCAAGTCAGGGGTTGTGGGTTTTTTTGTGAGCAGGTAGGCTCCCTACCTGGATGAACTGAATTAGAAAGAGGACCTGGAAAAGGCACCATGCCCACAAGGTGAGCAATGTGCTGTGCAGCTGATGGTTAATGGGAGAGGGAGGCTGGGAGAAAAAGTTACAGAAACTTGCCAAGCTGTATGCTATATATTTCAGAATTTTGCTCCAATCTAGAAGACCAGTTTGAAGTCTAAACTTGTCCTCCAGCTCCTTTGTCACATGAAGATTTTATAAGCATCCTCCGTAGCTCCCCACTCATATCACTGATGTAAGCACTGGGCAGCTTTAGGCTCAGGACCGCCTTGTGGAGCTCCTTGTTGGAAATTAAACCATGGTCTTCGGTCTGTGAGCATGGCCATTGAAGCTGATGTTCACTTGCCCTACCGCAATTTTTTCTAGACGAGATTTCCCTCTCCAGCTCTCTTCGAGATCCACATGCAAGATGGCAATGGAAGACTTATGTGATGTCCCTTTTGCTCTCCCTCTGTCCACAAAATCTCCTGCCTTTGTCCTAGGAGGGAATTATTTCATTTTGACATGATTTGTTCTAGACAAATTGATGCTGGCTTTTTCCTGACACTGTATTATCCTTCTGTAATCCATTTCAAATACACGAAAGAACTTCATAAATATATAAATGAATTAACCAAATATTTCCTACCTAATCTTTAATGCAGTCTACTCACAGTTCATAAAAATATTTATGCAGAGACACATTATTTTGTTTTTCTGATCCTTTCTGAGCCTACATAAATGCTTAACATAGCTGCTCTCTGCACAAATTAAATAAGATAATTCCCTGTAAATGAAGTAAAAAGCCAAGACTTAATTTGTGAGGCCAGTCACTCACAGAAAATCCTGAAGCAGTCTTTTCCAAAGGTTGAGGAGGGTTTGACTTAAAAAATTACAACTCTGATTTTGACCCTGAACTCCTTTGAACATTTATTCAAGTGTTGCAAAAATTTTAAATAATAACATCAAGTACTGCATTATGCAGCAAGGTCTGTAAATCTTTTTGGTGAACTTCAAGAGTTTCATGAGTCTATTTGGAAAGTATGTAGGACATATTTAATAAATCCATTAATTTATTTATAAATCATTAAAAAGGGTAATAGATGGTTTATGGACACATAATAAAGACATAAATAAGTGTTAAGCAGTATTTATCAAATCAATCTAATCTGCAAAGATGGGGTTTAATTAGCATTTCTACGAAGTCTCTGCCCTCTCTGCCATCACATGGTAAATGTTATGCTTCTCAGCAAGGCTAGGATAAGATATGGTACTCTTTCTGAAGCATTTGCACTACAGCAATAATTCATAGTTTGGATGCCAGGATGCTGGGACTTTGATTAATGTAACTACATACTTTATGGTATCCCTGGCAGAAGCTAGGAGAGATCACGATTTATACTGAAAAGTGAATTCAGAATTCTTATTCAGAGCAGAAGGTTTCAAGATAAATGATACACTACCCTATGGCTTCTTTCAATGGTTACTGATTGCATTTTATTACTAAGTGGCGTAACTTGACCTTAAGAAATACTGCATACATTCAAGATGCAATTTATTAAGTGGTTTACGTACTAAAGAAAAAAAATCTCATGGTAGCAACTCAGACATTAAAATAGGACTCAGAAACCACAGGCAGACATACACCAATACACCATCCCTTGGATGCCCTGTGTGTGGGACTGTGAGAAGACCTGCTCCAAGAGCTGAGATTTCATCCCATCTCCCCAGAGATGCTGCAGGAGTAGAAGGATCTGTCCTCCAGTCCTCCACATAACCACAGTGAAGTCACCCAAAAGACTTCAGCCACGGACAGGAACTTTCAAAATAAATCCCAGGCCTCTTTCCAACCTTCAAACCATTATATCTTAAACACAGAAAGTATTTTTGCATCACATAATAACACAAATGATAATGATGTAGTCTTTTTTACAAAAGCAACTAAACAGCATTATGTCACTGCCAAAGAGCTGGGGAGTCAATGAAAACCAACACTGAGTATCATAAATTATTGTTTATCATGAGATCAATAAATGGCCATCGTTGAAAAAGGGCCTACTTGTATGGTTAAAGTTTAAAACAGCATTTATGGTAGCAATTTAAGCTCTTAAAATACACAGTTTAAAAATAAAAAGACCCACTGTAATGTCCCTCAGCTGCATTTCTATGGAATAGTCTTAAATCATTTCAATTACTTAATGCAGCCTGTAATTTATCAGCCCAAATAAGTCAGGCCTGTCAAGCACAGACTCAGATATATGTAATTGTTAAATTACGTAAACTTCATGTATATTATGAATTATTCATATATTGAATGGCAGCCTATAAAATAAATAAGTGGTTTCCTATATGCAAAGAGCATATTCATTACATATCTCCGGGGTTTTTTTCTTGAAGTCCAATGTATTTTTGCAGAGTCTGGGAAAATGAGTGAACAAAACAGGGCTTGGAGTAACTGTTGTAAATTAGGAGTGAAGAAAAAAAAATTGGCTGAAGCTACTGCGATACATCAAGCCACATATGAAAAGCTCACACAGGTATGCAGTGAACATCCAGAACTCCCAGTGAATTCAAGTGGGTATGTATCTGAGTCATCCTTTTGGCCCATGCAGACAGCCTCAGCCCACACAGTCACACTGCAACATTATACTCCTCCCACGATTTTGGTAATATAAATATTACTATTTAGAACTTGCAGAATATTTTCATTTCTGCATTTCTTTACAGGCATTACTTAATTAATCCACCCACCAGACCAGAGGAGCATTACTAGCTCTGTTAATCCAGACATAATTATCAGTAATAGTCAATTAACATTACACAAGAGGTGGAAGATCCCATTGGGATCCAGGTGATCCAGTGCTCTCAAGAATATGTAAGGGAGTCAGACTGCCAGAGGGTAACTTTGGAGACCATATCTCAGGGGTGATTATGACTTTGCTGTCTATAAGAAATAGTTGTGATGGTGCCGAATGACATGAGTGACTAAACAAGAGATGAACCTCCATTTCACCGTTTTGTTCACGCTGTACTTACTCTTTTCCTGCTGCAATTCATTATACACACAGGGTATTTTCCAGGTTTCATGCTATAATGTTTGAACACCAGATTTCATTGAAGAAGAGAACCAATTTCCATTTCATATTATGAAATACAATAGAATAAATAATTTCTGTTGTGATAATGAGTTCTTACTGAAGTTTCCTTTGTGTATAAAATGTATTACAGAATTTTAGGAAACACTTAATTTGATTAACAGTCTTCTACATTAATCCTTTGCTCAGTCACTCTTGAAAGCTGCAATAATTTAACAGAAGCTTTGCCAGGCTTCCTGCATGGCCATGGATCAATATCCCAAAAAGCAACCATGCATAAGCTTTGATTGTGACTTTATGATCAAGTAAGAAAGTTCATCTAATATGAATAATAAGTGAAATACCCAAACCTTTATGCCTACTTTTCTAGATTAGAATATTTCAAAATGAGCTATCACCAGAGGCTACAACCCTGTATTACACTTTGGATATTGTTTCTGACTATGAATATGTATTCGTACAAAAGTATTTTAAGTCTTGGATACCATCCCAAATTTTAGGCAACACAGATCTACTCGATCCTAGAGGCCATTTGGATTTCGTAGAATGCACAGCAATACTGCACAGCAATACTACACAGCTATTCTTTGCAAAAAATACAGCTCCATAAAG
This sequence comes from Corapipo altera, assembly GCF_003945725.1. Taxonomy (NCBI): domain Eukaryota; kingdom Metazoa; phylum Chordata; class Aves; order Passeriformes; family Pipridae; genus Corapipo; species Corapipo altera. Next base: position 10,130,621 of record NW_020884881.1, read on the forward strand.
CCAACAGTACTGTTTATATGGGGGAAAGGAAGCGGAGATATGATCCTGCCTCTTCCGAGATCCCTGCTGAACACCTCCACAGGAAGTAGGAGCAGAGCTGCAACCATGTAAGAAGAAATCAAATGTTTTTTTTAATTTCTCAGTGAAACAGTGAGTTGCTGGGCAGTCCAACAGCGATCTTCCTTCTTCAAAAATGACCTTTTCAGCATAAATAAACAAAAATGTAGATTAACAGAGCCAAAACCAGCATTACTGGGACTGCAGGGTCTGTAATTGCTGAATTTAACCCTGCAAGCCCATCACAAAGAGTTCAAACCAATACTGCTGGGTTAAGGACATAGTTAGGAAATTAAAAATAGATGGTTACTATAAAAACAGTAGAGAAAATGAAGGAAAAAAACTAAAGAAGACCTGATGTTTGCAGAAGAGCATTTAGCTCTTTTACTGAAAAAGGCCTTGGGGAATATTTGCAAAACAAAGATTAGCGTTACTGCCACTGTGCTTGGGATTTCATTATTCACGGTGAACCTCTCTATAACTAACACCTATTTAATAATGAACTGTATTTCTTTGATGTTTTAATGACTGATATAGGAACAATTATTACTATTGAAATTTTCTGTTAGGGGTTGGAAAAACCTAAAAGGGGAGGTAATGGAGTGCAGGAGCGTGGAAATGCTGTGTTTGAATTCAAGTCGGAGACTTATGCTAAAGTGTTTTCACACAATTTCTGCTACTCTATCACACAGATGGGGATTTAAGACAAAGCACAGACAGAACTGGATGGACACCTAGAGAGGAAAGTGGTCAATAAGCTGAGCTTCATGGACCAAGATCCTACTCACAGCAGATGAAAAAGATACTCATAATTGAGGAGAGGGAGAACAGGGTGCACAGCAGGATCAACAGGCCAGAACACCTGTATGAGCTTTCTCATGATGTGTTCCAGAAATGTGAAACTTGAATGATTACAAACCTCTTCAATCACTTGTCTTCACATTTCAATCGACTGCCTTTTTTTACTGCTCTATTTCTATCTCTCTGAGCACATACAACTTTTGAATGTGGAATAGATAATTTGATCCATTAAGTTTTATTAGTAGCTTTGGCTGAATGCTACTAAGACCAGGAATAAAACTCGTGTAGAGGGGCTGTACCATACAATTCTGGTGGATAGCACAGAAATGTCATACAGTCTGCTTCCTGAATCTCATCACCAAACACTACAACTTTCTGGCAGTGCTCTCTAAAACAGCTTGATCCTCCACGAGAAAAGTCAGAATCTTCTCTACCATTTTTGCCAGAAAAAAAGTCATGGGATCTGCTGGAAAACAGCACTGTTATCTCTTGTTGCTTCTTATCCCAGGACATGACTGCTCTATACATCATCCTCTGGCACTCTGCGGTGATGAATATTCTCAACAGCTAGGAGAAGTGCATCCTACTTCTCCTGTTTGCAACCTAGGTCAACAGGAAAGAAACATGAATGTCTGTTTGCAAGACCACAGTGTGCTTGTACACAACTGTCCTTCATTTAGAACTACCACACTACGCTTTCACAGTTCCTTTCATTTAAATCCAATCCAATTTGTATTGAGACTGCAAAGTATCATAAGTTTTTAAGTGCAAATGAAATATAAAATGGGAAGCTGTTTGAGCTTTCCATCTGCTGGGATGGGTTATAGGCCTGTGGGCAAGCACCCAAATCAGAGAGAGAAGCTGAAGGATCAATGCAGCACCCCAGCAGGTAAGCAGGACCCTTCTCAGATCTTTGGGCCAATCAAGCACTAACTGCAGAATAAGGACATTTAAAATGGGTATTTTCCATGGGATTGACAGTAATGGGTATTGTCAGAACACAGCTTATTGAAATCACTTACGCATGTTTAGGTTTGGAAATCAAGTACGGAGTCTGCACATTGTGAAATACAATGGATGTTTGTACCAACTGTAATTGTCTATTTATTTGCATGCCACTGAGTATCATCAGACACTCATACAGCCAGCAGATCAAGGCTGGGAAGACAATAATACAATGTCAAAACCAAGTCAAACCATGTCAGCACAAATGATACACTGCAAACCAAAATAAATTGAACATGAAGTCATAAACCGGAAGGGAGGGCAAGCTTGGAGAGCTCACAAAATCAAGGAGCTTTGGGGATATTCCTAATTACTGTGAGAATTACATGTTAAGAATATATTTTCTCATCCATGCTTCAGCTCAGGCTCAACAGGTATGTACAGTAAGCAACCAAGGCAATCAATGCAAATACAAAAGAGCTACCCAGCTCCCATTCTGGTCCCATTCTGTCAATGCCATCTACGAAGAGACAAAGCCACTGAAACTAATGCCTCCATCAGAAGGATTAGCAGATTATTTAGTAGATCCCTCAGAGATTTCAAAGCTGGGGTTGGTCCTGCTTGTTCATTGCCAGGCTCTGAGAAAGAGGAGCAAATAATCCGTCAGTAGATCTGACATCCAACATGTTGTGCTCCTACTCATCCACCTAGAGTGGATGCCTGTGATGTTACTCCTGTGGTATCAGTCCTTACACAGGAACTGCTTTAGCAGATGAGTCTCCTTCTCCACAGCCACTGAAGCTGGAGTTATTAGTGTTTTCCTCCAGGCTGTGATGCAGACAGGCAGGGGCACCTTTCCTTTAAAATAAATACACCTGTCACTGCCTCTACCTTGCAGGGAGAATAAATACTTTCAGCAGGGAATTTCTTGTATTTGGTTTCAGATCTCAGGGCAATATTTTTCTAAACATCTGAACTTTAGATGTTTTTGTTATTTTTCTGCTGGGAGGAAGGGACATGGAAGGACATCCTTTGAATGCTGAAAAAATATTTTCGCAACCTTTTGAAAGGGAACAGGTCTGCAGCTTGAGGTAAGAAATCAAACTCTTCCGAGGAATAAAGAATATTCTTCAATTCAGTTAAAAATACCAATTAATCTTCTTTCCTTCTTGTACAAGAGCCAGCCTCCTTTACTGCTTTCACTTACAAAACATTTATTTGACGATGCATTTTTCATACAGACATGTTTTGCTAATTGTGATGTTGATTCGGTTATCTGCATTTATTCATGAATCTTTAAAGCATATTTTTCTTGTAATCAATTTATTCATCAATTATTGTTATATTTCTTAAATAGTTTTGTTGTTTATTCTCCACTGTACATTGAAAGTCTTCTAAGGGATTTTTTTTCTTTAAGGCAAAAAGGTAATTTTAGAAGTTTCATTGTAATTGTTCTATGAAGTGAATAACCATTCATATTACTGCTGTTGTTATTGTTGCTCCTATCGAATTTGCAGAGGTATCCTCTCACTTTCTCTGCCGGACAAGAAACAATTAGTTTATTGTTTTCAGGCCCATGAGCAAAACCTGGGGAAACACCAACATTTTCATGAGAAATGTGTTCCAGAGATCAAAGTAGGGAAGAAATGCAGCTTGAAAACCCTGAAATATTCACTGGGGAATTGTATGTGCCCTTGTTAATCCATGTGAAAGAGCAAAGAAGTGTAGAAGCATGAAAGGTGCTTTTTAATACACATTTATTATTTTGCTTGTTCTTCTCCACTGTTGCAAAAATGCTTATTTGTCCCCAGGTAACATTTTTTGAGCATAATGGAGGAAAGCAAGTCTTTCCATATGATGAAAATACTAATACTAAAATCAAGTATGTGAAAAGTCATAATGTGAGGAGGTTCCTAAAAAGATAAATAAGTATATCCAGTTTCAGCATTAGACCAGCTAAGGAGTACTAAGCTGACTCACTTTTCATATTAAGTCAACAGTTCTCATCATTATTGTTTTTCATTAATATCTGACTTGTGGAGTCATTATTCTGAAAAACTCAGTTTCTTTTATTTTAAAATTTGTTTCCCTCTGAGAGCAAGGAAATGTAAATATCAGTTCAAAAGTAAAGGGTAATTTATTAAGTTATTAAAAACTTGGTTATAATCTCATTAAGCAGTGTAGTATTTTTTCAAGTTCCTCAGGGTTAGGCTTAGCAGTCCCCTGAATAAAGGCATTTCTAGGAAAAGAAACTATTTATTGGTGTGTAATCCATCAAGGTACTAATTTTTCAAATGCACATAAAAATAAATCCCTAGAACTATTTAGTACAGAAGCCTGTTTACAGTAAGTGATCTTATTCAACAATAAATGCAGCTGTCTATGTGCTATCAAGGGAAAGACAGAGGACAACACCTCAAATTACTGTATACTGGTTTAGTCCCTAACATACCCAAGTCTGTTACGTAGCTGGAAACAGAAACCATAGCAGCCACAATGCTGCCTCTTCTGGGACACTCATACACAGGGGAAATAGGATTGTTTAGATGGAGAAAAGGAGTAGGACAGAAAGCACTAGATTTTTTGCAACAAGCATTCTGCAGCAATATCCTACATTCCCCTGGGTTGAATGGGGACCTCTGTCAAGCAAGTAAAAAGGTTTTGGTCATGCACAGAACATCGTATCTGACCTGTCACATAACAGGCCAATTCTATCAGGTTGAAGATAGCAAAGCAGCAGAATCACTTTTTGTCTTTTCCAGTATTATTTTGTACTCATTTCCTGCCAAACAGTTTTAAATCACATGAAACAAATTCCAGCTCTAACTCCCCAACTTCCCTTTCCTCTTCATGGCGCCTCAATCCTCAGGATGATTTCCTGAGGTGCTGAGCTCTATCACCTGGAGGCAAACCCTGGGAGATCCCCGCTTCGCTTCCGTAGGTGAATATTCACAGCTGGACATCAAAGACGAGGGGCTGAGCCCCACACTGCATTACTGCTGTATTTGGTGCATCTGCTTTGGAGTAAGAGGCAAGTTACACACTGCCTATAACACAGAAACATGACTTTGGCATCGTGTCAGTAAAGCCCTGCAGCAGACCCCTCAGGTCACCTGACAATGTTCACAAAGATGGTGAAATGCCCAGTGTAGATAAAAAAGCCTCAGACCAGGTTATTTCACTGTTATTAAATACAAAAATATTGTTACTGAATATGTTATATATATATATAAAAACCAAGAATTTAGATTTCTTTTTGGTCTTATCTGTCTATACTGGCTTCCTGGACCTACCAGAACAGCACCTAATGCATATTTTGCATTTTTCAAGCTCCTCAGGGTTAGGCTTAGCAGTCCTCTGAACAAAGGCATTTCTAGGAAAAGAAACTATTTATTGGTGTGTGATTCATCATTTACTTCCACTGTCTGCTCAGTTTCTCCTTTAATTGCTGTGAAACAAGTAACTTTTCACTTCCTTCTGTTGTTTAGGGAATGAGACAATTCCTGTCCAGTAAACACAAACCCAGTAATATGCATTTTGGGGCTGAAATTACGTCTTCCGTGTTCTGCAGTTACTATGGTTACTATCCCACAGCAGCCCTGCATGCATTGCTGGAAGAAATAGCACATAAATAAATGTCCATGTTAAAAACAAAAGGAGTCCTGACCTACTCAAAAATACACAGTATGAGTTCAGCAATCTTAGACTTACTTTCTGTGATGACAATGGAAGAGGGATGTTCCCATAGTCTTGTTGATAAATTTCCTTACTTAGGCTTTAAATGCTGGAGTAAATTTTTGTCCCATCCAGAACTGGGAAGATGAGTGTAACACTCTCATGCTCCAGAAATCAGCCAGTGGCAGCGCATGCCTGGGAAGGGGAGGACAACTGTTGCTTTCCTCCAGTAGAAGCTAATTCTCTGGAGCCAGGAACTACAACAGTATTCAGGTTCCTAATGCCAATCTGGGCAGCCTGCCTTCCTCACAGTGGTTAGTGGGACATCAGAGGTTACACTGACAGCTGGAAGCTCAAGCCCTGCTATGGATTGGGCCCACAGCAACAAAAGGAATTGGTGGCTATAGATGATTTTTTGTTGGAGTTCTGTGTCTCAGCCCATGGATGCAATATTCAACATCAGGCCAAACCCTGAGAGGTGCCTGCATCTAGAGCTGTCCCCCACAGTGAGTGCTCTCCTGGCAGATTTACACAGCTTAGTGCCTTCTTTGGACCTAATCATGACCAAGAACCTGATACCCTCCCCAGCCCTGTGCAGAGATGATTGTAGACAACATCTCTGGATGCACCTGATCCATCCTGTCTGATAAGATGCCTGTACAGCAGAATGTGTCTGATGTTGGTGGGCCCAGGGACATCCCTGACCTCTTCCCCATGCTGAAATATCATGGGGTGACAGCACTAGTCCTGACCATGGAGGAAGAGCTGCATAGATGACGGCAATCCAGTCCTCAGTAGGCAGGCGGTGCTCTACCCAATGGGAAATGCTGGTATTGGGCAGGAGGTAACTGGAGAACAATCAGAGTAGAGACAGCAACCAAAATGTAATCTGTCTCTCTCTTTGCTGAGGAGGAGATTACCTGAGTTCTCACCATCTCACAAGGCCAAAGGCTTCACATCACTGTAACCACAGTGAAGGAGTAGGAACCTTCCCTGGGAGGGGAGTGATGTGAATCTGACCACCCTCCAGGCCAAACAGACCTCCAGGCAGACTGGATACCTATTCTCAAACTCTCCCCCATAAACATTTGCTTATCACCTTCAGGCAATGATATCATTAACTGAGAGCCACGACAGCTGCGATCTGAGGACAGACCGTAGGATTGAATCCTATCATTTCAACAACGGAACAACTAAATAAAAGAGGAAAACAGTCCTACAAGTAGAGATAAGCTTTAAAACAAATCTCTAGTATAAAATAAGTCACACATTTTCAACTTTGGCCAACCATGTGTCCTAGAAAATACACTGAGTTAATGGCTCACAGTCCATTTCTTATGTACCTAACCATTCACTCCTATAAACAACTGGCCACAGAACCAGCTCCACTGCTATGTCAGTGACATCACTGGGCAAGTGAATAAACTGTCTTCTAAGCGTACAGTCATTTGGTATGGAAGAATTCAGAGTAAGTATAAATTTGAGAACTGTTGCAAAATAAAATTAAATGCATGCAACAGTGAGCGGAGGGGAAAGACTGGGGTCCTTCTGGAAGCAGAACCTGCATTGTCCTGAGTCACAGCCTGACTGCCATGACCTGTGCTGGGTTTGACTGCGCACCAACATGATGAAGGCTTCCACTTCTGGTATAGGTAATAGTCTATTTAGAGTGATGATGCTATGAAATAATCAAATTTATATAAAACCTAGATGCTAGAAAGCAATGGTGTTATTATCCTGCATCTTCTTATTCTTGCTTTTTCTAAGTGAGCATCATTGTACGACAATTTTCAAAGTTTTCACTGGAAAAAAAAGCAAAATGAATTCTACAGCTTTATGATATTGAAAAAGAGTTCCTAATTATTTTTTTATATGTTTGTTGATTTGAGATTGCAGCACCAAGAAGATCACTGCATTTCACAGTCACCTTCTTTTTGTATCTGATCTACAAAGGTTGACTGAAAGCAGAGCAACATCTGAATGGCGAGTTCTTCCTTCAGTGTACATCTCAGAGGTAAGGTACAATTTCAGAACAAATGACAACAAGAAAAGTCCCTACATTTCATTAACAAATGATTGGCATGAGGTGGGGCAAAATGTGAGGGAATAAAATAGAATAAAAGTGTGAAAATGCATCCTGAATTCCCCAACACTTCCCTGCTGTGTCCTTAGGGCATTTTAAGACCTACCTTGGAAAAAGGCTTTGCATAATAATCACTGCTATGATTAGCACAGTGTTTCACATTATATAATACATACAATTCACTTGATAAGCATTGCAAGAAGAATTGCAATTAAAGTTTCAAAATGTTCCAGGTTTTAGGACTTCTCCCTCCCTAACAAAGCAGCCCCATCAGTTTTCTCAGCAGCTCCTTGGCAAAACTCACTTAAAAGTAAGAGCATTCTTTAAAATTCCCTCTAAATGATCACAAATTTGTAACACCTCTCCCAAGCTGCAGATAGACGTGAACAGGGCTGATATCAGGGTCCTAAGACAACATATATGCCGGAAATATTAAAAGCCAAGAATCTGGTTCTTTTTTTTATATAGAAGGCACCAAAAAGCAATGAGATATAGTTTAGGGCCCCTCTCTTCCCTGCCTTATTGATTTATATTTGGCTGAACTGTATGTAGATTTATTTATGTTCCATATATAGTCCTCCATGAAAAATAAGTATATCCTTTGAGTCCTAAATCAACTTCAAATACTATGGCAGATTTAATCATAAAGTATAGTTTTGCAACCTCTACCATGTACATAACTTGATTTTTTTTCTTTTTAGCAGCATTTATTCTTCTAATTTAAAAGGTTGTAAGAAAGATGAAGTATTCACAGCAGTAAACTGTAATTCTAAAGTCATTAGGGAATAGTTAGTGCTCAATACAAATGCTAATGTAGTTTAAAGTTGATATAACCTTTCTAGATTTAAGACATCAGCAAATAAAATGTTAATAAAAACTTCTGGACTGTATCTAGTTTTCTTTTTCCATTAATAACCTCACTGTTACAGAAGGAACAATAACCCAAATCTACTTTTCCCTAACAGTTTCTACTAGAGCAAGTAACAGTATGGGAAAAAAGCATTTAAGTGAGAAATCCTCATTCAGGACTACGAGTGCAAAAAAGACACTGCATTTCTGAATAAGAACAACAACAAATTAGAAGGCAAATAATATCAAATAGTCTTGAGAAATGTTGAGAAATCCACAGTTATGAAATCAAAGCCAAGTTCGTCATAAGTAACGTATCACTCCATCAGTGACAATTCCATATCAGATTTGGAGCCTTTAATCTCAACCAGAATCCTGACCATCCCGCTGCATACACAAGCTTCACATGTTTAATATGTTTAGTGTCACTGTTATTTTGGGTTACGGTAAAATGAAAAGAAGTTCATGTATGAAAAACAAATGCCGCAGGTGGAACCGTAACTTCATGGGAACTGTAACTTCAGCCTGCCAGGAATGGAAGGGTAGAGGGGGAGAGACCAAAGTAGACCTGAGGAACATCTCCAGCAGCCATTTCTTCCTCTCTTTCATGTATAAACAGCCTTCTTGCCTGGAGGACCTTGTGAGCTCATTTTGCTGCAAAGAGCATTTCTGGTGGTTGCTGGGCATGGTGATACTATGAAGAAGCTAGCCCAAGCTGAGCAGCACACTTTTGTCTGAAAATGGTGCTAGCACCCCTTCCTCCAGTGCCAGCTGCCAAAGGAAAGGGTGTTGCATAGTTAGGGAAGGACAATGCTCACAGAAGGACCCCATTAGGATAACATTGATGCTGGATACTCGTTTTCTAGGTAAAACATTAGGTAGAGCATTTTGTTACTTCTGAAAGGAAAAGGCTGGGTATTTTAAACAAAAGCCATCCCATATTCCATGTCCTCATTCACAGCAGCAATCTCTACACGGTGAGGTGGAAGCTCTGGAGGTTCTCTCCCAGTGACTCCAGACTGTCTGCCCCCCTGTCCCCAATTCACTGGGGGAGTTCAGACACAAACCCTCCACTCGCCATGGCCCCTGTCTATGGAAACACAACTGCTGTGAGGTTTAACTACATAACTGCAGAAATAATTTTGCCTTGTTAATTGAAAATTACTGTAGCTTTTTCTGTAGAATGAAAAAGACTAAACTATAAAAGCAGAGGCTCCAGTGTATAAATTCTGATTTATACTCACACAGACTGCCTCCTCCTTGTCATATTATGAATATAACCCTGGGCATTCAGGATGTTTTGTTTGCTTTAGTGAACAAATACAGACTTACGTGTCTGATGGTTTTTATGACAAACTATACGGGCGTCATTCTTCCTGCAGGCCCAGCAAAAATAATCTCAAATACTTTGACTGAGTATAAATGTACGCACAAAAAAACCCCAAACCCCTCAATCAGCCACAACACAGAGTCAGAATACAAGTCCCAAGGAATAGATGTGGTTTAGTAAAGTGAAGAGAGGTCATGAGCATCTTTCTTTGAGGGGCTGGTGTTGCACTAGAGAGAGAAGCGTAGCTCTGCAATGCATAAATTATTGCAGCAGAGACTAAATGGTCAGTTCAGTGGGAGGACAGAAGTATGGGGAATGACATTATGAGATCAATAAAATCTTCCTCCACCTCCCACACAGTGCATCACCTGCAGTGCTACACAAAATCACCACGATCAATTTCTCAAGTTTTGCATCAGCTGCCAAAATTTGGGAGACACGCTGAGTTTCTGCTCACCAAATCCAGTAATGTAATTAACACAGTAATGGAGAAAATAGGAATAAATCCTAGAAAATCACATTGTCTATATAGAATTTTGAATTAACATATCACTACTGAATTGACATACAGTTATTATTGCAGCAGCACTCCTAGGGCTCCAGTCTGCCAGTGAAGCATTGGCTGGGGTACGATAGAAGAGAGACAAAGGGTTGTCTTCATTATCAATTAGCCTAATACGGAGTTTGTATAACCATGGAAAATCCTATGAGCAACATTATTCCACCAGTCAATACTCTACTTGCTAGTATGAGCAATCATGTATGGACATAATTTCTTCTGTATTTTCTTAACTCTACAGATGATCACAGTTTTTATTGTCATAAAGGGAAACTTTTTACTGCAGCACGCTCTGAGCAGCAACACTAACCATTAGGAAGAAGTTAGGATTCCCCCATGAAAAAGCATTTTCCCCTAAAATATGCCATTTAATTGCACTCACAACTGTGAAAACCAGATTAATGTGGTTTCCTTTTGTGGTATTTGTTAGTGAAATTCTTAGCTATTTGTCTGAAAACAGTACTTCATTTTACTGCTTCTTGTTGAACAAAGATTTGATTAGCAAGAACTATGTTGCTCTTGTGAAACTCAAAGCTGTATTTGGAATTAGGACCTTTTTTATTAGTATGCATTAAAACCTGTTATTGATCTCCTAGAGGTGCTAATATAAGTGTCTTTTGTAATACAAACCCAAATTAGATTCTGATCAGGTTCAGAGTGTTTAATCAAGGACTACCTAGCAGCATTTTTAAATGAAATGCTGTTTGTGCTTGGCATTGCAGATCAGCTATTTGATTGAAAGTCAGGAAGAATTCCCAACAATGTAGCATCTCTCTTCCTTAGCTGGACAACTAAAATGCATCTATAATTCAGCTGCTGCATAATGCTGACATATTGTGTTGTATAGTCTAGAGCAATCTGACATTTAATGTATACCACAGTGGCTAACTTAAAAGGGACCGCTGCAGTACATTAGCTTAAAAAACATTCGCTAAACATTTTAAGCCAAACTTCTCTATTACTACAGACTGACATGTTCATTAACAGAATGAGAATACATAACGTATCTCTTCTTCTACTGATCATATAATGAAAGTACTAGTCTTCATAGAGAAGTGATAAAGTAGGTGAAGATACAGTGCAGTGACCATATGAGACCTCAGATAAGCTCAGGCACCAACTGTGCAAGGTGCTGTACATGGGTCTTGAGATGGGCATTGCCCTGAAAAGTTTATAATTTATACTTGAAAAGACAGATGTAATATTTCTACCATATCCCCAATGCTGAGACAAAACAGGGGTATTTTCAGCTCACCCAACTCTACATTAAAGTATGGAATAAAAGAATCATAGAATCATTTGGGTTGAAAAAGACCTTCATGACCATCAAGTTCAACTGTTAACCCAGCAGTGCCAAGTCCACCACTAAACCATATAATTCACTCTAGGGATTCACACAGTAAATAGAAAGAAATACACTTTGAGGACACAGTTCATCTGATCTCTGCTTTGAAGAAAGCCATCTTCAGTAGAAAACAGTCCTCTACTTTTGCCAACCTTAACTGCCAGAACTCCTGTCTTTCCAGAGGTGAAAAGCCACTGTACCCAGGTGTGCAAGGGGAAGGAAGTGAAGGAAGCACCATCCTCCACCAGCACAGGCTCACACACATGGACAATCACCTCAGACGTAGACACAGCTCTCATGTATGATAGTGGAAATCAAAGGGTTCACTCTGGGGTGAAAACCAGAGCTCAGAGACACTGGGATGGTGCATGAGACCACTCTGGGGCAGTGGAGACCAGAACACAGCTCTTTGGAATCTTCTTTGCTTCAGCTAAACTGATGGGATTTTAAATTATTCAAATTTGCAATAGATCTACTTACAGAACAGCACAAAGCCTTCAAGTTCAACACCACAACTCATGGGCAGCTGCCACATGCAGAGATTACTGCAGCCAAATAATGGTCTCAGTGGTTTAGTCTATTTATTCAGATTTAGGTTAACTCAGCCAAAAAAAAAAGCCTACGTGGCACTACAGAGAAAATATAAACAATATGTCACATAAAAGTATCTTCTGGTCAAGAAAAGACTCAAGCCCCAGTGCATACCAGGTCCTCTTCTCCAGAGACAGCCAATTCCTGCAGTGACATCTCCTGCTTTGCAGGGTTGCAGCCCCTGTGTCAGCAACGAGCTCACAGTAGCTCAGGACACTGTTTCTAAACGATTCCTGATTCCTCTAGATACCTTGTGGTGCCAAACTTTGCTCACATTTTACCACATTTTTACAGTGAGTGGCAAATAAAGATGTGAGTTTGCAAGTTTGGCATTAAACTCAGCATACCTCTACCCAGGCATCCTGGCTTATACCAGCAATAGTGTGGCCAGCAGGACCAGGGCACTGATTATCCTCCTGTACTCAGCACTGGTGAGGCCACACCTCAAATCCTGTGTTCGGTTTTGGGCCTCTCACTACAAGAAAGTCATTGAGGTCCAGAGAAGGGAATCAGAACTGGTGAAAGGTCTGGAGCACAAGTCTGAGGAAGAGTGGCTGGGGAAGCTGGGGGTGTTCAGCCTGGAGAAAAGAAGGCACAGGGGGAACCTTATTACTCTCTATAAATACCTGAAAGGAAGTTGTATCCTGGTGGGAGTTGGTCTCTTCTCCCAGGTAACAAGTGACAGGACAAGAGAAAATGGCCTCAAGTTGCACCAAGGGAGGTTTAGATCGGATGTTAGGAAACATTTCTTCACAGAAACGGTTCCAAGCATTGGAACAGGTTGCCCAGGGAAGTGGTGGAGTCACCATCCCTGGAGGTATTTGAAAGATGTGTAGATGTGGCACTTACAGATATGCTTTAGTGGTGGACTTGGCAGTGGGTTAATAGTTGGACTCGATGATCTTAAAGGTCTTCTCCAACCTAAATGATTCTAAGTAAATACCAGTCCCTAATCGGTACGTATAATTTCTTCCATGTTGTCCTCTAATTTGACATGTGCAAAAGCAAAAAAAAAACTAATCACCACAACCACCCCATCAACACCAACAGTGCCTCACCTACTTTAATCCTCTTTCATCATTACCTTTTCTAAATGCTCCAGGATAATGGGAAAACTAAAGGACAGCAATTATGGCAAGTCCCACAGACAGGTCTAAGCATTAAAAGGTTTTCTTTACAAGTGAAATCCTTGCCTGTACTGCATAGCCACCCCCTGTGTCCAGGGGGTGAGAGAGAAACAAGCCAAGATCACATCAGCCTGCCTGAGCAGTGTGGGAGGCAGTGCTGAGCCTTGCTAGAGAGAGATGCTGCATTATTCCATGTGGATGCCTTGCTGTCGATGAGATCACCTGGAAAATACAGCAGGGTGGGATCTCTCCAGTAGCTGAAGGTCACCAGTCACTAAAAGTATGCAGTGAGATGCCTCATCTGTGCCCTCACTTCCCTGCTGGAACAGAAGTGTGAGCCAGGAATGCCAGGGTCAGAGTTCAAAGTATGGGAATGAAGCAGGGAAAGGAAAGCCCTGTATTTCCTGGCATTGGAATGAAAGGGTCTTGTTCCAAGCCTAATCAAACTATTATTTTCAAATAATGAAATTAAGATGTATACCAATTTAATTTGTATTTTTATTAACTAAAAGTCAATCATTCACTACCTCCTAATATTGCACATTATTGCACAAACACACGTGGCTCACCATGGCAGGCTGGAAGTACTCTATGTACATAAGCATAAGGCTAAACCCACCCTTAAGCTAACATCACTGAAACCAGCTACTCCAGCATCCAGCTTTACCCAGTTACAGACTTAGACTGTAACTTCTGAGGATGGCATCAATCCCAGGCAAAATATGGTGCTTACACAACTATGGTAAAAACTATGTTTTAATTTACTGCAGCACCACTCAGACCTGCCTCTGAATGGAAACTGTCGGCTGATGAAGTTTTGACATTTGAGTGTTTTCAATTGGTTGCCACACTAATAATTTGCAGGGAATCATTCTAAATAATACATATTGTGACTGAACTAATTTGGCAAGCAGCCAACAATTAATTAGGAAAAAGTTAATTACATACTTGTCGTGAAATGCACTCTATTTATGGCAAAATGTGTTGACTTTAAGTCAATCTTGATATTTACAGCAAAATTAAAAGTTACCACAAAATCAAAGTATTTATGTAAAGGACAAATTCTCTGCAGGGGAAACCAGAAGAGGGAAGGAGGTGCCCATAAACCCCAGCTGGAGGCGAATGGTTGGGGTGGAGTACTCCATCACCTCCTCCCAAATTGCTTTGCAGACTGCCAACATAGCAGAAAGGGGAGCCAAGGAGGGGCAGCCAGTCATTATTAGACACTGCCGCAGATCAGATGGCAATATCTGAAAAGATGCAGATAAATTCCACCAGATGCGAGTCATGCCTTTGCAATGAAAGCTGAGAGCAACCCTCTGGGTTACCAGAAGACTTCCTCAAAGATTCATTCTGGAGATCAATCTCGTTAAAGACTGTAACCAAAAGCAAGAGGGTGGTAATAATTTCCTGATGATACCTAGTTAGAAGTAGCTCTGTCAATTCAGAAGAGAAGTGGGATTGCACACAGTAATAACCAGCTGACCTTGAGGTCTGAATTAATAGAAATTGGATGGAAATCAATTGTGCAAAGTGCAAGGCCATGCAGCTTAGGGACTAATAATGAGTATTTCTGGCATAAGCAGAGAGCTCATCATCTGGAAATGCTAGGGAACAGACACCTCAGTACCTAGACAGACACTTCTAGATATCCAGAAGCAGTGGCTCATCACAGAATCACTGCAAACTAAGATGCAAACATGACAAAAAGGATCCTAGAACATATGAGAAGTATTTCCACAGAGACAGGGAAGCATTAACAGTATTGCACAAGAAATGGTGAGACCTCCCCCACAGTGGTGTGTATGCAAATGCAGCATGCTTACAATGTTTAAGAAAGATGATGTAAGAGTGGAGCAAGAACAGAGATGAGGCATTCATGATGCTATGGAGGATTAAGTGTTTGACTTAGGAGAAGAGGCTAAAAGAGCACAGTTTGTTTGGGTACCAAGGGGCAGCAAAGAGATGATGATTATTCAGTATAAGTACAGTAGGGGGTAAGAATGTGCATCTTTACTATCTGGGCACTAACAGAGACACTGAGGACATGAAGAGAACAAACAAGTACAGGTGTATTGCTAACACGTTTATACCAAAAGTAAGAAGGGCACTTCTAATCAACATACAAATGGAGAAGTGAGTACACTAAGCCAACTACTTCTGAGACAGAAGCTGATACAGCCAAGGAAGAAGCTGCATGAGACTACTGACAGAAGCCTTTGGGGCTGGAGGCCCCTTCAGAGAATCTTTTGGTGCCTGAGCACCACCATGAGCTTGAGCAGAGAGCCTTGACATTCACTGGGACTTTCCCTATATGACCTCTTGTAGATGCTACTTCATTTCGTGATTACAGTTCCATACAAAGAAGTTGTTTTGCAAGTTTTTTCCTGAAGGAGTAGAAACACCAATGTTTCTGATGAAAGAAATTAATTGAATTTAGCCATTTTGTCCAAGGTAATGATTTCTTCCCTACACCAAATGCAGCAAATTAGCTGATTCTACCTCACAGCAGGTGACCTTAGTAGACCAAAAGATCACTAATTTATCTATAGAAAGGATTATTTAGCAATCCTTTCTGGAATTATTTGCAACAATGGTATACCAGAACAGAGGGTATCCAAAAATTTTAGGGATGGCAAAACTTAGGATCATCAACTTTTATCCAAACTTCACAACCCTGAAAATCCTCCACTGTCTGCAACTAGGCAAGATCCCACAGTGAGAGGCTTTTAGCTTTAAATTTTCCAAACTTGGTAGCAGAAAAGTGTACCTTCTAGACTGTTATTGTTATTATTATTAATAATATAGAGCATGGTTCATTTTTAGATGGCTATATGAAACCAACTTTTCAACTCTAACTTCAATATATATCAGATACATGTCTTCCTGCCCATATTGCCCCTAGAATGAGAACTAAAATAACATAATATGCATTAAATCATCAAATCAAAAAAATGCATCACCATCTTGTGTTGTTACCAGTGGTACTATACAGAACCATTTACAAGGTAATAGGCCTATTCATCATTGGCACATCATTCATTCTGATTTCTCTGCTCAGATGATGCAGAGCAGGAATTTTGATGGACTATTTGTCCTTGCTTTGATTACGAATAAAACATGGCTTGAAAATAAGAAACTTTGCCTGCTGTTCCACACCTCTGAAATACAATTCTCGTGTTACCAGCGTAAGATCAGAAGTACTAAATATGCTGATCACAACATTATGAAATCAAAGGTTGCACCCAAATCCCATCTTTTCTAAATTCATTGTATCAAACTGGGATAAGGATCAAACAGACATCCATTTATCTTTGCATTTCTAAACCCCTCTGCTTTGACAGATAATCCAGGGGTTGATCAAGGACTCAGTGAACCTGGATTCAGCTCCCTGCTATGGCCTGATCATCCCATATGACCTTAGGGACATGTCTTAGGCTAAAGAACGTGATGTGCTTAAATGCCTTCAGCAACATTTCTATGGCCTTTGGTAGTCTTCTAGTCCTCTACATCTTGCTGACTACATCTACACAGAACCTGCTCTGCTCTGTTCTTCACTAACTGGGGATGAAGATGAATAAGGATTGCAAGGCGTGTGTATATTATGGAAATGAAACCATAAAAAATCTTTTAGCAATGATTTTTAGTATAGTGACAAATGTGTACCCTGCTCTGTGACATAAAGGCCTTTGACTCTGACTGGAAGGAAATGCTCTTGCCTTCAAAGTTCTCAGTAGAGATTTTTCTCCTATGTCTTTCCAATTTTTCCAGAGGGCTCTTTTAATTAGGATGTGCAAGATAGCTGAGACTGAAGGGATCCTACAAGCACACAATAACCTTCAGACAATGGTCTTTTTTTATTAAGATCTTGTTTAGTTGCTTTTGTGCCAGAAGTAGATGAGTTAAAGGCAGCTGAAGTGCATGGGTGTAAGATGCTCTTTGCCCTGGCTCGCTAACTGAACACAAAAACATACTGTACACACAGCCAGAGACAACTGTCAGCAGGTTTCAGGAGTGAAATCCTGCTGGGCTCCACGCTGCTCACCTCTGCATGTGAGCGAACACATCAGACAGTCCCATGCTAATCTGCTGGCTCTAGACTCTGCTTTTTTGTGCCCACTATCACCACATTTCCAGTTTTCTCAGTGTTTCCTAAATAATGAAATATCAAAAGCATTGTAATGCTCCCATGCTGTCATAGTGATACACTTGCAGGTTTCTTTGGCTTGGTCACTAAACCACTGACACAAGCCAAAACACTTTTGCTCTCTGAAGAAGGCCAAAAGTGCTTGTGGCCAGAGCAGGTGTCTGGCTGTCAAACCTAGGACTGCAGCCTGATTCTCAGGCTGCACAGCATCCATTGCTTAATTCTGTTGTCCTAAAATAGTGTTTGAAATTTTCATTTCATGGTCTGTGGTTTTTTGAGTTTTTCTTTCCATTTTAAATATGCTCATTTCACAAAGTACAAAAGCAAACTTCCTTTCATAATCCTGCACCTCGCAAACACTCACTGCAACTTGTGAATCAAGCTGAACCCTTTCTCCCAGGAACTGCCACCTACAATATTTTAAGGGCAATGCGAACTTTCTCCCTATGCTTCTCTTGGAGGTTTCTCAGATAAATCCTGTAGGTCTGACATCTCCCTTCTTCCAGGTAGTCTGACCTAGGACCTTGTCTTAAAACAATAAACAAACTGCCTCTTGTAAAGGAATGCCACTGCCATACTCCAAGCTGGAAAAAGTCAGTCTGGTCAACCTGACTCCATTCGGGGACACCCAAACCCCTGCTGATGCTGCTTTAAAGGTATTCGTATTGCACAGATTTCCCTTCAAATCCTTTCCAGCTCACTCACAACTATTCATTAAAACTGGCATATACAATAGTCAGTAGGGATCCAGTATTTCAAACCTATTTTTCAGAACAATTTGTACTCTTCCAGTACAGTGAACTGCAAGACAAGAGATGCTTCATGCATTGTAGCTCCTGTTACGGGCACGATCTTCCTAAAGCTGTGAGACAGAGCAGTTGCTGTAAATCATTGTTACTTCCAGCACTTGCTGTGTTACAGGCAGCTGATGACAGTGCCACCATGGGACATAAACCAGGCCAGAACGGGATCCATGGTTGCATCCATGGTACCTTGCAGGCAGGTAAAGTGCCTGAAGGAGGGAGAGGCACCCACGTGTCTTGGCTCTGCTTCAGGCTGGGACTGGCATATGCTGACAAGAAGCAAGAGGACTGAAAACAGGAGGACTGTAGTACAGTCAGGGAGGCCTGATAAGCTCTGGGACAGACAGCAGTATTGCACTGTGCAAACAGGGTGTCCTAACGATGATATGCTACTTGTAGGTGCACCCTCCAATGACCTGATGACCCTCAGGCACCCCGTTTTCCCCTCACTGCCAGAAGCGATTTGAAGGCACAGGCCAATCAGACAATAGCAAATTAGCTTCATACTGATGAGAAATCTCAGTGTACTAGATAAAAAATCCACGTTTTTCAAATTATATATCCAAATAAGTGTTTATTTGAGTAATGCAGTGGAAGAACATTTTGCGCTATCAACTAAATAGTAGTACTTGTTTACAAACCAGGCTAATTATGGAACCATTATATTTACTGTCTATGAGTTCACCAGTGAATGAGACAGAGCTGTTGCAAGATTAAAAATCAGAATTTGGCCAAAAACCACTGCTAATCTTTGACTTCACCTATACATACTCAAAAACCATTTCAGTGGAACACAGGAAGGAGAACTGTGAGAGGACAGACTGATACTTCTCCTTAATTAGGATTTGATCTTCTGTACATTCGGGGGATGAAAACAAGCCCAGGTACACACACTCCTATTCATTCAGTAATTCTAAATGACATGGAATTAAAAGCAAAGTGGTGAATTCCTCACTCAACATGCCCACACAATTCCCATTAAGGATAATGGTTATTTTGCTGTGACCAGCATGTGTTTTGAATGTTTAATTTCCGTCACAGGTTTGTATTCAATTAGATCTACTGGCAGCAAGACTTAAATGCTGAGAAGGAGGAAGGTGAACCAGAGGTTAAAAAAAATACTAATTGCCTATGCAGTGTTTTCCAGAACTACATCATCTCTGCCACTCTTCCACAAAACAATGTTAATAAAGCAGATTTTAGTCCTTCATTATTTTTACACATAACTTAGGTGCAACTATCAAGACCAGTAGCAAAGTGTAACAAAATAATGAAGATTGCCAAGGAGGATTGCAAACACCCTCAGGTGACTTGCAGCTGGAGTACTGAACAATACATGTATCATACTAATTGTTGTTTGACCTTGTGTGTTGGACAAGAGAACATCTGTGTTTAGGTAGCATGGGCCTGTGATAGACTTGCAAGCACCTATCGAACATGCTCGAGATTCTTGCCCTGCTGTGGGAAAGATCAAAGCACAGTGATAAACTACACATGTGCAAATCCCTGAAATGTGGATGGAAACAGCAGTTTTGATGACCCTCTAACATAGACCAGGTTTTGCTGTGCCTGTGTTCCCACCTGTGTGCCTCTGCCCAGGTACTTCCTCAGGGATCTCCTGGCTGGCAAGGCAACAAAAATAAATTTACTCTTTGCATTTCATCCGTGGTTTTGTGGTTGTTCCTGTGTCCTGCCTGTTCTGGCTCGCACACAAGGGAGGAACCAGTCCCATGTGCCGTGTGCTCTCATCAACACAAACTGCCAAGCTGAGGTGCACTGCTCCTTGTTTCTGGGTCTGTTGTGAAGTGAAGCTGCTGTGCAGTGCCACCAGATTGCCTAAAGATGTCTGGTCACAAAGCCATAACTCTTCACCCTTTTCTCCTCCAACACACAACCCCCTCCAGTGCAGCCCATGGAGAACATGTGCAGCCTCTGACTTGTAATAGGAACCACAAAGTGAAGAGAGCTTTTTAATAAATTTTTCCATGTCCTTTGGTTGCTGAGAAGCTGAAATTTGTTAACCACCACTGGAGCAAAAAGGTTTTTATTTGCTGGAAATACAAAGTTTTCTGCTGAAATGCCTTCTATCCACAATGGAATGAGAACAGTTTTCCAAATGACAGATTCAGTTCCTCCTAACACTACTAGGGCTCATCATATTGGGCTCCTTGCCGTCCCAAATCAAAACAAATACAGATAGATGGTGTGGGAAGTGACTGTGATCATGTGTCCCACCAAAGCCAACCAGGTGGCACAGGGGATGCCAAGACCCTGGGGCAGTGGGAGTACCTGTAGAGAGGAGAGAGACCCACTGCCCCTCTGCTTTTACCAAAGAAAACCAAAAATACTCTGGGTTTATTTGCTTTGCCAGATATTTCTACAGGGTGAAGCTGCAGCTACAACAACGAGTTTGTGATTTTCTGAGCCTCCATAGCTGGAGACCTTCAAAAAAATCTCTCTCTAACATAAAAGCTCTAAAGTCAACAAAGTACACAAAGAGGAGGGATCCTGCTGGGATGTATCTGTAATTCACTTTGATGGCTAACCGTAGGACATGATTTGGGCGAGGATGTCCCTCAATTTTAAATAGTATTTCCTGGAATATGACTGATTTCTCTGATGGGTTCTTGTTATTTTTGATACGATATATGAGCTGACAGTGAAATCCTGCTCCTTATCCACCCATCCACCTGAACTTCACCAGGTGAATCAACAGGATTTTACCTTCTGCCCAAGAACCTCCAAATATTTAAAACTACAAGTGCTGACTCCCCCCATTCTATATAAAAAGCAGGTATAAAATTCAAAATGGACAGAAATTCATCAATAAAACGAAAGAAAGCTCTAGATAGACCCTGAGCAGGAAAAATAAACCTTTACAAGCCAAGGTGATCACTGATTAAAGAAGCACTGAATTAAGCTGATAAACCAGGTCATAACATTTGCTACCTGGGCATCCTGGAAGGTACATCCAAGGAGAGAGAATAAAGGGAAAAGCAACGAACAAGAAACAAGATAAAAACAGATCTCATTGTCCCAATGACAGGTATACACAACTATGAACAATCACACGGGGGAAAAAAGCACAGAATCCTGCCTGCAATTAGCTTTGTCATCCCTTGAAGTCAAGCTGGATGCCTCCTCCCAGGAGGTCAGTGCTACCAACAGCAGACTCTGCGGGATGCACAGACAAAGAGGCTGTGGATGGGGATGTCCCAGTTCAATGCAACCCCTGTGCAGAGCCATGTACCTCTTCACCCCTCTGCACAGTGCTCCCATGACCCCTGGCTTATTGTTGTGCATCAGCAGCATTCAGGGTCATTGTTCAAGTGACAGACTGAGCTGTTCAAGTGACAGCATGAGAAGTGCCATCCTGCACTGGGTGAAGGGATGGGACAGAAGCAGCAATAGCAGGCAATGAACTTTGCCATAATTTCTCTTATTTATGATTCACTGGAAGTACAGTACAGTATTTGCTCTATCAGCCATTCTGCAGCACTGCAAATGCAAGAGGGACCAGCACCTGCCACGTGCCTCCACTTGCAAACCTCATCCCTCGTGGTATTGGGGTGCAGCCTGCCCAGGTCAGCCCCAGCAGGGCTGCAGGGGTTTATACTCACTGCCTGTTCTGCAGTGACACTGGGCAGAAAGAGAGAAGCATGCACCTGAAAATGCCAGACACACTAATCCTGGTCTGTGTAAGCCCATTTTCCCAAAATAATTAACCGGCATGAATGAAGGCCTGGTGTGGTGCTACACTGTGTTATGGTAACACAGTGGTTATGTGTTAGGCTGGTGTTCATTTTTTACTTCTTTTTTTCTGTTTTCTGAAGGAGCCTTAGAAATGGAATATATTTTTCCAACCTCACCATTCGTCCTCATTTGAGAAGTATTGGTTTATGGTTCTCATAGCCGTAACAGCACTGTGCTCCCTTTGGTAGCCTCTTCTGAGTCACCAAAATCAGGTAAAACAGCATAAAAAGATACCCATCTGGGGGCTCTAAACTCTTCAATCTCTCCTAATAAAATCAAAGACAGCTTTTCAAGATCTGGGCTGCAAGAAAGTATTTTACTGGTTCCCACAGAAGATGATAAGGAAATAAAATTAATGATTTATCGATCATTTAACCTAACAATGTGTTAATTTTATTAGATTTCTCAGTAAAGAAATGTGGGCTCTTGAACAAGAATTACTTGGAGAATGCTGCAAGCCCAGTTTCCACATCAGTGACTGTGAGGACCCCAGAGTCATTGCTGTGACTTCATTTGTGGGAGCAGGCTCTTACATAAATGAATGCAAGAAACCACTGCTTGGCATTGTGGACCTGGAGGTTGCTGTGAGATACCACTTTCTGCCTGCAGAATTCTGCTCTCCATGAGCCACTCACTGCCAAAATACAGCAAATGCTGCCAAAGAAGGGATCTCTTATGCACCCATCAGCATAAAACATGAGCACACAGGTGTTTGTAACAAATCAAAGAGAAGGGGCAGATGGAAAGTGCCCAGGGCTATAAAATTATGATGGATCTTACTGGTATCTATGGCCAAGTCCTTCATGTCCTATCATTTACACAGGTAACCTTATCAGAGTCATCTGCAGTAACGACTCAGTAAAATGGACTGGATTTTGTTCCAGAGAGAATTTGATCAAGTTAAATAAACCATTTTCATAGGCAATGAAGACAAATCAGTCAGAATTTTATTTCCTTTTCTTACAACAGTGATCTATCTCTCTATAAAACATAATATACTCTCTATGTTTCCCTGCAACAAACTGAAACTGTAGGTTTTGTAAACATTTGATAGGATTACATGATCATACCAGCCTGAGTCAGCAGAAAGTAGGACAGATCTGATAAGAAATTAGATGGGTGAATTATGCAGAAGACTTTCTGTAAAAAATCCTTCATGCTCCCTGTAAATTTTGATAGCTTGACAAACAGTTTCAAAGGCAAGGAGTTTCCCTCTGCTTTTGAATATTTATGAAGCTAAAGAAATACTTTCTTGACATCAATGGGGAATCAGGATATGAACACAGCAGCATCATTCCCCTCCTCCTTTAACCCTGGTCAAACCCTAGATGTGCAAGACTGACTTCTCCAGCTGTGCCAGCCTGTGAGCCAGAGAATGGGGGACACAGGGAATGGTACTAGATACCCAAACCAAAAGCGGATTTCTAAAGCTGTTGGATTGGCATCATAACATAGTATTTTGCACAAATACTGACTTCACTTGAAATACAAAGAAAAATGCTGTGTTCAGATACAGCTATACCGAACCTGAGAGTTCTCAGCACATTTTACTTCATGAACACAAAAATTTGCACATTTCGTGCTGTGCACAAAGAAATGCCAAGTAGGCAACCTAAAACCCCAAATGACATAACCAGTAAACCTAATTTAAAGAGCAGTGAGTATAACAACAAACTTTACAGCATTCTAATATCACAGTATCTGACCAGCCATAGTAAAATGCTACTACCTCTGAATTTCAAAAATGAAAATTAACTATTATGGGCAACTGTATCTAATACCCATCTGGTACAAAGCCTATTAAGATATACCATCTGTGTAAATGTCTGTCCCTAAGCACATTTTATTTATAAGATAAAAAATAATGGGCGCGATATGAGAAAACCTAAGAAATAATTAGGAATTAAAACTTGGTCTTAGATCGGAATGAACATTTAAAAATGAAAGTATCTAAAAATATACACACATCCCATGTTTAGTACAAGGAAAAGCACAATGATCTTGTACCATAAATCAGCATCCTCGTGATAAAACCTCTTTCCTAAGCAAGGATTCTTCAATGTCATGGTTAAGTTACAGTTGCTGCAAGTGAATGGCAGTGATACAGGCCAGGAAGCAGCAAGATCCCTTACCAAAAAGATAACACCACATCCTGATGCAAAGATAAGACTTTCAATATGTGATTTTGGGAGTTTTCTTCCCCTCTGACTTTCACCAGTTGTTGCTCACACAATAGCAAAGACAGGCAGGGTGACGTTCAAGGGGAGCACAGCAGCCTGCTTATATCAACTGTAAGATCAAGACCAAGGATTTAAATTTTAAAGTTATATCTTTTTAGTAAGGATGCTATAAAACCATGGCTTTAGAAACCTGGGAGTAAAAAGCCACCTGTTTTTTGATTTTTTTTTTTCAACCTCAATATCTTTATTGCTGGTATGGATCAAATAATAAGTATTTTCACATCTCTGAGTGCCAGAGCATTGAGACAGACTTATTGCATAGATAATCATCGATCTATTAATTAACACTAGTCTGCTCCCATGCTTTCGCTGAGTAGTTTTCTTTTTCTGCTGGGAGACCTGCAGACCTTCATGCAGTCATGAAGGAGCTGGCGCAATGAATCCTCCAGTACAATGTGGCTTAGCAGAATTGCACAAGAAAAAAAAAAACCTGCTATCAGCTAAGGAAAACAATGTTTAATTATGCAACATGAGGGCAGCCACTTCCTCAGCAGCACCTTTCTCTGGGTCAAATATCCTAAAACTGCATGAGAGTTCAGGCATTAAGAAAATACTGCATTAACTGCAGCAGTGGGTATTGTAAAAGGTGGAGCACTCTAGAAAACCATTTTTCTTTCCACCACCTGTTTTCTGACTGCTTGGCACCCTCAGTGATCCATCAGGTTGCACATCCTGTTCAGATGTCCTCTCGCAGGCAGTGGGGCTTCCAAATACAGCAGCAATAGTGGTGTTCCCACGGTCTTTTAAAATGGAATTGGGCAGGTATTTTATTGATATTCAGTTTCCTTTAGAAACTAATCAAGACCAAGATAAACCCCTCTATCTCCAAAGAAGAGCATAATATAGAGAGCAAAAGGAGAGGATGTCCTCACAGGGTTTGCTTCTGCATTTCCTCCCCATCAGCAGTGCAGGGTTTGCTTTCTTTTGCATAGATTCAGGCCCCAGCTCACAGGGGGACACACTTCACGAAAGACTCTGAAAAAAAACCCGGTTTCCCAATTGGGCTTAGCTCCAGCCTCACTTTTGTGCTGTGTCTGCAGCTTTAAGGTGGCTGCAGTCCTGCCCCTGTCTGGGGCAGTGGATGGCCAGGAGAGGACAGCCCGCCAGCGGCACTTCTCAGTGAATGGCTACACAGGCTGGGGGAAGAACGGCAGAACTTCGTATTTTTATGAAATTTACCCATTCCTGTGGGTCTGCAAGATCAGCACACACACATGAAAGTCCTGCCCTTGTTCATCTGTTTTCCCACCAGGCTTGCAATCTCCAGTACCCCTGCCAGAGCAAACCAGCAAACTGAAGGGTGCTGAGCTCCAAAGCCTTCAGGATCCTGGTGGGATCAGAGACCCCTGCTAACACCATTCAGCTGATCAGGGCACTGTGGCCAGGAGAGTGAAAAGGGAAGAAAGTGGGATCTCTCCTAGAGCATATCAGGTTTGTAAATCTGTACGTACAAATAACGAATTAATGTAACTACAGCTGCATCTTTTACTCACACTGGAGAAAAACAAGAGTTTCTAATTTGGAGCAAGACACTGATATTTGAAAAATTGAATATATAAGCAAGAAGTTTTAGTAAAAATTCTCTGGCAGAAAACTTCAGCAATTTTCAAATTTGTTTGTATTTTTGATTACTGACTGAGAAAAAAATATTGATTGACGGGTCCAGAGATAAGTGGAAAAATGCTCAGAAAGTAGTAACTTATGAATGCTACTTTCAAGTACCATTTTCCCACTTATCAAGTATCTCATATTTCCAAATGGATGAGGTAATGTTGAAATCCTCTGCAATCAGAAAATTGTTTTGCACATAAGCCGCATACTATCTTTCTCCTTGCCTGCAATGTGCCCTGATTGCTAACATCCTGTAAGCAACAAAGCTATATATTATCCTTCTTAGTCTTTTCACCATCTTAAATAATCTGCTCCATGTGACATCAAGAATTTTAAGAGCTCCTTGTGCCATTGACACTGTTCTTCGTATATGAGGACGTAAACTTTCAGACAACCGGAAAAAAACTGTTTTACCAGTATTTTCAGCAGGTAGTACACAGGCAGCTCAGGTAATTAAAGCTTGTGAGCCTGACAGATCACAGAGGAAATAATGAAATGGCTGAGAGGGATTTGATTAATAAGGAAATAAAGACGGTTAATATAATTATTGCCAGTCAACACAGGCTCATAGCAAGCAGATTTTGTCAAACTAATTTGATTTTTTATGGGTTTCAAGTTGCTAAACACAACCATGATGGCATAATAGACTTCTAAAAGCTACTTTAGATGGTGCTTACTATATGATTTTTTGATTAATCTGAATGATATAAAAATCAACACAACATACATTAAAAGGATTAAAATCTGAGTAATTGTTTGTTCTTCAGGGAACAAACAGCCCTACTCCTCCCTAGGTTTTATCACTGATATGCAAGAAAACACAAAATCATCACTAATAAAGTTGGTAGATTAGACAAAAATTGCAGGAGTGGCTGAAAAGAACTGGGGGATACTGAGGGGTTTTCAACTGAACATGCATTTGAGTAAGATATTCTGCTAAAAGAATTGATGCAATCCCTGAACGTGGAAGTACTGACTGGGATGTGAAATAGTGTGTCCAGCTTTAATGTCCACAGCCCAAGACAGATATTGAGTAGTCAGAGAGAGTTCAGAACAAAAGCTGAAAGAATGACAAAACATGGTAAATAAGAAAAGGTTCAAGGTGTTCAAGAGATTTAAGAACAAAAAGTCTCATCTCATAGCCCAAGACACACAGTGTCAAACACAAAGTGGATTTAGAGGGTTCCTCAGTCTGGCAAACAGATCCAAGAACCAGAAACTGAATCAGGAGCATCCATTCAGACATATGGTATATACTTTCTATAGGAAGGATGATTTACCACTGGAACATCTTTTCAGTTCTTTGACAAATGTCACATCACTAGACACTGAACACTTCACAAGAATTTTCTCTAAGAGATGTGTCATAATTCAACCTAAACTCATTTGGGAAAAACATGTGGCCTGTGCTATCTGGAGGTTTACATTAGCTGATTATAGTCTGTTCTTGGAGCCTGAAAACCTGCCACTCTACAAATGTGTCTACTTATAAGGCAAAAATGCAGTAGCAAAGAACATGTCCCTTGGAAAAATGTTCTCTTTTTTCTTATTCTTCTCCTGGTAAAGTTTCATTTTCCAGTTAAAAAGCCTTTTCAACTAACATCCTTTTTTTTAACCCAGTCCCAAAGTCTAGAGATGCCAGTTGTAGACCAATGATTCTGAATCCCAATGTCCAAAAGCATGCAAAGTCCTGATGAAAATAGGCCACCAAGAACAAATGCTGCAAGATTCACAGAGAGAGAAAGCTAATATAAAAAGAGATGCTGTAGACAAGAGACCTCAGTTTGACCCCTGCTCCTAGGCTGTTGGAAAAAAGACTCCTCAACAAGGCTGGGTAGGCTAATAAATGCCCATCTTAAAGCTTTAAGTTATTATTACAAGACTTGGCTGAATTTATATTGATAATCTAGGGATGAAATGCTTTTCATAAATATTCTTTCTCTCTGCCCTATGCTTTTTTTGCATTTGCACATTTATAGAAACCTTTACTTTAAAGGACCTTTAGCAGCTGAAATAATTACCGTAAAACACTGTATCACTAAAGAAATCAGTGAACTGTAAAAAAAAAAAAATCACTAAAATTTGCTACGTAACCTGCAGAAATTGAGCAGAATAACAGATGGCCCACAGTATTCTTTCTCCAATTAATGGCTAAAGAGAAATAGCTTACTTGGGGGAAAATGACACTTTCCATTTAAACTTGGAGTATTTTAAGGCAACAATTTAGTGGAAATTCCAGCAGGCAATCAGCAGCTGTTATGTCCCTTAATATTTCAGGACTTGATCCTCACAGGGGCTAAACCTTGGCCTTTCTCTCGGGATGACATCTTTATTTTATGCTAAGTCTTGTTCCTTGCTCCCATTAAAGTCACTCTAAACCCAAAAACATGAAATAAAGAAGTGGTCAGTGAAGATATAAAAAATATGTTACTCACAGCAGAATAAATTCATATCTAAATTACAGGCCAAGGGAAAAAACAGCTACTGCAGAAGGCTCATCACATCCACTGCTTTCCTTTTCATATGTATTTTTCTACCTTCATTCCCAGACTATTTACTGTTTAATAACTCATTCAAGGTCTTGCTTGAATGCTTTGATGCTTCTCAATCTAATAGATTTTCTTTGGAACATACTCCCTGAGCTGTATGCATTACATTTGCTATGAAATATTTTTTTGCCCAATGTATTCTCGGAAAAAAACCCCAAACCTAAACTCACACAATTTTCAACAAAGTTTTTTAAGACCGTCCCTGACTTCAGCATACCAAAGTTTATCAAAATGGTCATTGTAGGGGTGAAGATAAATTCTTATTAAGGTATCTCTGATATATTTTCATTTATGCCACTGTTTCATTTTACATGCAGGCTTCTAGACATTCCTTACTCCTTTAGAGTGTAAAAACACTCTAAAACCATCCAGCAGAATTCTGCAGTCCCCATGCAAACAAATTTCCCAGTTAAAAGAATTAAGACCGTGATCTTTGGAGTGACAGTAAGATCACAGCCTAGTAATGATTTATTTGTGACACTGTCACTGGTATCTTTGTCTTATCAAGCTTAACTCCTTCTGTGATTAAGGTTTTGTTTCTACCGTTAGCAATGCAAGGCAATTTTATCCACCTTAATTATTCCTAAAGATTTTCACTTTCACAACATTGAATTTCTGAACATTCAATGGCTGTTTACTTTGTTTCTGATCTATTTCTCAAAGACACTTGGAAGTACATTTTTCTAAAGATTTTTTCTTTCCTTTAATTTTTCAAACCCTTCTGGATGGTGTAAATATTTTTCTTCCATATTGATTTTTGTCCCTTTTTTCTTTCAACAAATGCTAATTATTTTACCAGTGTTAACTGAATCTGACTCATTTATGTTCGATTAGCCGTTTTAACACATAAATTGCTATTATTCCCCAATAACCTTGCCCACTATTATCATTAATGCAAGCAAATCTAAAGGAAGAATATTAGTTAAACTGTCATTTTAATTAAAGATAACAGTTTCTGTTGAATCTTTTATGCTGGTGTATTCCCTTATGAACTGTAATGCTAATTATCCCAAGTATAAATAAGAAGTTCAGGCTTGCAAAGCCAAGCATCTCACAGATAGGAAATGCCAAAACTAAGATAGGCACATATGCATTTGAGCATCTCAGCACCATTTCAACACAAATAATGGCAGTCATTAAACATAATGATATATTAAACGTCCAGCAACAGTAGGATACATTCAGCAGCAGTCCTGCATTTAGCTGTACGGATTAGGACACTTTCCAGTACCCCATATAAAAAGGGTAATTAATCTCACCTAAACAGGCTGTTTGCAGTGCTGCCCCTGAAGTCCACAGAGACTCATTTCACCGGCTCAAGGCCGGTGGGTGAGCACGGGTGGGTGAGCTCAACCCTTCCCATAGGATGCAAGCTGGGGAGAATCCCAGAACCCTCTGTTCCTGCGGAGGTAACAGGGATTGATGTAGCTCAATCCGTTACAAATGCCAGTCTTTAAAGAGTGAAAGCAAGAGTTTGTGTTTCCTTCTCCAGAAGCTTCAGAGACAGATAATCAACAGATGTACAGAGGAGGTTTTACTAAACCGAGTACAGGCCTAAGTATTGTACCATGCTCAATAAACAGAACAAGCTGCACAAACATAGAAAGTGTTTGTCCGAGAATTTATTTGCCTTTTTGTGTTGGCTGTGGCCAATCTTATATAGAGAAAAAAACTACCATACTTCATGGCTGAACACCAGCAACCAAGCTGATGTTCTTAACAGAGCTTCAACTGCTGCAATGGCTGTAAGGAACACGGTCAGAAACCTGGAAGGAGTGAGCTGGGAATAAGTCAAGCCGGTGTGAAGCCCTGGTGCAGTGTGAGCAGATGACATTACGTAGCCCACGGTTCACTTCACTCCACAGCTCACACAGGTGCCAACATAGGAATACTTCACCTG
This sequence comes from Corapipo altera, assembly GCF_003945725.1. Lineage (NCBI taxonomy): Eukaryota > Metazoa > Chordata > Aves > Passeriformes > Pipridae > Corapipo > Corapipo altera. The sequence continues at coordinate 10,160,986 of NW_020884881.1, forward strand.
AAGCAAACCCAATGAATAAGATTTGTGAGGCTGATCCTCTTAATTTTTCAGGATGCAATTTCAAGCCCAATTACAAATAAACCCTATTTATTCTGGATTTTGACCAAAATCATCCAAAGGAAAGCTGCAAGTGCAGAGAAGAATTAGAAACTCCACACCCCATTAGGTGTCTTGATTTACTCTTTAGCTGAGGACACCACAACCCCTCTAATGGCCACAGTGCCCAAGTACCTCAGGTCCACAAGGACATCCATTCTTTTTAATACAGGAAGAGCTTTGCTTGGGCTCCTACCTACCCAAAAGCAATGTCTGAGCAGATTGTTGCAGCATATGCATATATTAAAGCAATAGGGTAAATATAATGAGCTCAACAACAACAGTATTATCTTCTCTAATGGGAGACAACTACAGATGCCATAATTTATGTGGCCATTTACTTCAAACAAAGGCTGCGGCATGTAAATCACCCCTACCATCCTGTGATCTATCCTGTTACTGTGTAATCCAACCCCTGTGAGCTAATTACAGTGTAAACCCATGGACTCAAAAAAATGTTTTATAGAAACTGAGGTACCACAGTGGAGATGTTTGAAAAGCTTTACCACCCCCATTCCAACAGCTGCCTACTCTCTCCTAACCCAAGTGGTCTATTTTATTTCTTCTTAAATGATTATCTGCCTTAACTAAATGCTCGTAAAATGCTTTCCAAAGGACAGTAATTTTCTTGGAAACAGACTAACCTTCTTTATTTCAGAAACCATGACTCTTAAAATAGAACATATTCATCCTAAATTGGATTTACAGTCTCCTTCTCACAACCTCCTTGTTCTACTTTCCCAGTAGAAATCTTAGAGGTGTCAAACCCAAGTGGCAAGGTGTAAGACATGAGGTGGGTAATTCATACAAAGAACATGTATGAATGTATATACGCTAGCCAGTGTATATATATTTTTATTCTAGATAGTAGATTTTCCTCCTGTGATGACTTCTGAAAAGGAGGAATACTCAGTAATTAGTCTGTTAAATGATGTAAATACAAACCTAAAAAATACTTTTTGTAGTGCCTTATGTAGTACGAGATGGAACTTTTGAACTTCAACTTTCTCAATCAGTATAAGCGACGTGACCCCAAGAAATACCTATTTCAAGCTTAGTAATTGGTTAAAACAAATTTTCACAGAGAGAAGATGAAACAGAAGATACAACTTACGTAAAATGAAGTAAAATGTCATCCAAGTGTAAAGTCATTTTGTGTGAGACTGCAGTTTCAGAACATCAAGCAGATACACAAGATCTCTTCTTTTTCCTCACTAGTTGCTCTATTAACTAGGCAAATAAAAGTTGTTAAAAGACCTTTACTCTCTTTCCCTTTAGAGTAGCCCTTTCCAGGAAAATTAGATCTCAGATTGAGTATAAAACATTTAGCTACTGACATAGCAGGGGCCACAGACAGAAATATTTAAATTTTAAAATCAGCGTCTCAACTCAGTCAAAGGCCCTCACTGCATCAAGACAATAAAGCGAAGGCTCATCTGTTTTTTCTCATCTGGTTACAAGGTTACAGGTCAAAATCTGTTATATATTTTCTGAAAAGTGGCTCCAAGAAATATGTACGTTTGCAGCCTGAGGCATTTGGAGGGGGATTCACCTGTTCAAATGTAGGCTCCAGTGTGGGAAATAGGTATATCTGAGTTGCTGTCTAGGTTTTGCTTAAAGGCTAAATAAAAAAAGGCAATGGAAAACCCCAGACACTTCTGAGGTTTTGGAGTAGATATTTATCTCATCCAAAACCAGGAAAAAGCAACTTACTAAGCTTCAGATGTGTCTACCTTGGAGATGTCTAAAGACCCAAGTTGCCTTGCTGCAGTCATAAAGCCCATGGCCATTCTCTCCAACATACAGTGTCATTAATTTTTTTTATTATTATTTTTGAGACAGTGGTAATAAAAAAACCCATTCTCATCTGTGGCATTATTTTCCTTTGAGTCATCTGACAGTAAGTCAGTGCATGCTTCTAGGTGAGCATCTTTGTTACAACATTAACAAAGACCTAGTGCATACAGGTCTTTAATTTTAAAGACTGTTACTATATAAAATTAGTCCTGGGCTTTTCTCAAATTTCAGACTTAATTTAAAGGGCTTATAAAACCTTTCAGTTTAAGTCACTGACTTTATTGCAATTGTAATTCTCAAGGCTGACAAAACTCAAAACATTTATTTTTAAGTCCTCCAATAGATTTTCTGTTTAATGATACAAACACACTTGTGAGGAACCCTGAAAGGTAGATTTAAATAGATCTAGACTGTCTTATCACATCCTTTCAGTTATTAGTTACAAATATCTTCCTCATGATTTCTCTTCCTTGTAGATAAGCTAGAATTTGTTCAGCTTTGATACGCTCCTCACAAAATGTGGTTCAAGTAGTTTTATCTGCTGCACTTTTCAGTGAGCACATAGTAAGTTTTGCCTTTACATTTATGTGACTTGAACTGCTTTTGATTCCTGTATTCTTGTGAAGAATCTTTTATCTTTATTTGCCTTCTTAAGGCAAATAATTATTTCCATTTGATTTTTCCCCCTTCCCACATTACCAAAGGTATCATGAAGTAGTTTCCTTCAACTACTGCTTTGGATCCTTCTCTTGACAATTTCTATCTTCAGAAGCATAGTACCATTAAAAAGCCAGTATTTCCTTTCTTTTTGTTCCCTTGTGACTTGCAAAAAAAGGAAAACAAATAATATAATACAATGAACAAATATTAGTACATCCCTTACAGATATTTGTGCTCTAGAAACATAAAAGGTATCCTGGAATATGACTATTACCAATTCAAACAACATGCACCCTGTTGTCCAGTATGGATCTGGATGCTTTGTAAATATTTCTGGTTTCTATTGTGCCACAGAATTAGAGATAAATAAGAATAACCAAAATAAAATTTGCCTTATTTTCTGTAATTTTTTGAGGGAAAGTGAGTGGGAATGAGAGTATAAATTTATCCAAGTAAGCATTTTATTGATCTCCATTGATGAAAGCAAAATGTGCAGTTATTTTCTTTATTTTTCCTTTTGTATTTCTTCTTACTTTGACTAGAAATTTTATCCTGCTTCTGAGAAAGCTTCAACAATGAAAGGTCCACTAGAAATGCTAACAGACTCCATTAGGCAACATTTTCATTTCTCTAGGCACTTTTTCTCTTGGCTATAAGCACAATACATTCTTGACTATCTGTTGACACAGTATTTGCCACATTATGAGGGAAAAGAGCACATATTCAAAATATTTGATGATGTTGTGTCTCTTTGCCCATCTATCTGTTACTTTATAAGAAGCATGCACAATAATAAATACACAATAATAAATTGTGTAAGCCATCCAACATGTTACTTTGCTGAATCTCAAAATATTTTCCATGTGATTTTTCTACTTGGTAAATATACAATGACTAAGTAATTAATTTTTTTTTGGTGGATGCCTGAGGTACAAGAACTGGTGTTCTGTGTTTCACTACATTTCAGATGTATCTGATATATTTTAAAAACTAGACTATATCTTCTAGATATTAGTAGTTTACCTCTCTATCCCATAACAATTCTAAATTGATATCTTCATGATGTTTATGAGCACCCTGTCACTTAAACCTGGCTATTTTTTACTCTTATCAATAATCTTAATTTAAAAAAATAATACTAATAAGTAGATATTGACTTCTGCTGAGATGAATATCGAGATCTATTGACCTCGGGGTAAACATTTACCAAAGCAACCTGCAGTCAATAATTTCCTTGTGGAAGAATAACCCTTGCTGTTCACCGAAATACGAAGACAATCTCATGCACGTGCATTAAAGTCTCCCTAACCCACACTGCAGTAGGTTGTAAACCTACCCAAAAAGTTAGATTTCCAGGCTGCACATTCTTACGCAACAGTACAAGGGTTATTTCTCCTTTAACTGAAAAGGAACTTCACTGAAGAGGAAAAGATTAAGAAAAAAGTAAAGAGATTTCATGAGTGGCTCCTCTGTTCTCATTTACTCAAAAGAACCTTTTCAGGAACAAAGGAAAAATTAATATTCTGTTGCTGGAGAGAATAACTTTTACTCCACTCATCCTGTCCATAGCCACACTTCCAACATAAATACACAAATCAGCACCTCACATATTTTACTTTGCTTTTGTTTCTGTCCACAATTTCTCTGGTAATAAAAAAAATCTATAAAATCTTCTATGAATTAGAATCCTCCCTTAGAAAAGCAAAAAATATTCAGCACAATCTTTGAAATAACAGAAATCCTGATTATAGATTATTTGTGTAGCAAAACTTTGCAGCACCTCATTGCCTGATACAATCTCCCTTCTACCACAAGTCCTTCCACATGAATTACAGCTAAAAGAAAAAAGATGGCAAAGAATGGAAAATAATCATTTGGGTTTTTTTTTTTTAAATAGAACATCCTACAATATCAATCACACTTGAGAGGAAAAAATGTGTGTGTGCTAATTCGCCTGTGCAAATAGATGTTCCAGATCTCTGTATTAATGAACTTGGCCATGGCAGTCACTTACTACTGGAATGCTTACAGCCATTAGCGTAAGCCAAAAAATGCATGACAGTGTTTAGATATGCAGCTCCTCCTTGGCTAAAACAGCCTCTTCTGAACTCCTTCCATTGCCATCTGAAGTATCCTTGTCTATACAAATCCTTCAACTGTCACAATGAACTCAGATTGTCATGATGAACCCATATTGTTCATATAGAGCCTGATTATCTCTTTTTCCCAGCTTTGTATTAATGCAGCTTTTTTAATTCCAGTTCAGTACCTCCAGGCTAAGTAAGACTCCAGTCTGAGGTTTGTACACATCACTAAACTCCAAGCACTCATCTGCATTTTTGTTCTTTTAGTCTCTCAAGTCTACAGAGCAAGAGAACAAAACAAGTTATCTTTGTTGCCAAAAAGCTTCCTCTTCATACATCTTGTCATTTACTGTGCCATCTCATTTATATTCAAACCTTCTCCTTTATATCCTGATGTACAACTGACTTTTCCTCTGCATTTTAAAAGAAATCTATCCACCTACTTCCTTATATTCATCATATTTGAATCAGAAGACAAGTCATTGCCTTATTTTGCTTCCAGAAAAATTACCTACAGAGCCTACTACAGTGTCTTTAGACACTTACCTCTCCTCTTCATCCACCTCCTTCTTATTCTACCACGTCCACTGCAGCTCTAATGGAAAATACTTCTTCCTTTTGGCTGGGGAGAGAATGTTTTGACCACCTGTCAATTCACACTTGAACTTCAAATGCGGCTGTCCCAACAGCCACAGCTAATGGTGCCAATTTTTAGGATGTGGTTTGACTCTTTCAAGGTAATTAAAAAAAAGAGTATTTTCCTATCAGGTTAAACTTCACTGAAATCAGCAGGATTAGCTACCACCATTCACATAATGAAAAATGACAGAGAAACACACATTTCTAGTTAAAATCTAGGCACAGTGCATAGCAAGTACTCAAATGTTCTAAAAGAATTGACAGTGTTGAGTATTTTGAGGTGCAGGGATGTATGGGGGTACACATGCATGGCGTTGAGATTGCAGGGCCATTCATGTTTAAGGGAAACCATGTAGGTCAAGAAACAGGAGGACAGCCCACAGAAACAACCCCAGGGTATGGCCACAAGAGACAACTCAAGCAAGAGCAGAGCTCTGACGAAAACTCCCAACTGGAACAGTAAGCGAAGCAAAAACGTGTGTAGCTACTGCAGACTGAGTTTCTCCTGTAATACAGGTAAAGACTTCAATCAGTCTGGAATCTGTAAATTCGGAAATGAGCTGTAGCAAGGATATTAGAAAATACACCACAAACATCATCTCTGGGAAGAAATCAAAGGATATGCAAGAGACAAGAATGGAAGAGAGCCACTGGATGTCCATTTCGGGCACTCAGTATTTACACTTCAGGAAGAGACTGAATGAGGCAGCTTGGGATCCTGCCTTTTCTATCACTTATGGAGTTAGTTCCCATATGTAAGAGGAACAGCATCCTGCCAGACATTTTTAGGTATACAGAAAAGTGCTCTAAATCAGAACGACCTAGAGAGAAGTAAAATGGCTAAAGAATGCAGAAAATTTGCCCTGTACCACTGAGAATTTAGAGGTGTCAGTAAATCAGCATGTATTTTATCAGGTGGGCTTGGACTTACAGGCAACAGAGGCCTCCAAGAGGACATTCAATATGGCCTTGTAACAGCATCCCATAACAAGAATGCAGCACTTGTGAGAAAGACCAACTGCCACAAGCCCTGTAAGCACAGCTCTGCGTTTAATACATATGAAGTTAAAGATTTGTGATACTTAGTAGGCAACAAAAAAAAAAAAAAAAGAAGCTAAAAGTGGTTTTGCAGTCAAAGGGAATAATGACTTAGTAGAAAATTACAGAAACTCATTTAGGTAATGCCCTCTCAGAGGAAAAATAGGTAGAAAAATAAGAATAGTTTAAGTGTAAGAGAAAAGATGTGCTTATGGACAAAGTTCCTATTCTGTTCAGGAAGCAGGTGATTAAATGGAGGAAGACAGGGCACCAAACTTGAGATATATGAGAATCAGCTAGACAGTTGTTATTTTGTATTGTAAGAAAAAAAAAAGAGAAAAAACATAGTAGCTATGTGGGTCAGATAAAACAAATTATACACAATCGGATGTCAGCATACAAATTGTTCTTCATTCAAGGGAAACACCTGTGTAACAGTTACCCACTACTGGGACATTTGCAGAGGAAAGAGAGATGGGATAGAGCAGCTTTGGGACCTAGGCTTTCGGGGAATTTAGGGGTGCTACTACCTTTAGGTGAACAAAACAGGGACACATTTTTGCTGTGAAGATGATGAAAGATCACAAAAGATGGGAGAAAAGCTGAAAAAAACCCCTAAATCAGCTGTCCTGATTGGGTTAAAGGAATAAAAAGAAGAAGCTTAAGCTTCAAGGGCGTTCATAGCTGAGTATTGACCATATTGAGTAGATATGACATCCAAAGGTCCCGGTCCACCAGCTTTACAGATATGGGGTCAGTACTTCCTTCCTTTGGGAAGCACTTGAGTCCTACAGGGCAAACCCATTGCAGTGTGGGTTTAAGATGCAGCCAGGATATGCCTTTTCTCTGTGTCATTTAAGACACAACCTACAGCACTTGTTCCAGCCTAGAGGTCTAACGTGCTTCTGATTAATAACCAGGAATCATTCTCCCAATGCCATTCAGTTTGCCTGTGGAGGGGCAGCAAGCAAATAACACTGGAGAACACCAACCCACTTCCCTTCCACGTTGCCAGACAGCAATACCAAAGGGGGAAGGGCACTGCAAGTCAGCAAGGAAAGGCATAACTGAATTTAACCAGTGTCTGGGCTCATCTAGAGTTTTGATTAAGAAAAAATAAGGTACAATTGGATCAAAATTGAAGAAAACACACCTTATGAAAGGTCGGGCAGGTATCTTTTGAAGTCCCTTCCCACCTCGGTTATTCTATAGTCCATGAAAATTCAAGTAACTTGAAGTAGTTCTTATGCATTATTGCAGATAGATGATAACCTAACTCTGTAGCATGTTCAACCAAATGAGATACCAAAATGGGTCTTGACAAGGTGAAGTGGACAGAAAGGCCATAAGAAACAGTGTTTTCACAGCTGAACACAGGCTGCAACGATGCACAGTGACCCTTCTGGCTTGGGCAGTGTACCTGCCACATCTGACAGTCCTACAGAGGCAGCATGACACAGTTCACCTCTCTCAGCTCCCATGTTATCTGCAAATTATATCCTAAGTCCAGCAAAAAAAGGCTTCTGCAAGAATTGAAATATTTGAACTGGGTCTGAGATAAACTGACAACGGTTAATCTGAACCTAAAGCCAAAGGTCTGAGAGTTGTTCCAAAGCCTGGAAGTTTATTGGAGGTATGTTACCAGCAAAACAAAAATTTCCATCAGCATAAAGAAAGGAAGCTGTTCACTGAACTGCCCAGCTTTCCAAGCATTCACAGATATGTAGAGTTTTGTAGGACTTTATTCCTATTATAGAGTATTTTAAAATTTATTTAAAAAAAAATAAATAACCACTGTTGCAAAAATCTCTATGACTTCAGTGAGAAACATTCTGCACCAGCAGCCTGTGATTTGCCACTTTCAGAGTTACAAAGGCTCCTGTGATTGTCCCTGTTTTGGCTTACTCATGTTTCCTATTCTCATATTGGATGGAATAAACTAGTATAAGTTTGGGAAGTAGCAACAGTTTGGGAAAGCACTGACACAAGAACATGCTGCTGAGTTGAAGTGGATGGCAGCTGACTACAGCAAAGGAGTAATTTCATGGAGGAAAATCACTGTAAAACCAGCAACAAATCCCCGAAAGTGGTGACAATCATGGACTCCGCAGCTTGGCCTGTAGACGAAGCCGCTCTAATCACAACTGAGCATCCACCCTGACAACACCTCAAACAGATTCTGCAAACCTGAGGAGTAATTTGCTGCATAGTTGGAAAAACTGTACCACTCTGACTGTGCAGCCTTGCACAAGGAAGCAATGCTGATGCTTTGTCAAGGCAGCCTCGCTGGAGTGACAGATTGCAAACGCTGCTCTAAGTAGGAAACCAAAATCTGATTTCTCAAAGGAGCAAGCATTCTCAGGAAAAAGATTACTGTCTTCTCTCATCTTGTAATCTACAGGAAGGGAAATGTTGCCTTTTTATCCACAGGTGATGAAGTGGGATCAAAAAATGTATGCTGAAGCAGCTAGATGCTTCCTATGTATGGGGCTTCAATTGCAGGACTGCATGGAAAACAGAAAAAATACAAGTGCAACCTCTTTCTCTCTTCTCACAATACTATGAATGTATTTCAAAATTTTAAAATCACTGAAAATTTGGGGATTTCTAGAGGGCTTCTTTGATAGAGCATCCTCTATTAAAATAAACTAAATGATGGACATGAAGATGGTGAGTTCAAGAGCGTTTTGAAAAGGACAAAGATCCCAAGCTGAAATGAACATTTTTTCTCCATGACCACTGTTAGCTGTATTAACTAGGTTCCATTTTTAAAGTGAAATACCATGTTCTATGTGACAATCATGACATCCTCTGGCTCTGCAGTCAGACCAGAAAAGGAATCTTTCACTTCTCTGGAGGCTGGAAGAGAAATAAGCAGGGAGTGAAAGTACTTGAAGAGATTTCAGTGGTTTGGGCTGAATTCACTACAAGAAATCACCTGGCAGACAGAACCTGTCAGCATAACAATTCCACCTCTCAAGTTTTGAACTATTTCTCTGCTTTCCGTTCAGCAAACTGTTCAGCAAAAAAATGATGAAAAATAAAGGAACAGCCCTAATTATGACATGTGGATTAAACTTTGCTGAAAATACCAAAATTAGCCACTGTTTTGCCTTTCAGAAGGCAGAGACTGGCTAGCAGTAGCCTAAATGAGCTTATCTGCAAGGGTGTACGTGGGCACTTGGACAGCCTGGGCAGAACAGCACTGTTCTGGACAAGGATGTGGGCAATAAGGAAAGAAGAAAGTGAGAACTCAGATGGAGAAGCAGTGAGATAACCTAAAACAGATGGAAGAAAATTACCTAATCCATACTGATTTTACCTGTGTACTCAGATCTGAAGGGCTAGTACCTTTATGAGGAATTTCATCTGCATCCTTTCTGTCTTTGTTCAGAAATATTGTCCCAGTACATGGAAGCTTTCTTATTTTTACAATGTCCAAATTTCACTACATCTTGTTAACCTAAAACTTCTTAGATGTCAAAGAAATTTAATTTTATTTATATTTAAAATTTCATTTTTTAAACAAAATATCTAATGTCTACTTGTTTGGGAAAAAAAATAAAAAAGGTTTAACCTCCCAAAACTGCAAGGATCCAGTCCTTTCCTAGCATATCTGTGTTCAATGCCCATCAGCAGGCCTTGTTCCTAGATTCCCTTCAAATAAAGAAAAGCATTGTAGAAAAGCATGGGAAAGAATTACACAGTTATTCACTTGGCTCTTTATTGAACCCTGAGTTGGTCTGTTTTTAAGAAACCTCACCTTTTACTGTTCTGCATATCTGCTCTTTAAAGAAGTCAACTGATCTAAAGAAGTCAGCTGAATTGATCAGCTCCTTGAAGGTATGCTTTCAGCTAAGACAGCTGAGGTTATTTTCTGAGGATATAATCTCTAGGTTAGCATTTCTAGTTTCTGCCTACTCAGACTAGAGCTTTTCACTAAAAGCATGGAAACCGTATTCATAATCACTATCAAATCCACAGTGAAACATGTATCCACAAACTGAGCAGTTTTATCTTCCTTACCAGCACGTGCCTTGAGATAGGCATCAGCTCAGATGAAATTCTGCATCTGTGCTCCAGAGAGGATGTCAGCTAAAATCTCTCTGATCAGTGGTTTGGTGTAACAATGAGCACACAGACCACTTTGGAAAGGATTACAGTTTTCCAAAAACCACTAGCAAGAATTTGAAGTTTACACAAGCCTTCTCAATGGAAAACAGCAACAGTCACAACTATCCATCGCCATTTATTTTAACTAGCTGGCAGGGTGTGGCTGGCAGGGGTCTCCCATGGGGATGGGGAGCTCCCATGAACACCACAAGAGCAGCAGCCTCCAAGGGCCAGGCAGGTGGAGAGCTGCTGCTCTGCTGCAATGGGGGTGAAGGGGAGGCACTGGGGCAGGTCTGGGGAGAGGAAAGCAGGGTAGCCTAATCCCAGAACCCCACCACAACCTTGGAGGCTCCCAGGACTTGTGTCACATGAAAAGAGAGTTACCCAAGGAGCCAGCTTGAAAGGTGTGGCGGTGTTTGATTGATTTAGGAACAGGGACATGCAGATGGGCACCATCTGCTATGTGTGTTGGTGCCCTGTGTGCACCATCAGGCTCTGCATCCCCCTCTCCTCATCCCAGGGACTGAGCTGCTCTGTCTGCGGTCTGCTCTGGCACAGCACAGTGTTGTGATCCTGCATGTGACTGCTGTGAGAACAGCTCAGCTGTGGGAAAAGGATGTGTGGAGAAAGCTTGGCTTAGGATCTGTGTTTGGGCTTAGACCCCTCCTCTTGGCCTTTACTGGGATGTACTCTAGGCATGGGAGCATCTGGCCATGTGGCATGCCGACCCTCGCTGACAGACTTCCCTGCCCGACCTTGGAGCTGCCTCCTCACCACGGATGTGTCTGTTAGTTGCTGATGGGTGGCTGACCCTGGTTATCCTCATTTCACTCACTGTATGGATTCTGTTGTTCCAGGTTTCAGATCTACTGTGTCAGCAAAAGAATGTTCAGTTTGCAAGGTAATTAAAAATCTTTAGAAATAAATTGTGTTTGACAACTGTATAAATGGAATTAGCAATGTGGCAAACTGCACAGTGTCTTCATGGACCACTCTGATGAGCAAAACATCATGGACTTTAAGAGAGAGAAGCACCATTTCTGCTTCCATTTTACTGAAACATTGGAGTGCTTGTGCATCCAGAGATGGTAAATTCTGAAGGATCCTTATGTCCATTCTGAAAATTGTATCTAACAAAAATCCTCAAGAATCCTACAAGTTAGCCCAAAATAGTTACACAGTACCTGGATATGACACCAAAGGCATTTACCTTTACCTGAACTCTGAAAACATCATATACTTACTTGGTCCACATTCTTAGAATACTTTTACAATTGTGCTCAGATTTAAAATAACAGGAGTTCATTGTCTAAAACACTCACCAATTCTTTTTGTTGGCTTCCAAATTATTCTAATTATTTTTTAAAATTCAAGGATGTCTGTATATATAGCTTTTATATAAAATTACCTCAATCATGAATTGTATTGTAATTAAGTTATCTCACCCTAGCAGCAGAAAGTTATTTGGCCCTAGCAGCAGAAATTATGGTTGCAATTTTAAAGGTCGTAATGAAGTATTAGAACAGTTTTTTCCTTTCTAATATTAGATCACATCACATACCTCAAAAGCAGTAAGTAATTAGACTGTGGCTTCGTTTATTAGATAACTTATTCTAAGGTAGCCAACAAATCACTAGTTCTGTAGTAAACCCCCCCCACAACCCGCCTTTTATCTTCCTAGTTGTGGGCTTGGCTAGAAAAATTAATCCTGTTCACAAACCTTTCTGGGAAAGATAACTACCACTGAATTACTGGTCTGTATCTGAAAAGCTTGTATCTTTTACTCCTGCATGCCTGTCTTGTGTGTGCATTGGAATCAATCTGGGACACACCCAAAAGCATGTTTATTAGTGCACTACTCCCCCCACGGCCCTTGGAGTCATGTGGCTGTTCTCAGGTAGGCTTCCTGCTGACCAACAGGCTCCTTGTTTCACTGGCTTGATCTCTGTAATCATCAGCATCTTTGAACAGCAGCTGGGTCATGCAATGACTGATGTCATTCAGTCTACTTCCATCACTCCCTGCTCTGTGTGTGCATTAGGCATGAAATCAAGCACACTTGTTTGCACAAGCAGCTTCATCACCTGTCCTAGATTTCTGGGAAATATAGATTTTCTTCTCCAATTCTCTTCCAGCTTCCTCATTCCCAAAAAGCTTCTCCAAGTTTTCCTCACTGAACTTTTATCTTTCTTTAAATTCAGAATGTTGCTGCCATTCCAAATTTATCTTGATAAATACTTCTGCTTTCAATTCTAAGACTCCCACCCACCATAATTTACAGGTAGAAGAGATGAATTCAGATGAGTAATAAACCTTCTGAGCTTTTTAGGGTTTGCAGAAGTGTTTATTCACCACAAAGACTGACACAATATACAGTAAACTCATCGGTTACATTAGAATTGTTAATAATATCAACTGTTAAATGCAGACGTCTCACACAAAGAAAGCTAGAGAGATTAAAACTTGCCCTTTTAATCACTATTCAACTTTAAAATGCCTCTGTATGGAAGTGACAGAAACTAGTTGTATTAAGTAAAACAATAGGGAAGGGTTAAACAAAGAAAACTCTTATTCACTTTGGCCTCTCATGCCTTACTAGTGCTTGTGCTACCCACCACTAATCAGGTTCTCAGGTCAAGGCACAAAGTAGGCAATCATGTAAATGACTGCAGTACAGACCTTTTCTCCCATCTGCCTGCAAACAGAGAAAAAGAGAAATCAAGTTAAAAGCAATCACTGTTATTTCAGCCATCTAATTTTTCTGGATCTTCTCACATCTCACCATGGTTTCGGTGACCTTACCTGCTTCAAATATAGTCTCCAGAAAAAAGGAGGGAGTGGAATAAGCTCCAAGGACTGTCAATGAGCCCAGAAGTTGCATTGTCCTTTCATAAGTGAGTCTTGATGAAGATGTTAGTTCGTAAGTAGCATGACATTCCAAGAGAAAAATAAAGCTACAAGGCTTTTAAAACACTTTCTGCTGCTCAACAAAGAAACCCATAAATGCCTATCATTACCCTACACCATCTTGCAACAGAAATAGATTAAAATTGTTTTGATATAAAAAGATATAAATAATTAAAAGGAGAAAACAGTTAAAAGCAGGAAAGCACAAAGTTGCAGCATTTACAACAGAAATGTACACATCAATAAATAGGTGCATTTGGGCTTTCTATGGTCACATATGTGACATTCAAAAGTTCCTGTTCAGACTTAGGTGTCATAGACTTAGAAGTTGCTTAGACAGAGCAAATGAAGCCAGTCTGGAGAAGACAGAAAAGAGCAGGGGAGAAGTGAAGGCTTGGGGAGGCAACACTCATCAAGAGGAAGCAGCAGCTCCTGAGCAAAGCTGGGACAAGCATCCTTCACCTGCGTGCTCAACAACCCACTGCAGCATATGCAGAGCAGGCTAGGAAGAGAGATGGTCTTTAAAACAGCCAGATACAGAACTGGTTGAAGATTTCAATCCAACAGTAGAAGTTTTGCAGTAGATTATGGCCACGAGTGAATGTAGGACAACTGGGAAGCTGAGCTCAGCTAAGTATTAGTGGTTTTGCAGTCGGTGAGGTCTTCTCTTCAATGTGGTACTTCCCTCTCAACGCAGCGATTCACAGTAGTTGTGTCCACCAAAAGGGCTGGACTTAGTGTTCTCTACTCACTGACAAACTTGGGTCTCATCTCTTTTCAGTGCAGCCACTATTTCTAAGACAAACGTTGAGTAAGAGTGAGAAAAAAAGCAAACAGCTAGTTTACTCAGGCATCCCTGAGGAAAGATTTTATTAACCTGCCTAACTTGCAAAGAGAATCCCACTCTGCACACAGAGGCCCATGGACAGATCATTGGGTCTGGATTAGCCACAGCAAAGAAACTTGCAAAAGCAAGCTTCTGTGACTCATTTCTGGAACATGATTATTGCTGCTATGCCTTGCCCTTCTTAAGTCAATCCGAATGGGTTAGGTCTGCTGTCCTAAGTTTTTACAGAAAGTTAAAAATAATCCTACACATAATGTTTGTGATTAAGGCACCATCCTTTGGCTATATAGCGGATTATTAGCCTGCTCTGTAAGGGTACAATCTCATCCTTGAGCCCTCCCTTACACTCATTTCTTTACTGACATATATAAGAAACATAGGCAAGCAATGATGATGAAATAAAGAAACCATTAAAATATTTTTCAAAGAGACATCCTTGAAAATATAGTCTATCCTTCTCCCTTATCTGTTGTCTGCTGACTTAAAAAAGTAAACTATTTGAGATATGTACTGCCTGTACAGTACCTATCACACTGTTGGCATTACTGAAACAGAAGAAAGGAATCATCCAGATGGGGTTTTATAAAACCATCTCATGTCAAACCTTGACAGGTCTGCAGGATGCAACCCAAGAGGTTGGTCACTAGTCACCTGAATTTATGAACTCCATTAAGAACTTCAGGACTTGCCTTCACAGGACACAATATGATGGGCTGTAGTTAACAGTTCAGTGGCAACAAAGTTTGCTTAATGTGTGGGCCACATAATCAGGCCAGCATTCACAGGAACACCAAATTCATCACATTTTCAAATCGCCTCGGAAATGGGAGAGTATTCCAATTAAATTTCCTATGTCAGTATCCAGCCAAACAAAATTACCTGAACTGCTAAGGACTTTTAGGCTCGTGTATATTTTTTAAACCCCTTACATGTGGTCTATTTATGAAGAATATGCAGTAATAATGACAAAAAAGAAAAATTCCTAAACCCAAACATAGTCACTCCTACACCAACAGGTAGCTGTCACTGTGGAGCTTCTTAGAGCTGCCCTTAGTGTATCTATAATGTCAGAAAACTCATTGTAGTATTTTTATCTGAAATATTACAGATATTAATGCAAATGGAAAAGCACCAACTGAAACCAAAAATACTATCTAAACAAGTTATGTTAATAATGACTGAATTAGTTACTGAACAATCCAGGCCAAACATACTAATATGGATGTGACTTTACGATACATCCACAGCCACAAAAAAGATAAAATATAAAACATTCCTCTTTACAGTTAATCGGACTACATTACCATCTATGTTAAGATATGGATAGTGCAAAAATGGCTACAGGCTGTAGCTCTTAATTATACAGTTACAGGTAATTTTACTCTCTCTGTGATCAAGGAAATTAATTTTCAGTGAGGAAAGTACCCACATCACAATTTTTTTTTTTCAGATGGCAACAGTAATGAGGTGTTGGACAGACGAAATATTGGTCATAGCAATTAACCTCATACAGAAAAAGGCAGTGTAATACACCATAATAACACTCCAGGAAATACTCTGAATTCTTATAGAGGCCAGGAAGGACAGATATTAAATTTTGGGAAAGTATATGAATGCATGGTCTTTAATAAGGCTTCATTCATTTATTAATGAGAATTGAAACTAAAGGGCTTCCTGTAAGTTACGAGGCAGAAGGGGAAAAAAGCCAAACACAATTAAAGAACAGCCATTGAGAAAAAGCCTTTGGCCTTTTCCATTTATTTATTTGGCCTATTTATTTCCTCTATAAGGGGCAAACACAACAATAGCCTTAAGACCTGGTTCCGAGGAGCTGCACAGCAGGGAAGTGCATGCAAGTAAATTTCTCCTCCTTTCCCAACTCACTGGTGAGTGACAGGCAGGATTGGTCCCTGCCTGCAAAGGAACGGAAGGAGCACAGCCGGAGGCGGCACAGTTGGGAGGCAGAGGAGTGCCCAGGACACCATGCCAAGCTTAGCATGCACATGGCTCAGCAAATGACACCTCAGAAGCTCCTGTGCACTGCCAGGAGTGACTGTTCTGCAGGCAAAGGGGGAAGCAACTGGTTTATGCTGGATTCCAGCACAGCAAGATGGTCTTGTGTGTGCTGTTACCCTGGAGAGGGATTGGCTTTTCTACTAAACCTAAAAGATACTCACTCCTCATCACAATGCAATCACAACATCTCTGGAGTTTTCCATAAAAGGGAGAGGTATCCTGGGACAGCCATGTTGGTGACCATCAGGGCATCCTCCTGGGCAGGGGACAATTTCCAAGATTTAGGCATCTAGGCTTTCCAATTCAAGGGAAATAACTGATGGTAGGTGCTCAGCATCTCACACAATGGGCTACTCTGAAGTATTCTCTTGGGTAATTCCTGCCCTAGACAAGAGATGCCTTTCCCATTACCCTCAGTTTTGCTGGAACTGGCACAGTGTTGCATGTGGTCTGATCATTGCAAATCAGCATCTTCTAATGAAAAATCTTTTTATTAAAATTTCCAATCAGTTTTATGGATCATCTTGAAATTACACTACAAGGTTAGCTTAGAAAACAACTGATTTTTCTCAAATGTTTCCTCAGATGGATTTGAAAATGCCTTTACATACATTATTTCTGAACCAATCTTGTCACTTATCCTATAAACAGACACTGGAAATGTCTTCTTATTGCTGTTCATCACTGGGTAAAGCAATTGCAAACCTTTTACAATGTGAACTGATAGTGGCCAAAGCCGGAATGCGAGTGATTCATGTAAATCAACAGCTCCCAGCCATATCATTATGGAATGGGGATGTGAGACAAAGCACTCCTAGCAAGCATCTAGGAAACGAAGAAATGAAAAGCATCACCTCTTCCTGAGTCTCAGAGCAAACAGCAGGACAGATGCCCTAACAAATTGTCTACTCAAGCAGAGAGGGCACCACAGAGCACCATTAATGGGAACGTCCCTACGATCGTGTAACTCTCGCCTATTTGTAAGTGCAGAGGAGAGCAGCATGCATTATTTATTAGTTGTGCTACATGGTAATTAGCAGGGCTGGAGACTGGAGAGCACGGCCAATTAAGAGGTTACACATGCTCTGCCACAACACTGCTAATCCCCAGCAGTCTGCCTCGAGCTGCCAGGGCCATTTCCAAGGCTCTGTTATCTACTGCAGTCAAGGTGGGCAGCCATGAGCCTCCTTGGGTTTTTTAAATAAAGTCTTCTCTTTCTTTATACAGACTTTGACAGAAAGAACATAATACACATGTTCTAACATAAATAATCTGTGGCCTTTTTTGTATGACCTTTCATTGCTTTAGGGATTTGCTAGAAATTATTATCTTGGAATTGGAGTCAGGAAATGCAATCAATTTCAGTTTGGGAATTCAGGTCTTCCTTTGAAGCCAGCATTTTATGCAACACTTTTACAGTTAAAGTATTTTTATAAAATACCAGCAATTAATGTTGGACTTCTCTTTGGCATCTCAGCTGGACAGACCTGTCAGGCAGGTAGCTCACTGACCATAGCAGATAGAGGAATGAGGACATGGATCATCAGCAGTGGAAGCAGGATGAATCAGATATGTGGGCAGGTTGAGTGAGTTGCTTGGCACCAGGTGATGACTGGAGAATTTTGGCAGCCCAACAGGCTGGAAAAAAAGGCTGTGTTTTCAGGATATGTTGAACTATAGAAGGAGAAAAGTTAGTTATGATTGATATGGCAGGACAGGAGCTCCCAGCACCTTCCACCTCTGAGAACTTTGGTTTGCATTCCCATTCCCTGCTGGAAAGCAAAGATCAGTGGAAAAAACTGTCCCACACACTGCAATTGAAGCATGTTCATACTGCAAACAACAATCAGATGTCGAGATACTTACCCTAGACAGTTATCTCACATAGTGACCAGACTACAGACCTTGGTGCAGTCTGATCCTTGCTGCTTTGTGTTGAGAGGCTTTCAGAAGCCAAGCCAAACCAGGCACCTTGACCTCAGACTTCAGGCTAGAATGCAGCCCTGTCCTGAAGGGCTGCTGAGACATGCTCCCTGAGAGGAAGGGATGGAGGAAAGCAGAAATGGGAAACAGATATCTGACTTTGTAAACAGCCCAGATGCTGTTGGCTCATTCCTACTAGAGGAAGAAGCCATGGGTTCTGGGGTTCATGGTTCTGAGGCCCATGAGCTTTGGATTTACCGGTCAGAAGCCCAGAAGGTGCTGGACTGTGGAGTATCTTTTCCTTAAGCCATCTCATCTGCTGACTAGCTTCAAAGCTTATCCAAATAAGCTTAAGCTGACAAGCTACTTAGATAGCTTCCTTCCACACCTCCAGCTCTTAGGGATGGGAATTCCTGCTCATCTCACTGAAAGCACATGCAGCCTCTGTCTTCTCACAGTCCTTTGCACCCAGGCTGTTGTGCAGGGTGTCTTTGCTCCCTTACACTCTCACTGTCAGCAAAGTGAGCTAGATCCATGCTGCCCCTATTCAACTCTCCACTGTTTCTGCAACAAGTCCTTCCTTACAGCCCTCTGCCTATGCAAAGCCTTTGGTGGGAATGGAAAAACCACACATGCAATGGTGTTCTCTAATCCAGATCCAAACTAGAAAGAAACTGGAAAAGAAATAGTAACTGCAGTAGAAGTAGTAATATTAAAAGTTTTGAAATATGAGTTGGTTAGGAATCTGGCAGACTGGCAGAAGAATCCAGTTTCTGATTATTTTTTTTTCTTTAATTTAAACCTGAATTAATTCAGGGAAGTCCCGTGGGGCACATTAACCAGAAGGTCACACAGCACCTTCAAGGTGATCCCCTTTGTCCTTCTGGCTTATGAAAATCAACAAAGATGGAATTTTGAAATGAAAGAAAAGGCACTTCACTCTCCAGACCAGATTCTAGCACAGAGACCAGCCTGAACACCACTGTACATCTCAGCCACAAAAAAAGGTGCTTCTCCCTTCTTACTGCAATCTCATGCTACTCTCCAGGCTCTTACACTGAGCTAAGGCAAGGTTCTTCTGGCACTGTAGATGGATGGCGTGCTGCTTTTTTAGCCCCCATGCACGACTCCTGGAGACCACACTTCTGGGGTCCCCAACTCCCTGCATGCACACAAGATGAGTGTCACTTGGGAGATTTCACAGTAATGGGCTTTTCATTACACAGTTTCACTGTAAGATTATCATCAGCTGCACCAAGCACTATGGTCTTAGACAAACTTGGATTCATCTCCATTTATGAAGAAAGAAAGATACAGAAAAGCTCATTTAATACTAAATAATATCTCATTGAAAAATACAGCACTAAATTTCTGGTTAATCTAGGACATATTATTATGTCAGGGTCACTGGTTGCATTCTAATACAGTGTCAGTCTTTCCAGGTTCAACCAGTTACAACTCTGCATGGAGCTCCATTTAGAGGAATGTTTGGTAGTCATAGCAGGGGTAATCTGGTTATTAAGAGACTGGAGCTATAGACTACATACCTGGACACGTCACATCTTTCCCAAGCAACCTTGACCCACTCTCAGAAAACCAGCATCTTCAGACTTAGACTCTTGAGTCCAGACTGTTGGTGTAAGTTTCTCTGAGCCTCAATTTTCTCCTCAATAACTATCAGCAGAGCTGCCCTGCTGCTGCTAGGGTTAAGAGGCTCAGCTCATGGAAGTTTGCAAAGTGCTCCAACACTCTTAGATCAGAGAGTGATGAGAGAGTGCAAAGCAGGAATGAGAAACCTTTTCTTCCTGAGGCCCAAACAGGCTTTTACCAGGTTATGGATTAACCTCCTTTTCTCCAACAGTAATTCCCAAGGAAACCCAACCAATGTTGCATGGTCTACACGAAATGAAGCTACAGCTTATAATATCCAAACACATCCTAACTACAAAGTAACATGACATGATTTACTAACTACTTTTAGAAATGTTAACACACACATTTCTACAACAGACCTCAGCAGCAAGTAGTCCACATAGCTGACTTAAAGAAGAAACAGTATGATATGCTCAAAGCCACTAAGAACACTTTTGCAAAGTAACAAAATTGCAATTCTAAACTAGAAAATCCTGACTTTTACCTCACTGTTTGATCTGAGTGTAGGTTGCCTTCCACTTAGAAATGAAACTCCACATGCAAGCGATTTTTCATTCCTACTCAAATTGCTTTAGCTATTTTTAGGTCAGATGAGTAGAATAAATATCATTAAGGATTTTTCAGGCATTTTTAAAATCGCTTCCTAACTAAAAAAAGAGATCCTTTTCATAAAATACATTCTCTAGTCATCCATCCATAAAAGCACTCAGACCTTTTGATATTGTAAGAATCAAATAATGAAAAAATACTGAGTTAACCACATTAGGAAAGCTGATACTGTACATTTATGGTAGCTATTCAGTATAAAAACTTTTAGCAAGCATAGCTACAGAGATGGACTGGACGCAGAGCCAAGCTGTGCTGTCGTGATTTAGAGAAAGAGACCAAGCAATTTGAAATGAGGACTGCAAAGCAAATGACATGCCATTACCACTAATATCTCTCAGTGAAGTTTAGCAGAGTATTCTTTAAAAACACCTCAGCTCAATCCACAGACATTAGCTCAAAGAGCCCTCCCAAGACCATTTTTGGCCAGTGGAGTTTAGTGACTGGGACTGGAGCAAGAGTCAAGAGATGCAGACTGTGTTCCTGTCTCTCAGGCACCGTGCTTAAGCCATCTCTATTCTCCCTGCCACTGCTTCCCTTCCTGCCTTGCCTGTTCTGAGCCTGGAACTTGCTGGGAAACAGTGGTCTCTGAACCTCTTGGACAGGGCTCAGCACAGCAAGGCTCAGATCACAGCTGCATACCATGGGTGCCCCAAAAAGGGAACAGCACAGCTGCACTCATACAGCATCACTCTCTGTGTACTTACCTCAAGATCCCTTACAGACTGCTTCTTCCAGGCAATCAACATCACAGGCCTGCTTTTCTGCATGCATGTGTTCCTGCTGCCTTATTGCCATGTTTGACACCACCCGTTCTTCTTCTTCATCCGGGTTATCTCAACAACCTCCCCACTACATGGAATCACTGAGCATTTGCCAGAATAACATCCTCTTCTGCTCAGATGACTGATAGAAATAAAATTAGGAATGTTAGTTGCCTACAATCCCAGGAGTTGCACATAGTAGATGCAAGCATGTGACTGAAAGCTTCCTTGACCACCCCCATCACCAAAGGGTTGCCCTTCCCTCAGGAAACATTCTTTATCCAGACAGGCCTAAGTAAGTTTCTGTAACAGCTGCTGAATTCCGTGAGAATTGTCCTCTTGGATGTTTGCCACAAATCCTTTTGGCCAACTGGCAGAAAAGAGCCAAAAAGAGATGAGACTTTTTGGAAAGGATTTTACAGAGAAAAAAAATGGCATGGGATAGCTTGAGAACACAAGAGAAGTTCAAGGAGGAAGCAGGGTGTGAGATGCTGTCCTCTCTGCTTCTCTGACACAGCTACTTAGGCTGGAAGAGGTAATGCTGATGTTTCCAGTTCGCAAAATGCCAGTGCTGGAGCCAGGTGGCCATTGCAACACGTCTGACGAAGAACAGAGCAGCCAAGGGGCTCACTCACACTGTAGGTTGCACTTGCTCTGCTGTCAGCCATCGTTAGCTGCTCGTAATGAGCAAAAGGCAACAATAAAGGTGATAATGGAGACAGGAGAAGTTAATAAGTAATTAAATGTTCTGATCGAAGTTTCCCTTGCACTATGACTCTGAGTGCCTAGAGAGAAGCACATCCTTCTCAGAAACCAGGAGTCACTGCTCTGATGAGATCCCAAGTCTGAATTCTAAGAAAACTGGCCAATTATCAAAAGAGAGAACACAAATCTGTTATTTACTCTGCCAGACACACATGTATTTCTGTATACACTTATCCTAACAGTTCAATTAATGGAGACTTAAGTCCCATGCTTAAGAATGCCCTTCACAGTGCAATGCAGTAAAGTCAGTACGGTCAAGTATGACACAAAAGCAAATACCTGGCATTATTTCTGGAAATGAGAAGCCCCAGTTGACCCCAAAAGTTCTCTTCCTAGGTATTGAAAAGAAGCAAAGACGCAGCACTGTCTTCACCTCTTTTGTTAACCTGAAGCCCAAATATGCACATTTCAAAGAACTGCTCAACATTTTCAGTAATTTTATGCCTTTTGAAAAAAAAAGAAAAAAAAGAACACAGCTTTCCAAGGTTTTGTCTGGATCACACTCACAAAAGATTTCTAGTCTTGAAGCCATACAGCTATTTCATCACTTCGTCCAGTGAATCCCCTTCAACATATACCAGTGTGAAGAGTAATCCCCAGCAAATGCTGGCTGTAGCAAGGGATTTTCTGCTCCACTACTTCTGAACATCGCCAAGCAAACATTGGACAAATTGCACAAGGAAAGGGGTCAGTACCATCGTGAATATTTCATACAGACGGCACAACAAAATCCGGCGTAGAGAATAGAAAGGGAGAAAATTCTATGAAAAATAACTTTTCAATTATTCTTTTACTCAGTACTACTTGTTCTTAAGTAAAACACTGCAGAGTGATTCTCTTGCAATCAGAAGGAGAAAAAAACCTCCACTCTTGGCAAACTATTTTTGGAAACTGAAAATCTCATTCTGTTTTTTTCTTAATTCCTGCTTAGAGGAATTTTGTGATAAGGATGTAAGCCTTGTAGCTTATTAGAAGTTATACAATTAAGATTTAAAAAAACCAAAAGTATTGATTTTTTGTATTAAAATTTGCTTTTACAGACAATCATTGCATAGCCAAATTTATCTCTCTTAGACAGGTATTTTTCCAATTTCTAACACTTCTTTACATGCTAGCACTTAGCTGTCATATGTTTTCTTGTAGGCATATTTACCCTTTCTGCCATTTTTCTGCCTTCCACATAAAACCTTTTTTTAAAACAGGATTGTCATTCAGCCATGTCTTTTTACCTGGATTTCCAAATTTTTGTCTCACTGGCTGGTTTTCCGACTTAGATTAAAGACTGCTCTTCCATCCTAGAGAAATACATTTGGAATTATTTACCACTGAAGCTCAGGCTGCAGTTTCTGGGGTAGTTGTTATTTTGTCCCCATTGCTGCTCACCCTCAGAATTTCACCAAGTATCTCAGGTTTATTGTGATTTATTCAAGAGACAGTTCTTGGAGATCTATGAGTACACAAAAATGCCACATCAGTCTTCAGAGTTGTAGACCAAATTCCAGAGATGAAAATCTGAAAAGATATGACTCTAAATGGCAATTAGTCCTTCCCAAACATATTTGGGTTTTGTGATGTTTTATTTTCTTGCAGATTTTTGATCCTAGAGGGTCTTGGTTCATGACTACTTATGGTTAATTGACTCATGGTTAGTTTATGATCAAGTTTAAGAATTCAGGTATCATCAACAGTTGCACCTGAGTCCACGTGGCTGCAAATTCTGATTCCTGCTATGTAATGTATATTCCTACCTCATGACCCTCATCTCTGACCTCTCAGCCTCACCACATCATTCCCACTGCCTCCGAGGACTGTGAGGACAACACTCGCATTTCAGAAGTGTCATCTGTCATGGCATTTGAGTCATTGAAGCAACAGTCCTCCATTCCTTTCAAGCTCAACTACTTGCACAACCCTGGGCCCTATAATAGGCTGTGCCTGAATTGTACCAGCTTGATTGGACCCAGACAAAAACAGAGCAGAGGAAGATGCTGGATTCTGTTCTGGGCTCTGCTAATGTGGGAGCACAAAAACAGGCAGACAGCAAAGCATTTTTCCCTCAGTTGCTGAGAACTGGGAGAGTGATAACCATGCCTATCCTTATGTACAAAATATTTTGAAACAGTTGGTTAAAGTCACTATATAAATGCTAACTATGTATTATGAGACACTGCTCCTACTTTAGGGCACTTTCTCATTCACAGATGTTATGTATAACCATTTACTAAGTCAGCCACAACCATATTTTTAAAATCATAGGATATCTGGAGAAAATAAACTCAGTAGTCATCTCCCAGAAAGGGAAAAGAATGATCCTGACTCCAGCAGCAAATACACACTGCACCTCATTACAGTTTCTAGCAGAGTAAAGGAACCAATATTAGTATACTGTTCTGCTCTGTACAGCAATAGCTTGGTAAAACTCTATGGTGCATGTCACCCAGTAAAGCTAGATAATGGATCTGTCTGGCATTGAAATCTGTAGATCCATGAATTCATTTTATAAAGAGGAAAAAGTCTCCCTAAGCACTTTCAGGATTCAAATCAGGATGCTGATGCTCAGACAATCCTCTGACTGGCACTTAGTACTGGAATATGCCACGGCCCACAGAAAGGACAAATAATCTCTGTTAAACCTACCTGCAAAGGAGCAATTGATAATCAACAATGGGTATACTTGGTGGGACTAAAGGTTCATCTAGCCTGGAATAACATTTTCAACAGCAGATAATACCAGACACTTAGAAGCAAGATGAATTTGAAGTGTTTTTCCCCCATCACACCATCCTTACTCCCACCAACCTGCTCCCCACAGGGTGAATCAGTGACAAACGCACAGACTAGTTGTGGTAGTTTGGTCTAGGCCTTCCTTGGTGACCAGTTTGTAGCCAAGGAAGGGTCCAGATTTACCCAGTATTCCCTACAATTTTTACATAAGCCAGCCTATAAGAAGAAAGGAGGAAAGGCCTTCACTCTCTTTCCTTCCAGCGGCTTGGAGGTGCAGGTTCCCTGCTGTTGAATCTGTCGTGTTGGGGAGCGAGGCCTGGTAAGGCCTTGTCAACCTTGGGAGACAGAGGTTGCCGGAAATCGTTCCAGCAAGACTCTTCGTTGTCCCAAGGAGAGTAGTAAGATAGTTTTTTGACAATTCTTTTAGTTGCTAGATATTGGGCTACTAATCGGGATATATTTATTTTTTATTTGGGTTTTGTTCCTTTTCCCTTCCCCCTTCCCTTTCCCTTGTGAAATTATATATATATTTCAATTGTATATAACTGTAACATAAGTGTAAATATATTTATATATATTGCTTTAGCTGTCCCTCTCTCATTTCGGTTTTCTTGGTTGTCTTTTCCCTCTTCTCCCTGAGGTTTGGGGGGGAAGGACTTCTTGTGGTAAGGTTTGGAGACTTGGCAGGGAGCCAGCTTCAAACCATATCACTAGTATATTTAATAGCCATCAGTGGATCTCTTCTCTCTTAATTGCCTAATCCTTTTCAGAAGCAATCTGTGCTTCTGCTTTCCACTTCCTTTGGCAACAAACTGGAGCTATCAGCCTGTATCCCCACACCAGCATCAAAGCACCATGTATCCTTCAGGGATGGGGAGAAGGACCTGTTTGGTTCCTGATGGCAGTCCAGAGCCAGCTTTCTGTGTCCTACAGGAAAAGCAGGAGGAGGCTGGATGTGCTATGCAGCATGTCCAACGCACAACTGAAGACAATTTTGTGCTGTTCTGCTCTTTGACCTAAACCACAAATATCCAACAGAAAAGAATATTGCACTGAAGAGCTGAGGATCTTTCAAAGAGGCAACACGCTCTTTCCACTTCTAGTGAGCTGTCCTCCCTGTGTGACATCCATACCTTCACCTTCCTCTCTTGGGAAAACACACAGAAGACAAGATCAAATCACCTGTGGGTGAAATGAAGGCTGATAGAAAGCTGCAACAGTCACAACAAGCTTCAGGGTGTGGGTACAAGCTGGGTTAACACTCAGCCCTCCTTCAGGAAGAGCACTTCCTCATGTGCCTCTTCATGGACACTCCTGCAGAGTTCTCTTTCCCTTACCATTTGTCAGCAACCATTTGCATAACCCGAGTTAGATGCTACAGTCATTCCATTTATTCCTGGAATTTCAGAGTGTTCACCCTGTACAGTCACCATACCCAACAGAATGTTACCCAACCCTGTAACAAGCCCTTGTGAGCCCCTCTGGGCATGAATTTTAGGTCATAAATTGGAAATGACAGCAAAGCAATCAGGAGAGTATCATACTGTGCCTCCTAACTTTCCTGGGCTTCCACTGATTCCACTGGAGAAATCCGAGCAGACATGGAATTAAATCACTTCCCTTACGTTGGACTAGTTGAAGCTGCTCCATAAAAGACAGATTGCTAACAGCTCCCTTAATGACATCACCCAATATGTCATAAAATCTGCTGCCAACACTATGGATTTTTTTCCCCCAGACAGAAGCGTTCTCTGGCAGTGGAACAGAAGTTTCATGGACAAAATGTGGCTTAAGAAATAACCTATTAAAGGTTCTCAGTGCATAAGGTAAGTACCACCCAAAAACTCACTGAAGAATAAAATTATCCTTCTTGGCACGGCTTTCCTGGAACAGTGCCCCATGTCAGATTTTTCCAAGTGTTTATGATTGAAATTATCCATCCACCATCTCTGCAGGTAGCACTAAAACTCATGGCTCAGGAATAGTATCCATATCTTTGCCAGATTACTAGCCTTGGGTGAAAACTGTTATCTTCTTATTGCTTTTGTGCTTTTTGGAAGGAAACTCATCCCATATGGGTGTTAGCATTAGAGAAGAAACAGATATACTTATAGTATAATACCAAGGATTATTTACCTGGAGTTCCCCTATTATCCCTTTACTTCCAGGCTCACATCAGTTTTTTTGCCAGAACTGCAAGTAAAGGACAACCAGAGCATATATAGCATGAGCAGCTTTTGAGAATTTCTCAGAGACAATTTGCAAGCTCTTCTCTATTCTTCAGACAATAGGAATCTAGCTTGCAGCAATGTACCACAAATGACTATCCTGTGCTTTTAAAATGTTACAGTGGAACCCATGTGGGCATCAACCATGACTGCACAAGAGTGGCTAATTACCCATTCCTCTAATTCTGTGCTACCTGCATTTTCTCACCTGCATGCCTTATGTGAGAATTAGCACAGTTTCATATAGACTGTTTTAAAAATGGGCAAATACATTCATAAGAAAAATATCTCACTAAGTGAAGCCAACAGTGAAGAAGGAGAAACTCCTCCTTATTTATTGAGACTTAAACTAAATTCTGCTTTACAGTGAAGTGTACTGAAAATCTCCATGATTTTGTCCTTCTGATCAAGGTGAGGCTGCCTCTTTTCACTCAGTTCCACACAGAAAATCTGTGTTGGCTGCTGTTCTTCTAAATCACTCTGTAAAGAGATCCTCTTTATGTATGCCATCTTTCCTCCATCCCATCATCTATCCACTCAAAGCAGCCACAGCTGAACGACCAGAACAAACATGTACAGGAAGAAGGAAAAAGTGAAATGCTAAATCTTGTGAGAACTTAAAGCGAGGGCACTCATCTGCAAGGTCCCAGAATGTGGCTCAACTGCCTTTGGTAACTCCTTGTGTATTAACTGTACTTCTGTTCCCTGCAGCACTTCTTGCCAACAGAACCCTCTACAGCACACCAGTATGCTGGGGATGCTGAGAACCAGTGGTCTGAACAATCTGTCACTCATGTAAGTTCAGAAGAGAATCACTGTGGTGGCACTCGCTGGCACTGTGAGTAAATGAGCCATGAGCTATATATCTGGCTATGCTGCAGTTCCCTCCTGAAAGAAAAAGCAAGTCAAAAAGGAAGTGTAACACGTCGCTGAATGCTGAAGTGACCAAATAAATAGGATTAGCTAAACCTTGCTTATCTGTCAGTCATTCCTCCCTGTGTGAAAGCAGTCCTCTCAAGCCTGCCCATGATGATGATGGCCTCAGTACCTGTTTGGGTTCCTGAACTGATGCATTTCAAACTATGTCATCTGCTTATGTTATGCAGTCATTTCAGTCTTGTCATCCAAGGGAAAAACATGGTTTGGTCAAACGTGTTGCATCACACGTACTTCCAGTGCATGGAATGAAAGGCTAAAATAATCTCCCATGAATTTTGTTCTCAAATTCAGATCTGCACTGCCATGACTGCAAAGTGACAGATGTCAAAACCGAGCTGAGTACCTCATTAATGCAGAGATAAACACACAGAATATGTTGTTTGGAATGACAACACAGTGTGTTTATATATATATATCTCACTATTTATCTCCTACAGATGGTTGCTCACAGTGATGTACATCCACAAATATGTTTAATTTTGCCTTTTCCTTTTCTAGGTAATTACCATTTTTCTTTGTTTACTCTGACTACTACTAAGATGCCTAGAGATCTCTGAGTTTTTCTAAGGGTAAGGGGTCACTTTGCACAAAGCAGACCAGAACCTGCATGCAATCAGTTCTTTGCAGTAATAACAGCCCATGCCTGCAGAGCATTTTTTAAGAAATTATCTCGCTCTCATTTTACAGCCAGAAAAATCCAGAAAGGTGAAATGACTTACCCAAGGTCGCACAGCAGGCTCTGCTCAGTACATAGTTACTATTGTTGCAAATTGGGTAGCTCATCAAGCTTGTGCTACTCACACCACTCAAATAAAATTCAAACAATAATTATTATTTCTACTGCAATTTGCAAGGCAGTCAAGGCTGGAGGCCACAATCAGGATTCAGCTTATGCTGGGCTCTGTTCAAACATCAAATCAAACCCAGTCCCTGCTCCAGGGGGCTTGCAGCCTCGGTAGGGACATAATTCTGTGGGAACACAAATCGCAGTGGAAAGGGAGAGAAGGAGAGAGGAACAGACAGAAGGCAGTAACCTCAACATGCAGTTTCACATTGCTTTGGGTAACTGTGAAGTTTGGAAAATTATTATTAATTAAATTATTTAGGTAGGTAAGAAAAATAAATGCATTACTGATAGTCACCTGGCTAGTTACTTAGGTAGCAGTTTATCTTCATAATCTTAACTGCACAAATACTCTACTTTCACTCATATGGCCTTTGAATACATTGACAGCCAGCAATTGGATCCTGCTCTGATCACAGCGCAATTGGATCCTGGATTGACTCACACTGCACCAACCCGACACTTAGAGTACACTCTACTTTGTAAAGAATGATACTATACTTAATTTTACAACTCTGTCTCCAATCTGCTGCTAGGGCAATTCTTGCTGTAGACCTTTTTATACGATATGTGCTTACACATTTTACAGCACAAGACAATTTGGTACACTAGCTATAAGCTAATTAATTCATTTCACTCGTGCTAACTTAAGAATCCTACTAAGATCTGCAGTAGTAAAGTATGTATTAACTCCCATCTTACCATCTCCCACTGCATCCTAACGTGGCTCCATGCTAGCAGAATGTTATGTACCAAATGACCATATAGCCATTCCTTTTTGAAAGCTTAAGAGGGTACCAGAATTAATAGATTCTCTGATACTCAATGGCATAGATACAATGGGATTATTTTCAAGAGTGAGATTGCTCAGTACTAAGTCAGGACTGCTGAACAGTCCTTAGAAGTTAACCTCTAAATTTTCTGGTAGGGATCTGCTACCCCATTATTTATTGTAACGCATGTATCTGTATAAATAATGAAAAAGAGTACACAGGAAATATTTGATTGACATCCATAACATCAGATGGGTGAGTATTTTTTTTTGGATTTCAATTAAGCCAAGCATTTAAAACACGAGTTTCCAGTCCATCAAAGCATGTGCTTAAATCCTTTGCTCAGCTGATGAATTCTGTTGAAACAACCAGACAGTTTTTCACTGATGCTAACTGATTCTAGACCAGGATAATAATACCATAACATATTCTAGAAGAGCTTGAGAAATCACAATTTAAATACATTACTTTACAGAGCAAAAAAATGAGCATTCATTTACAATGACTTTCCTTGCTCCCATTTTAAATTGGCTAAATCCACATACAAATTAATGACCTATCACAATGTCTGTTGAGGATACAGCATCAAAAACTAAGAAACTGCAGAACTTACATAAAAAATACTACTGAAATTTCATTTTAGACTATTCAAATTTTTCAGAAAATCATGCTAGGTGCACATTATTACCTGTATTTATTCCTCTCTTCCAGGTATCACTGAAGCTCAGCAGAACTGAGGCATTTACTTAAATTATGAGAACCTGACTTTTAGTACTATGATAAATGGAAGCAATAAATAACAACAGCTTTCTTTAGCAATTGTCAATACATATTTTGCAGCTCTTCATACACTATCCACTAATCTCCTTTAGCATCAGGTAATTCAAATTCCTTTAACATATTTCTGATACCTATATTTATGACACCACAGCTTTATTTTAATCCCAGGCAAAAGCACATTAAGAAGGAACCATGGTTGACAGAATATTGCTAATCAAGAACAAAATATTTGTTTAATCATCCCTAAATTCAACTTTATAAATCCGAGACACAAGCAAGCCTAATTTAATAAAATCCAATGTATAAAAGCATAGCCTATCTACATTAGCAAGTTATATATTGCAACAGAATGGATCTAAAAAGTGAAACAGAGTCTAGGACTAATATCCAGAACATCTGTGTGTCAGAGATTTCACTTTGGATAAGGCCTAGTCTGGTCTGGTGGAAGGCAGACACATTAGTGGTAGAAGTGCATCAGGTGTAACCCTGAAGGACATCTGGGAGAGAAACCCAGTTTGCACATGCCAACACTGCTCCACAATGTGAACCAATTTACACTAAATTGGAACAACTGGAAGATTAACTTTAAAAATGTGCTTCTGACCAAAATTAAAATACTCCTAGAGCCAGCCCCATAGATGGTCCCCTTGCAATCCACTGGCCAAAGCAATTATAGCTTGCTGCACTGGCCCTTGGCCAACTCCAGGATCTCTGAAGGTTTGTCCACGTGACAAAACAGCCATGCCACCCATGCATAGTGGCTCCACTCAGAAGAGCTCACAGCCAGGGCTAATTAGTGCCTGAGATCAGGTTGACTTCGTAACTACAGAGGGTGGGATTCAGGTCCAGACTGAGAAACCTAAGCAAAAGTTTTACTGGCAAGTTGAGAGTAAAACCAGGGTTTGATTTACTTGCCAGCATGTTGGTGCCTAATATCACTTGAGCTGTTCTACTCCTTGTGAGACATCTGTGTGCAGTGTAGATGTGGAAGACCTGTGTCCTGCTGACAAAGCAGTTACAGTTCAGACAGGATCCTGTGGCATTTTAAACACAGACAACTGGATGTAGGCAACTGCTTGATGGCTTGGCTACCAGAGATAGACATAACATCTTAAGACCCTGAACACTTCTGGACGTACTGAAGAAACACTTGACTGGCCTTGCCAGAGCCAAGTTATGTCTGCCAATGCCGATGGTCATATCACCCTACTGCAGCATGACAGGCTAAGCCAGGTGTGTGTAGTTGGGCATTTCATTGCATGTTCTCTCTCTGACACATCCCTGCCATTGAATCTATGCTTACCCATCACCCGATGAAGTGTAAAGTAAAATGGAGCTGTTTGCAGAAGCGTGGTTTGCATTTGGTTCAGACTTGATTTGGGAAAAAGTAGCCTCAAGGAATAAAAGAAACTATGTCTCTTGGGAAGAAACAAAAATGCAGTTATAATTTCCCAGACAACTTCACTTTTGCCTTGGCACAATTCCTCCAGTGTACCATACAACTAAAATTAAATGAAGTGTCATTTTCTATGTTTAATACTTGGGTATTAAATATACCATCTTAAGTTCAAACACAAACTCACTGAATTCAGTGAGACTAAATTTAAATCCAGACACTTGTATCTGCAGATCTGTCCCCACAAGAGTGCAAAATCCCGAACAGACATTTTTAAGTATGCACACCGTATGAACCAGCTTTCACAGAAATGTACATGACCAACAGTTTTTCATTCGAAGCTCAGGGTGTGCCTTATGTGGTCATTTGACACACTGAACACAGGTTTATCCTGTTGACAAAGTGTTCCCTCCTCTCTCTCCCTCTGAAACTGCCATGGGAGGCAGGAAAGCAGGCAGCAAGGACAAAGCAAGGAAGCTGGTGTTGCTCTGCTACTCATCCTGTGTGAGCAAAGACCGCTTGATGAGCCTGCTCTTTCTTCAACATCCAACATATCCAACACCAACATATTCACACAAAACATTAAGCATGCAGTTGCACATCAACAAGATGAAGAGATTTTACATGTTTCTTAGCTATTTAGGAAGATGGTTTACATAGCAGCATGGCATCGCAAAATAATTAGGTGCATGGAAAGCTAACAAGGGACAACTTCTCCAGGAAACACCCTTAGCAAAACTGCATCTTAGGTTAGTCATAGAACCGATAATTTCTAACCTGTTTTTCCTGAAACCTTGGTATTTTAGAATATTTTAAAGATTTCTTTTTCAACTGCTTTCACTTTTAAACATTGGCATTTAGCTAACATAAATTACATTTTCTTAAGGAAATTTAACATCCAAGTCACACAAAAATGTTGAATGCAAAGGAAAAATATGAAGCACACTACTGGAACAGTTGTTGTTGCCAGTGTTTACAGTTTTGCTGGGAATTTAAAGAAAACCTCTGCTTCTTTGCTCAGAATGCTAGGCAGGAATGAGCCCCACTTGACAGATCTACAGATCTTGGTCACTGTCTATTTTTAATCCTAAAAGTCACTGAGATAGGAGTGATACTGTTTAAAACACAGAACAAATGGGAGTAGAATAGAAAAGAGCATTTACCTAGATGAGTTCATTTTGAGAAATGAGAGAGGAACAGGGCTTGCTGTTACAAACACTGCATTCTGTTATCCCTTTCAGACATTCATCTGTTTCTAGTGCACAGCTCAGTATTTTACAAAATCTCCTCCCTTCGGAAAGTTGCTGCAGAACCTTCTTGCTCTAATAGTTAGAAACAACCTTTTAATTTCCAGGCTGAAGTGATTTATACCCAGATAATATCCATTTGTTCTTGTCCCACTGTTAGCCACAATTTTAAAATCATTAGTTTTCACTCTACAGTCCATGGATTTCAGAAGGTTCATAAACTACTTCTGAGATTTTTAAAGTGCCATGAAGCAAAGCAGGCCAACAGGCTGTAATTTACTCCAACAATGCTACATAACATGTAGCATCACCTTTAGAAAAAGTTTAGGAAACCAAATCAAGTCAAAGCGAAAATCACTGGCTCAAACAGTTCTTTTCCCTTCCTCTTGTTCTTAGCCCTTCCATGTGTTTTTAGTCAGCAGATGTAGACATCTTAACAGCCCTCCTTTCTACATTAAACTAACCAAGCTCTCCTAGTTTTCTCCTTGCAAGAAATGTCACTGGTTTTCCTTTTCACAGCTACTGCTGTCTCAGTCAGAATTGGACATCAGTGACCAGAATCCCACAAGAAATATCACAGTGCATCCTGTAATTACGTCAACATTGTCTTAAATCAGCTGGAAATACTTTGCAAAATATGTAGCAGGATCACACATGTTCTCTTCACAGCTGCATTACACTGCCATCCCATTGCCATTGTTTGATGAACAGGTATACTCAGGTCCTCTCTTCACTCACAGAATGGGTATGACTGGAAGGGACCACTGGAGATCATATAGTCCGACCTCCCCACTCAAGCACGGTCCCCTACACTAGGTTACTCAAGGCTGTGACCCAACAGCTTTTGAATTTTTCCACTTACTGTTACCCATCCTCAACTGCACAGCCTTTCATCTTGCACCAGTGAGTCCATGACACCACTGTCACCTCACTCCTCAAGGTTGACGAACATGAAGTGTCAGCTTGGAAATGACTGTTCGTGAGCCAGCTGATGATGCCTCACCAACTGATGAATCCAATCAAATACAAATGCCTGGTATGAACTAAATACAAATGACTGTGGCTGCATGTTTGGACTATTCTGGACTATATTTTTCTAGCATAATTGCCATGAATTGCAATTTCAAGCTTTTTACTTTAATGATATTCTAATATAAATTCACCAGTAATAGGAAGGCTAAATACTTAGACACAGCAACCAAGTAATAATTAACTTTCTTTGAGGAACATAAAGCTACAAGGATGAATAATTTTATTTTCATGGAAAGTCTAATACTTCTCCCATGGAACTAATCTTAAAACTTTGAATTAACTCTTTAAGAAACTGCACTGAACATCTCTAAAGTATATGAACTCGATGCATAATAGTTTTATAGTGTTCAAATAAGCCTTAGCCAAGCTGAAGATACCTGTGGGAAATCTGATTTTGAAACATGCTTTTTAGGCTCATAGGTAACTTTCTCCCACTATCTCTAGGTGAAAAACTTTTTTGTGGCTTATTCTACATTTTTGATAGCTTCCTCCTCTTGCTGAAGGTTATAAACATCTTTCTTTTTCAAGGTCATTACTAAGTCTAGTTTCAAAGCTAACTTCCACTTTATGTGAATTTTTCATCCAGAGATTATTTACTGTCAATTTAAACAAATTTAATGGCACTGAGTTGCCATAGTATAAACTATAAATGGGTTTAAATTAAAAGTCTAAATCCCATATCATCTCAACTTTCCCACACAGATAATTCTTGAGCTTCTTATTTTGAACCTCGGCTACATATTGGTTATGTCTACACATTGGTTATGTCTACACAGATAAATTTAGCAGTGCCAGGGAGCATTCCCAGGCTTTGAAACTCAACTGTCTACACTATTAAATTGTTAGAATTGTCCCCCAGCATGTGTCACAGGAGTGGTTGTAGTCTGTTCTATCTAACAATCTTCCAAAATATTGCCAGGGCGCAGTTTGCAAGTTAGGACATGCCAGGAATGGTTCCCAACAGGCAGTATGAGTCCAGTGACCCAGTTTTAGAAGGTAAAAAAATGTAATAGTATGGACACTGGCCAGTGTGCCAGCTGACTGTGCAGCAGAGGGTGGTTCTGGACATGTTTAATTTGCAGGTACAGGCATAGCAACTGCATCCCTCTGCTGGGCCCTGGCAAGCTGCAATGGCTCAGTATGAAAATGTCTCTCCAAGAGGCACAGGGATGTTTGTGGAAGTGTTTCATGACTACATTCTGGGCAAAACAACCCTCTCCAAGGCTCTTGCCCCCATCAAGAGACTCATGCTTCATACAGCTGAGGAGCATTCACCCTTCTGCAGCCATTCCAGAAGCCTGCTATTCCAGAAGAGGCAAAAGGTCAGACGGGAGAAGGAGACACTGTTCCTAACCCACTTCTCCCTACTAAAATCTTCCCTGATCTTAAGAGACCTTGTCCTATTTTATTGCTACTTCTGCTGCACACAAAGCTCATCATGACAAATAAACTACTGTAGGTTGCAGAGGTACAGTCTAGCACGGCAGTACAAGACATCCTGGCCACACTCATTGTATGAGATCACTCACCTTATTCCATCAACTTCTGCAAGTAAGGCACATGACTTTTGACTTTTAGTAGTAAACAAAAGAGCCTCCCAAGGTTTCACAAGTAGCTTTTTCTAAACTTCTCAACTCAGAATATTTGTCTTTGACCTTGCAAGTACAGCCTGCCTAGCTTTCTTCTCTATAAACCTTTCCTTTCTGAAAGATAACCAGAAAAATAAGGAAAATGGAATGTGTGACAACTCATCAACTGTTTGTAATAATTTATTTCAAACCATTTATTCAGTAGCTCTCTCTTCTGATTCACTCTCAATTACTTGATTGAATAATATTCTCTGAAATAACACATGATGTGCTTGTGTCAAAGAGGCTCTCCACAGAGGCCATCAGCTACCTTTTAAAATCAATGAAATTCATAAATTTGCATCTGGCTTCTCAAGGAGAAAATAAAGGAACCTTTTCCCCTGGTAAGTATGACCTTCCATTCTAAGGCCAGCTTGTTTCAAGTCTTCTGCATCTCTGAATGCCAACGTGAAGATGGATAATATCTTTCTCAGAATAGACAGGTCTTGAAGTCTATTCCCCTTTTTAAGGATTCTAGCCATAATTCCTTCTTAGTAATTGGGAGCTGCACACTGTTCCATACAGTAATGCATATTCTAGCTATTCACTGTCATGCTGCCACTGCATTTTTAACAATGCTGATAGCAACCGATGTTATCGAATTCTGCAGACTTTCTAGGCTATAGCCTTGTTCACGTCTCTTTTTTCATTTTGCCATTTCTGAGCAAAAATGTTTTTATTTTTTCCTTTGTGATGCCTCAGTACTGTGACCCTGCCATTCCTCACAGCCAGATCTTGTTAGTTTTCAAATATTGAGTCCACACTGTCTGATCATACCACAGATTTTCTGTTCTGATATGTTTGCTGTCTTTATGTTTGCAAGATCAAAGCTAATGCTGTTTATACCATAGTACTAAAAAGGTTCATTTCTCAAAAGGTAAAATAACCTTCATGTTTGAAATCTAGCTGCCTTTTTTTCCATGCCTTTTTACTCCTGATAATATCCATATGTTTCCACTCTTTCTGGCTTCATTTTGCCATATAGCAATTTTCTTCATTACACTTTTAGATGGAATTTTTGAAAGAACTCAGCAGCAGCTGAGTATCCTGTGCCACAGATGTCCCTTGAGGTGCAAGAAAGTAGAGCTGCACTGACATCAGCCACTTTCCCAAACTCCACTCCCATTTCTCTTTCCCAACTATATCCAAGTTCTGAGCTCCCCACATTTCAATAGGTGATATACTCCTCTTTGAAATTCTCTTCCAGTTTCCCTCTCCCCTTCTTGCTTCTCTCACATATATATTTTTTCCCAGTGAAATGGAATTTGTTTTCAAATCGCTTGGATAACTTTATGCATTTCCTTCTGTATCTTACTATTCTGTTATCTTATTGTTTTTCAAACAGTGGACCATGGCCCCAGGATGTTCATAAAAGGCAATTGGGAGAGTTATAAGACACTGAAATTTTTATTACACTCTAAACCAAAAGAAAGTATCTCTTCTCCATTCCCAAAACACCCTTATCCTTCAAAACCAAGTTTTGCTATCAAAGTCTCAAATCACTCATACAAATAAAAGATATACACTTTTACATTTTAGACAGGTTCCCTCTGGGATCAAGACTGATGTGGCTGTGTGATTTTGAGCCTGATGACCAATTTCAACCAAATTTGACTGATGTTACAAGTCTCCAAGATACTAAACTCCTGCAATTTTTGTGAAGAAGCTGCTTCCTGGGCAAAGCAGAAAGAATCCCAATGTCCCACCAGTGGAAAGACATTTAACAAATGTAGATGGCAACTTCAGGACATCAAACCAACAGACAAATAGCTTTCTGCCAGGCACAGCACATGCTATGCCTTTGTCTATTGCATAGATGGAGACTGTGAGGAACTGGGAGAGTTTAGCTACCAAAGGCATGAGATGACAGGATGCAAGAGAGAACTTTTGGTATTGTGGACACAGATATTTGGGGGAAGAAATGACTTAGAGTGGACACACTGGGCACTGCATTTTTTCTTAATTCTACTGTCCACATGATACATCTTTTACCTTAATTTTTATAGCCAAAGCGTGAAATATGTTAAAACGTTTAATTCAAAGTAATGAAACTGAAAAGCCTGCACAGCCCCCTCACTCATTTCACCCACAACTTCCCACTAAAACCTTCAGTTCATCTCTCCAACCTACCCAGCTAACCTTCAGACTTCTATTAGGACATGAGCACCTCCTGAGCCACATTGGCAGTACTCATCGTAGCCAGTGTGACAGTAGCAGAGCAGAGGCTACCACAGGGCAAGGATACCCAGGCAAGGATAGGGGAGGCTCTGGGGGTCTCTATTAAGTCCGGTGGGAAGCTTTCTTTTCGGGCTGAACAGACAGAAAATTATACTGGCAGCATGGTCTTCTCTGGGAAAAAGAAGCACATGCACCAGGCCTGCTTGAATTAGATGTCCTTATAGGCTTGATGAGACAGTCTCTTGGCAAGGAGAGCCTTGCTCCTTGCTCCCTGCCTGCCTGCACAGCTCCAGCATCCCATTTCCCCAAAATGCAGAGGCAATCCTCATTTTACCATGATCTTGATTTTTCAGAATCCCTGATTTTTCAGAATTTTCTCCCTGATGGTCTGACCGACACCCACTACTGCTCAGAGACCACTAAATAACCTGTCACCTCACCCTGGGGGTGTCATGGGGGGTGTTTATGCTTTTATTGAAGTCAGCATCGGTACTGAAACTCAGCTCAAAAACATGCTCAATGTCCTTGGACTTGACTTCCTCTCCCTTTTGCCTCCGGTGTGCCTCCTGTTTTATAACTGGATACATAGTGGCAACAAAAGCTGGCGGCAGTGTTAGTTAAGGTCCTTTGCTTCTGGTGAGTTAGTAAAGATAATTAACAAATGAAAAATGAAACTTAGAAGGTTACAAATGTACATACCTCATGGCTAATGCAAATTTGTGTAACTTCAGCTTCCAAACACAGCATTTGTCAAGTTAAGGAGCACTGCATGACTTGAAATCTCCCCCTGTAGGTCCTCATATGCCATCATCTGTCAATTTTTAATCTTCTTCTGAATAGCAAGAAAATTCATCCTTTTAGATCTTCTTCTTTCATTTATTTAAATCAGTTCTGAGATCCTTTCTACTTTATACTTGAAAGGGAGTCTTGAAAGATGTT
Source organism: Corapipo altera (assembly GCF_003945725.1). NCBI lineage: Eukaryota > Metazoa > Chordata > Aves > Passeriformes > Pipridae > Corapipo > Corapipo altera. Next base: position 10,199,602 of record NW_020884881.1, read on the forward strand.
TGACCTAGACAGAACAGGCATGGGAACCACAGTGGGCAAAGGCGGTCCCATTTTTTGCATACACATTTAGGAATGACTTTAGACTTCTTAAGTGCAGCGCTGCAGTGAGAGCTGATATGCAGATGTCCATCTACCATAGTCTCTAATTTCTCTTCTAAATAACTGTTTTCTGTAACACATAATTTTCATAATTCTCTCATCAATAGGACGCCTCCTATATTTTTTGAAGCTGGAACTGAGCCTGGCAGTGCACATAAAGAATAACAAGAAGTGCTCCTACAGGTATGTTAACCAGAAAAAGAAGGTCAAAAAAGGTGTACTGACCCAATCAGCAATCTTGTAAAACTGGTAATAACAGACAAGGAGACAGCTGAGGTACTCCACAACTTTTTTTTTGCCTCAGTCTTCTGAGGCAAACCCCTGTTCCTACACCTCTCGAGGCAGCATACTGCAGAATGGGGACTAGGGGAGTAAAGTGCTTCCCACCGTAAGTACAGATCACATTTATGACCACCTGAGGAACCTGAACACATGTAAGTCTATGGGACCCTGATGGGATGCATCCCTGAGTCCTGAGGGAATTGGCTAACACAGTTGCCAAGACACTCTCTGTGATATTTAAAAAGTTGTGGCAGTCAGGGGAAGTCCCAGGTGACTGGAAAAAAGGGGAACATTGTACCCACCTTTAAAAAGAGTAGGAAGGACGATCTTGGGAACTACCTACCTGTCAGCCTTACCTCTGTGTCTAGGAATATCATAAAACAGATCCTCCTACAACCTACGCTAAGGCATATGGAGGACAGGGAGGTGATTCCCGACAGCCAGCACAGCTTCACCAAGGGCAAGTCCTGCCTGACCAAACTAGTGGCTTTCCACAATGGAGTGACTACATCAGTGGACAAGGGCAAGGCTACAGATGTCATTTTTCTGGACTTCTTTAAAGCCTTTGACATGTTCCCCCACAACTCTGTAAACTGGATTCTGCCCCTCTGCTCTGTTGAGACCTGACCTGGAGTACTGCATCCAGCTTCGGGGTCCCCAGCACAGAAGGACATGACCTGTTGGAGTAAGTCCAGAGGAGGACCACCAATTGGATGGAGAACCTCTCCTATGAGGAAAGGCTGAGAGAATTGGGGTTGTTCAGCCTGAAGATGAGAAGCTTTGGGGTCACCTAATTGTGGCCTTCCAGTACATGAAGGGAGCCTACAAGAAATATGGAGAGAAACTTTTTATAAGGATATGTAGTGACAGGACAAGGGGGAATGGCTTCAAACTGAAAGATGGTAGGTTTAGATCAGACATTAGGAAGAAATTATTTACTGAGAAGGTAGTGAGGCACTGGAACAGGTTGCCCAGAGAAGTCGTGGATGCCCTGCCCCTGGGAGTGTTCAAGGCCAGGTCTATGAAATTAGCTATCCTTAACAAAATTTATTAAACAAATAATTATCATTTATTAAACAAATAGTTTTTGTGCCACCTGCAAAGTTCAGCAGCCATAAATGTAAGTTACTCTCTCAACGAATTGTTAAAGTTACTGAGGGTACAAACAACATCCTTGTCTGACTCCACTAGCCACCCCGCTCAAACACTGGTGCGAGGCTGGGTTTTTTCCTAGCTTTCTTGAATTTACCCCTATACCAAGATCTGACAAACAGCAGTAACAAAGGCTCCGAGAGCACCAAGGTCAAGCCTCTTAAGACTCTTATATAAAAGTCACCTGGTCCTGCAGACTGATTTCAGGTATAAAGGCAAACAACATAGCTGCAGTGAAGAATTCCATCTTTTCATTCTGAAACAATTCCCTGTTTTAAGTGAACTTTTAACTGTAGCATGTAATAACCTCTCATAGTTTCAAAGAATTGGCAATTGAGTATATAGGAAACAAGTTTTAGAAATAAGTCCAGGAAAAACCTGGGGAACCACAGAAGGACTGACACCTGCACCACATAAATCAGTAGAACTATGAAAGAAACAGTGTATGCCAGCATGTGTACAAACATGGCATATTTGTGTGATGAAAGGAAGCGAGTAAGGTAGGACCAACACACCTATTTTAAGTATTTTTTTCACAAAACTATTAGAGTTCTCCAAAGAAGTAAAAAACAACAAGTACCTTTGGAATTTTTGTTAACAAAGTCTACTTGGATTTCCAAAAACCATTTGATGAATCTGTCATTCATCAGTCTTGAAAACCCTAAACTCCCAGAGGATAAAAATAAATGTCCTTGCAAGGATAAATAATTGGAAACAGATGGTAGGAAAAAACTGTCAATTTTTCAAGCGGAGAGAGGTCAATGGTGGAGTCCTGCAGGGATCTGTGCTGGAACTTGGGAGCTACTCGCTTATTCATAAATGAGCTGGAAAACAGGGTAAATGGTGAGGTGACAAAGTTTGCTGCTGATATCCATTCAGGGCAGCTAAGATAAGGGCTGACTATGAAGAAAGACTTTACAATACTGAGTGACTAGGAAGAAAAAGGCAAATTAAAGTCCGTGTAGATAAACAAATACGAAGAAATTTCTTTGAAGGGGAAAAAAACCTAAGTACACAAAATTATGTGCTCCAAGGTGACTATTACCACTTCAGGACTGAGATCTTAGGGTTATAATAGGTAGTTCTGGAAAACTTCATCCCATTGTTCACTAATAGGTAAGAAGGGAGTATTAGTAATTACTAGGAAAGGAACAAAGAATGAAAGAGAGAATATTATTAAGTTACTATATGAATGGCTGGTTTGTCTGTCTTGAATATCATGTGTAGTTCTAGTCCCATCACCTCTGAAAGGATACAATATATTGGAAATGGTCATAGGCAGGGCAGCAGGGATGATCACAAGTATGGTACAACCTAACAACTAAGGTCTGACTAAGAACCCAAAGGTCTCAAAAACAGGTAACTGAGGGGATACAGCAAAGGTGTAAACAGAGCCAGCATAGGGAATGTGTATGCAAGTCCCCTGTTCACAGCTTCTTCAAATACATTAGCTGAGGGGATCAAATGAAATGGGCAGGCAAAAGGTTTAAAACAAAAAATCACTACTGAATCTTCACACAACACACACTAAGCTGTGGAACTCCTTGTTCTGGGACACTGCAAATGCTGAAAGTTTACACAGGGTAAAAAGTGACCAAAGCCTAAACAAAATAAATATCAGCAAGAGCTTTAAATGCCAAGATCCATCTGAGGAAATCCCAGAGTACAAGTGCTGGAGAACAGAAAGTACTGAGGGCAAAGTGAGTTTTAGCTGCTCTGATGCTTCTGTGGGCCCAAGTTATGGACAACTGTCAGAGATCACTGGACTAGATGGGCCTGTGGTTTGCCAAAGCACAGAGGTTTTATGTTTGACTGTCTTCTTCCTGTGGGCATGGCTTAGGCATCTCCTGATTTCATCCTACTTGTCCACGGGACACTACTATGCCTTCGTTTTGCTTTCTCTACTTCTTTCTTTCTTGTAACATGCAATATCCTAGTAAAGAAAAAAAGTAATGACTAATGTCTAATAATGGGGAAAAAATCACAATTACAGAACCGAAGTGTTTAATTTATTTAACTTGTAAAGGAATAAATCTGAACAATTATCTTTATTTGCGATGTTTATTGCAACCCTTGGATGTGGGGTAATAAAGAACAGTAGTACCTAATTTCTAATGTTTTCACTAAGTGTTTCTGTTCATGCAGCTGCTCAGATTTAAGTGTACGTGCAAGTGTTTGTACACATGAACTTGCAATTGCAGAAGGGGAGGACAGGGGATGGAGAACAAGGCTGCCAACACTGGCTCTCAAAGTACCCTGACAGCATTATTCACACGCAACAAAACAAGCAGACTAAGCCATGGCCAAATCATAAGGTCACCTAACGTATGTTGTACTCACATACACAAAGGAAATAGCTATTTTCCTAGGATTTTTCTTCTTAATCATGTCATAGAAATATCTAGTCATAGACATGGTTAGACAGCAACAAGGACTGAAAGTGCATGTGTCCAAGATATTGTTTATCTTTTTCTTATTTAAAAAACACCTCTTCAAAACAAGAGCTATATCATGCTGACAATTTATAATGACTCATGCAGGACAGAATGTGATCAAAATCTTCCTTTTAAAGAAATGAATTCCTAAGCTTTTATTTGCAATCCTAAACCAAGCACGATCCCATGTCAGAACCCTGGTTCTAAGAAGATTTAAATTACATCAGTTTTAAGTATTATATGATCTAACCAAATGCTAACACTATGAAGGTACATAATAGCAAGCAAAATCAGAGCTATACTCGCATACTTGTTTATTTTACTACTTCAGGTTCAATTTTGTTCCTGTACTACACAGAACTATTTGCATATGCAGATGACATTACTATATTGTTTTTTGTGAAATAAGTGTCTTAAGATTACTATTGTCTATTAATTATGCTCTCGAAACGGTAAAATAATAACAGAAGTAGGTCATATAGCTCATAGAAAACCTACCATTATAACTGTCTTATTCTGCACATCGTACTCTAAGTTTTCCTTCTTTCCCACCACTGTTTTCTTCTTCAAGGGATGAATTCCAAAACAATATGGACTTTCTGGTAGTTTTCTCTCCCTTTAAGGAAACTTTTTTAGGTAATACAGAAATGAACAGTCAAGTAAATGCTGAATTAAGGTAAAATATTCAGCAGACAACAAAATCAGGCTCTTTCAACACCCAACATTGTTCTAGTTCTTCCAGAGCATACAAATTGGGAAAGATGGCCAATAACCACTTGGCTACACATGTATTCCCTTACTGTTTTAATTTTGGAGGGAAGCAGTCTGAGAAGTGATTCTTCTGCTAACATAAAACTCGTTCTATTGACTTTTAACACCAACAGTGCATCTACTAGATTTGGAGATGACAAAAATTCTGTATTGCTTTGCTTGAAAACATATCTTCAGTGTCACACCTGCACACGTGCAGCATGGTACAGACTGGTTGGGCTCCAGTAGATCAGCTGCATGCAGTGACTTCTAAACATTATTATTCACCTGTAGAGAAATGCAGTAAAGGAATCAGATTCATTTTATCTACCTTGCACTAGTGTCTGTTGGCAGGAAGAAGTGGAACCATATAAATAGAACACCATTATCTCTGATGTTGGAAAGCGCAAGGGATTTGGAAATTGTGCTGTCCTACTGCATACTGGACGTGAACAAAACAGGCTAAAATGCACCAAAGAAGTGAATATTCATGCCACCTTTTAGCAGCAGAGCCATAAGGAGAGGAGACAGCTGAAAGCAGAAGTCCTTAATGAAGCAGAGGAGACATCAGCAGTGCAAAGATGAAACAGTCTGCCCTGCCTGGTGCCAAGTGACATGACTGTGTACAATTAACCAGACCATATCAGAAGGCATGTCACTGAATGGACAAGAATAGCCACCAGCATCAAAGAGGATTCCCAATGAAGAGAAAATGAACCCACACCCAGACTCGCTGAAACTGGGGAAAAATCTACCACCCTCAAGTGATTGAAGATTAATCCCCAAGTGACAAAGAAAGAAATTATAAGCACACCTCAGTCACAGAAACAGCATAAAAATATATAATAACACACTCAAAGGTATCACAGAAAGAAATGGTTAAAGCTGTTTCATACAAACCAGAGATTTCCACTAAGTCTTATGGACTAGGTGGCAAACTGAGTAATGCTGAAGCAATTCAGCAAAAAAACTCAAAAGAATTATTGCTCAGAAACTGAAATGAATGTAGGTCAATTAAGGGGACTGAAAAAGTGATTGTGAGCCCATTTTGGAGACATTTTGCTCTGTTTCCCTAACAGCTTATTCCTGTAAAGCCAAAACTTACCGATTTTGGGGTTTTATCAGGAGGACATGTAAAAGCTATGCTTTGATTTTAGCCTTTTTCTTCCCAAATTATAGAAGAATTGATATCTTCTGCCTTGCCAAAACTGCTTTTGTTACTATCTCAACTCTACAGACCATTCTTTTCTCCTCCTTATCCTCCCAGCTGCGCACAAATCACCAATTCTCTTCTAACTCAGAGAGAAAGCTGTGCTGGAAATGCAAAAAGGGATGTCCTGGTGTTCTCCCTCTTTCTTATCATATGCTTTCCCCAGGGAGACACAGGATGTGATGGGGAAAGTCAAACGAATTCAGATGCTCTGAGACAAAATCAGCAACCGAAATTATTTTTTTTTAACACTATTATACAGTGGGAAATAAACCTTGTGAGCAAGCAAAACAGACCCCAACCAAAACTCATGAATGCCAAATCCAACGACCTCAGCTGCCCTTCTAGTTCGCCAGCAAAAGATCTCACCAACCCCTCCCTCTGAGCCGAAGTGGGCTCTGCCTTGCCCAGGTGGAAATCTGGGCTCGGGACTAGCCTTCAACAGGCTGGCAGCTGCCTTCATTCCCCGTCGCTTGTTCCAAGTGTCCCCACTGCCATTTTCTCCTGACCTTTCCAGCAGACCACGCGCTGGAGGACAGCCGGCCGCTGCCGCCCGCCCGCCCGGGAGCGGTGTGATGCTCACGGGTCGGTTCACAGACCCAAACCGGACGGTTCCTTCGGGCACCCTCGGAGGGGTGTGACGAGCTGCGGTCTGAGCCCGGTTCGGCCCACCGCCGGTCCCCAGGAAGGCGGCGGGGCCGCCCGGGGCAGCACCGGCACCGCTGTGCGACGCTGCCGAGGTGTCCCGGCAACCCTGGAATCCCCTCCCCGACCTGCCCCGCCGGGGCACCCCTGCCCGCCCGCCGCTCCTCTACCCCCTCCCGGCCCGGGCCGCAAGTTTCTCCAGAGCCGCCCGTGCCCCGCGGGGCCGGGCCGGACCGGGCCGGGCCGGGCAGGACGGCGCGGAGCCCACCAGTGCCGGGGCCGCTGCCCCCACTCACCCGAGGTCAGCTGCATCCAGGCACAGATCTTGTAGACGGTGGCTGTGTTGCAGAAGAAGAAGAGGATGAAGCAGACGATGCAGGCGATGATGAGCATCATCGAGAGCCCGATGAAGAAGGACGCAGCTTTGAAGGCTCCCGAGGGCAGGCTGGAGAAGTCCGTGAAGCTGCCCCGGCAGGTGAGTTCCCGGCTGAAGCCGTTGCCGATGCAGTAGTGGAAGAGCCCGAAGTAGCCCGCCTGCGGGGTGTCCACGCCGTCCCCGATCCAGTACGGCTGGATGAAGCACACCACGTTGACGATGGCAAAGCAGATGGTGAAGATGGCCCAGAGCACGCCGATGGCCCGCGAGTTCCGCACGTAGTTGGTGTGATAGATCTTGGCCGCCTCCTGAGCTGGGAGCATCCCCGCTGCTGCTGCTCCTGACGAGCCTGCTCCTGTCGCCGCCGTCCCTGCAGCCGCTCCGGGCATCCTCGCCGAGAAGGTCCCCCCTCCCCTTCCTCCTCCTCCTCCTCCTCCTCCTCCGCCTCCTCCTCCCCGCTCGCTCCGCTCGACGCGACGCGCTCCGCCGCCGCCGCTGCGTGCGAGAGCCGGCGAGCCCCTCTGCCGGGCTTCAGCGGCTCCGCGCCAGCGGCGGCAGCACCGACACCGCCCGCCGCCGCCTATCGGGGCGCAGCGCAGCGCCGCCGGCCGCCGCGCACCGCCCGCCCCGCAGCCC
>NW_020884881.1:10207586-10355287 GCF_003945725.1 Corapipo altera
CCCGAGGGGAAGCGAGGGGCGAGGGGCTGCCGGCGCCCTGTCCCCGGGCAGGCAGGGCGAGCCCTGCGTGCGGCGGGGGCGCTGCGGCCGCGACCTCCCTTCAGCCCCGCAGCCCGCGGGCGCCTCTCCCGGCCGGGGCAGCGGCTGCCGGGTCGAGCCGCTCCCGACGCCGCTCAACGAAGCGCGTCCAGGGAGAAGCGTTCAGGCAGCGGATTTTAAAGTTTAGAACCTGTGTGTGGTGTTCCCCTCCCCGCACAAAACATCATCACCTCTCCAGCCGGCGGCGGCACCTGCTGGGTCCCCTGCGGCGTGTGAGCGGCGGCGCCCGCCCTGGCGCGGGGGGAGCCCGGAGACGCTCGTCTCCTGCCTGAAGGAAACCTCCGCGGGGCAGAGCTTGGAGCCTGGGGGAGGCAGGAATCACCAGGGGCCGCTCCCCGCCTCAGGGGTGGGATGGCGGCCGCGGAGAACACGCTGTAAGAGCACAGCCCAGCCGTGGGGCCGCGGTGGCGGCTCCCGGCGTGGGCGCGGGGCGAGGCGGCACCGTGAAGAGAGAGGAGCAGCTCCGCTCCAGCCGAGTGCCCGCGGCCTGGCTCCCGGTGCGCCGAGCGTGCTGGCATGCAGCAGTGATTAGCATACATTAACGAGCAATTAGCATCTGGTAATAATCATTCCTGTGCCAGTGACACTCGGATTTGCAGTCCCCGACCTGTGAGCTGAGCCCGAGCTCACAGCGGTAAGCGATGGCACAGCCGGAGCCCACGGAGGCTCGGCAGAGCTGAGCGGTCCGGCTGCCGCGCGGTGCCGGCAGAGGCCGCGCTCAGTTAAATCCTGGCGCTCCGCCGCGCCCGGAGGAGCAGGGGAGGAAGGGAGGGAGAGAGATATAGACTCCCGTTGAGATGAATACTGGCATTCCTTAAAAATTTTCGTCTGTTTCAGGCAAAGTTTGATTTCTGTCCCACGATGCAAGTAACCAGGCGCAGCCCAATGGAGCGGCACGCCAGCGCTTCCCAAGTTTCCAGCAAAGGGGTTTAGGAAGGGGCAGCACCCGCTGACAGTTTTAGGACCCCGCGCTCGCGTCGGAGGACGGTGAGAGCTTGGACAGCTGTGGGCAAAGAGCAGGGGTACGAGGGGAGCTGTCTCCTGGCAGTCAGGCTGCGGGAGCGCTGCCCTCGGAGGGCAGTGAGGTGGCACACGTTGCATGGGTATGCTTAGACACAAGCAGCATAGGCAGTGTGGACCCCAAATACTCACACTTGCCTCTTTCTTAGGGAAGTGGGTCCAAGCGTGCATGCAAAGCACAGATAAAATTGCCGGCGATTTGGTTCCACCGAGTGTGCTCTGTCCAATGCTGGTGGAGGTGCCCACAAGTGCTCTGCTGCATGTCGTGCTCCTGCTGCAGCTGCTGAACGTGACTGGACTGCTCATATGCGGCCTTCAGGGAATAACTGAACTTGTTCCAGCCTCAAGCACCAGGAGGAGTGGTGGTTCTTCAGTGCTCAGTTCTGTTTTCTTCAGGCTGAGGCTAGCTGAGCCCCAGGGCTTGGTACAGCATGCCTCTCTTCCCTGTCCTCTAAGCAGCCGTGGAGCATGGAGGTGTAGACAATACAGGCCAGACACAGAAGGCAGGAGGGGGCCTGAAGTAGCCCGAGACAATTTAGGAATGGAGGTCAGAGGGAGGGTTGGGCAAGAAGTTCTGAGAGATCTAAAAGAGAGGAGGTAGTGGGGATTTGGGCTAAATAGGAGGTCTAGGTGTAGTGGGCCTGTACGTGTGCACACATCCAAGAAAGATGAACCCAGGAATTGGTATGGCAGGAGGAAGAGATACGGACTTGGGCAGGAGCCAGGAGAGGAGAAATAAGTTGCTTGTAGAAGAAATGGGCCAACGGAGCTGAGGAGGACAAAATACTGAGATTGGAAAAGAAGCTGGAGAACAAGACTCAGACCCTAGGGATAGGTAAATGTGGAAGCCAGTCTGGGCAAGAAAAGGGAAAGCCAGAAGCAAGGGAAGAAACTAGGATTCTGCTGACAAGGTGTGTAAAACACTGTGAGAAAGAAGACCTGTGTCAAGATTTTGGTTGTTCTAGTATGTTCTCTCTGGCATCTGGCAACAAAAGGGCACAGATTTCACACGGACTCTAGGTGATACCCATGAGTCCTTCAGTTTACTGCATTGAAAATGGGGAAGTGGTACTAGATGTCTGGTTTTTGGGGCATCTGAATCACTCTGGTTGCATCCCTCTCTAGAGCTTTGAATCCTCTAGTCTCAATTTTTGGTATGGCAGTTTCTTGGGAATACTTGAAGACAGGCTCTGAAGGTATTTTTATGGTTCTTACCACAGTCATATGTGTGCTTCATAGCATTAGAAAATACAATGTCTCTGTGAGATAGAAAGTTGGCATATTCTGGACAGAAGAGTTAAAAGGCAGCTGAGACCTCATTTCTCAAAGCAGATCTCCCATGGATTTTGGTTGCAGCAGTTCTGAAAATGAGGCCTCAGAAGGTGATGTGCTGCTCATACTGAGGTGGTGCTCATCCATAAAAAGTTTAAGCATCTTGCCTGGCACCACAGAAGAATTCTGTGGCAGAAGCAGGGATATCCCCAGCTCTTCAGGACAGCCTTCATCATCATAATCCTCAGATTATCCTTTCTCTCCAACAACCCTGTTGTACCTCCACTGTTTTTCTCCCTGAGAATCAACTGGGTCTCAGCCCTGTGGCTGTCACCTAGTCTTATCTAAAAACGTCTGAGTCTTAAGCTAGGATTTTCACCAAAAGCTTCTTCAACAGGTGAAACAGGATTCTCATCATCCTGATCTTTCTGGACAGCAGCTGTTGTCTCCTGCACTTGATAAGGCAGGATCCTGTTTACCAATTAACATATGATCATGCAATGCAAAACAAAGAGGATGTAAATCAAGTGGCAGAGACAGCTCTTTTTTTGGCACATCCTCTTCAGTACTGAATTCTCCAACGATTGTTTTTAAAAACTTTTTTTTGGTATGTGTGTGTGGTTAAAAATAGACAAGTTCAAAGAGAATTTATATAACCTTTCAAAGTACAGTTGTGTACCAAATTGGCCTGGACCATACTGCTGATCATTTTTTCTGACCACAGAGGTGCTAATTTTTTGTGTATATATATATATATATATATATAATTACACAAAACACAAAATAAAAGCTTGTTATTTGGTTGATGTTTGTAGTCACAACATTTCTGTTTGGAACTTGTCAATTATTTACAGTAGTGGAACAGTGGTTGAGAACTGCTTAAATATTTGTTTTCCAGGGAGAGGCTGTGTGTTGAGCCGAGAAACCCTTGGATACGGTGGGTAAGAAGAACAGATGAATTCAGTTGCTGGGCTGTGGGCAATATCTAGCAAGAAATGCACATCTGGGAATTCATTGATATTCACATGGTGGGAAATTAAGAGCAAGACAGAGGAGGGAAGAAGTGAATGTATGGTTGGAGAAGAGTTTTCAAGAAGGAAGACTTACACAAAAAAGAAAGAAGCCTGTGAGAGGGGAATGGGGTAGTAGGAAGTTATGTGTTAATGAATAAATAGCAATAAAGGTGTCTGATAGTGAATGATAAGTTTTGGTGACAGTTGAGGGAACTGGGAAAAACTGTAGGGCACATGAGAACAAGCTCACACAGACAAAGGCAAACTTCCATGGGAGGGAGATGCCCCTGCTCAGACACATGACTTTCTCTTGCCAAACCCTCTGAGCACTTTCTCCCATACAACCCTCTTAAAATGCAGCTCTGCCTCAGAGGCTTTTTTTTTTTTTCCTGGTAGACGGAGGGATCTAGACTGTCAGGAGGTTTTTCATATCTGTAGCTGTGTAAAGGGTACATGAACTGCTCCACCTCTTTGGTACTTTCCTCCCAGCTTTCTGTGGTGTCACTCACAGGTTATCGTGTTCACCCAATGCCTATCAACAACTGGTAATTTCACTCTGAGCCCACCTAAATAGCTACATATAACTCCTATAACCTTTTAACAAGGCAGATATGGATATGTACAAATAACAGACTCATTTAATTTGGGCTAGCCTAGACCATGGGTCTCAAAGAGGAGGAAGGCAAGTCATAGTTGACTTAAGGCTGCTCCAGCTTGTGTCCCAGGGTATGTGGAGCACCCAAAACAGAAGCTGAAAAAGCAAAAGGTTTCTGCTCTGCTCCCTGCTTTCCAGCATTCAGTGTGAGCTGGAGCTTGGACAACACTAAAGGCCAAGCAGGATTTTTTGTGCCATTTCACTGATGATTGAGATAACCTATGCATATTTTGGGCTTGATTAACAGCCTAAGTGCTGGTAGGCAGCATCTTAAGGCATGCATGAGTCCAGATGAATTTTTCCCTTGTCCTGTCTGGAGCTGGCTGCAAACAGTGGCTGGTATGCTTGCCCAGAGCAGGGTGATTCCATTTAAGCAGCTCCAATGTGCAGCCCCAGTGATGTGCAGTCCCAGTGTGCAGCCTAGTGTGCAGCCCTGTCACCGTGGTAACCCACAGCTTCACCACTGGTGAGCACTTGCTGTCTATCAAAAAGCATTAACTTTTACATTATGTCTTTTTTTATTATAGTTTCTGCACATTTTGGCTTTCTTTATTCCCGGGATTCAGCTGCACTGGTGAAATGTTCCTTCTTGGGGAGTAGGAAAGGGCATTTCTTTCTATTTCTGTAGTGTTAACAACCATGGGAGAGGCACAGCAAAGGTTGTTTGCTGTTACCAGTGTCACTGAAACTGCTGCTGTTTCAGCCAGAAATGGTCCAATTTAGGCCTACTTTAAAAATGAGGAAGTGAGCAGCTTAGAAGATTTGCCCCATTTCTCTTGAATTTAGTCCTACTGTTGTTGGTGATAGCGGAGGGGGAGTCCCATAAGGCATCCATGAAGCAGAGCAGAGCTTGGGAAAGCACAGTGTGGTCATGCTGGAGCCACATCTCCAGCAGGCTGCAGGACTCGATATCCCAAAGCACTGTGGAATGGGGTGCAATTATCAGAAGAAAAGTCATGTATTCCAAAGTCTACCCTGAACCAAGGTGCTTGGCTGCAAATGACAGAAGTCCACTTCAGCAAACAGAGTGGGGGCAGGTGGGAGAGTGATGGTCAAGGACCAGTGGCTGCCATGAAAGGAAAAGGATATGAGGAAGGTGAGAAGTACCTGGGTGGTATGTGGAGGCAAAGACTAAAAGGAAGAAAAGATCCCACTAGCCCTTAAAAGAAAGAAAAGCACAGGAGAGAGATTAAGTAGGAGGGTTCCCAGTGACAGCAGAAGACTGGACTTCATAACCCAGGGTAGGTTCACCTGCAAAAAAGCAGGATGAACAGTGGCTGTTGAAGGGGAAAGCAGGTGGGATGAACCTTATGAAGTAAGTACAGGGAAAGTGGAAACACAGTTATTAAGATCCATGGCAAGGAAGAAGAGATCTTAATGCACCATGACATGACTCAGCTAAGACCTGCTTCAGCATCCTTCCCTTAGCCTCTCTAACTTGTTGCAGGATGACTCTGAAACACACTGTCTAAAATAAAACATTTTATAGGCCACTTGGGAGCTAAACTTTGCAGTCCAGCAAGAAATGCTTCCTCTTGAGGTCCGCTAAGCTCTCTTACAATGCCAAGGGCATTCTGCATGGCCCAGTGCAGCTCCTAGGCCTTCTCTGAGTGAGTCATCTCACCCTCAGCAGCAGCCACCCAGTGCAGGGCTCTGCCTCACTAGCATAGCCTGCTTGTCAGTGCTGCTAATTAACCCAGACAGAGCTTTCAGGTGACTTGCTGTGTTGTGCCATTCAGAGACACACCAGAGGCTCCTGAAATGATGGAAATCTTGCCTTTCTTGCTGCGACAGCTGTTTGCCAGAGGGTCAGTAGATTTAATACAAAAGGTGCTGCAGACCATATACTGTACATCTTCAAAGATAGCCATACAGTTAAAGCTGGTGTCTAGACATGTGTTTCATATAATAAAAGTGTAGTTAAGTTATGTCTGCTAGACTGAATTCATATGGAGAAGGACTTGTATTTCTCTGGACCAGCCCAGTCTAAGATAAGTACATAAACTCTTCTGCCAACAAGATGCATTTTAGTTTTTCTTTCTGGATTCCCAAGCATCGTGTAGGTGGCTGTAACTTTACTACCATGAACATTGAATCATTTGAATAAGGACTATATGATGCTAAACATAACTTTGATGAGGCTCTCAAAAATTGTACCTGCCAGTGGTGAAGTCCCCCTCTTTGCCTTTAACAAGGTAAAATAACTGCAGTCAGGACATGACTTACAATGTTTTCAGGTAATTTTTTTTCACAGTGGAGAATGACTAAAATTATTTTACCTCACACCGGCTAAAAAAATCATGCATTAAATAGATTAACATTTAAATATTTAAATATATATTGCATTTATTTCCAAATATTTCTTCCTGAGTGGTTAAGCAACAGACCAGTGAGGATGTAGCAAGAGGACCTTCTGATCTCCAGTAAGTCAGAAGCTGGCCAGTTACTTTACCCTAGCGACAAGCCAATTAGGATGCTGCACAGTGTTTCTGCTTGCTTCTAATTTTAGAACTGTACAGCGGGGAGGCAAAAGTAGGTGATATTAACTCCTCTGGCATTGATCTGCTAGAATCATAGTCCTCCTGCAATCTAATATATTTTCATGTAAAGCAGGAAAATTACCACTCCCCTAGTGTAGATACTAGGGACTATGCAGACCTTTCTAACACACAGGGCCTGATCAATACTTGGATAGAGGAATCTGCAAGGGAGCCTTGGGAGCTGCAGTGTGTGATTTTGATGCTGCGCAAGATGATATTCCAGCATAAAGTGAGCATTACACAACACAGCACAACTAAGTCTGCTGTTTCCAGGAGAATTTTTGGTAATATGTTTAAATGTACCTAAGTGACCCACCAGTAAATCAGCATCTTGACCTGGAGCAGACTGTAGAAGGCGATTAAATGGAGAAAGTATGGAATTTCTCTTTGAGAGAATCTCTGCGGCATAATGCAGTGCCATTCAGGGATATCACAGCTACCCCAAGCAGTATGGTCACATTAGCGAGATGCTAATGTGATTAATTAGCCTTGGTGACAAGCAGGTTATACTAACCTGGGCACAGCTTAAGTACTTAAATGCTTTAGTCTCCAGAGTGCTTGCAGCTCACTTAGGTTAATATAATCTAGTGACTTAATAAGCATATAACCTATTTCACTGTTCAAGCCATTAATAACAGTATTGAGTAACACCAAACCCAAGGCAGAATCTTGTGGAACTGCTAAAGATACACACATTCAATATATCAGTGAGCTATGAGTAGCTGCTCTTTTAGTGTTCCTTGCCATCTACTTATGCATTCACCTTCCAGGAGCTTCACCTAAACAAGCTTTTCTCTTCTGGATATGAAAATATTACTTAGGAGGGCATTAAAAGCCTTAAAAGAGTCAAGAAATAGGGTACCTGTATCTTCATCTTTATCTACTAAGGCAAGTTATCCTGTAATAGAGCAGAATAAATTAAATTTTACAAGATCTTTCTTTGATAAATCCATATTACGTGTTACTCATCTCAGCTTTATCTTCCATGTATTCATAAAAAACATTTTTCATTTCCATAGTACTCTAGGAATTGAAGCTTACTGATCTGTAACTTCTTCAGTTGTATGCTGCACGTTCATACTCCTCCGTCATCCCTTTCTAAACACAGACACTGAATTTGTCTTTTATAATCTTCCTAATATTCTAAACTTGTCATCCCCCATGTACACTGTTATATTGTCTCAGCTTCTTGTCTTGTAACATTTGCAATTCCCTCAGTAATTTGCATGGTCTTCCCTAATCAGCAAACCCATCTTTGTGGTCTTAAACCTATTCCAATTCCACATTTGGAGTTTTACCTCTTTATAATGAAGATAATGGCATTAACCATATGATCAAATTTAACACCCACGAGGAAGCAAAAAACAATCCCACCAAATTTCAGTCCTCATGTCATCCATTATAAATTTTCTCTTTCCACTGAGAAATAAAAGAACACTTTATGTAGTCTTTTGGTCCTTCTCCTGATGCTAACGAACTTCTGGAATGTCTCCTTGTTTTTAGCCCCAGGCAGTCATTTGAATAAAAGTTTACTTCATACATACTGCTGAAATCATCTTTGGCCCCAAAAATGTCTCTAAACTAATTTCTCATCTTAATGGTGGTACCAAGGTACACAGCTGTTAAGTAGAGCCAACACTTTAATAGCTCTGGAAAAAACTATCAAGATTTTCACAGTGGGAAAAAGACAATATTACACACTCTGCATAAAATAAGTGTGTGTACAACGATGGGCAAAATAGATGGAGATGGCCACTGACAAGAAGAGGCTAATGAAACCAAAGAGCTGTAAACATTAGGAGTTTACGCAGTATATGCTTTATCCAACATAGTTCTGGCCAGTTAGATGGCAACAGGGGGGAAAGGGGATAGCATTCTGATTCCGCTGAAGAACTTGATAATGCCTTTTTGAAGTATCTCGTCCAAAATTTTCTAAATTATTTGGATGGGCTCATTACAATGTGTACTGAAAACCTTTTGAAAGACAATGAAAGTAATCAAAACCAACACTGGATCAATATTTAGCCACATACCCATTGGATCATTGTTATATACAATTTTAATTAGTAGCTTCATTATCTGAAGGAGGCAATAAACATTACATTAATGAAACTTACAGGAGAGGCTAACTCATTATAATCAGAACTAATAGCAGAAAAATTTAAGGGGAAATTATGTGAATGAAAATGTCGGAAGTCATCATCTGGGGAAAACCACAAATTAATACAACTGGTAAAAATAACAGTCTCCATAACAGAGGAGAAAACTGTGGAGAGCAGCGTATTAGAAGAAAGGCACTTATTTATACCAAATAGAGTTGTGAGAATAATTGATTTTTCTGTTTGGTGGCCAAACTGAAAATAAATTAGGGAAAACTAATACCCAGTCAGATACATTACTCGCTTTTCACACATTTTTACCATTTATTAACACTAAACATAGATCAATTTTTGAATGAAAAAGTATTAGATAACAAAACCAAGACCATTTAATTTTGAGAATATTGCAACAGAGCACTTCTGGTTTGTTTTTTTTCCCATGATACTATTACTCAAAATGAATTTCTCAACACGTGAATTGATTTTTGATTCATAACGTGTCTTTTTGAGAAATTACTACAATAGACTCATTTGCAAAACACAGGTTGTAACGATTCACCCAGAATGCCCTGCCTCCACACCAAAAACTTGGTCTTTATGATATGTGTTTAGGAAAACATCTCGCAGTTTGGAAGCTCCCCTTATCAAACTACAAATCCCATTTGGTCTTATGAAAGACCTGTAGAAGTCATCATGGGTTGGAGCCCCCTCATGACAACACTGCCTTGGTCCTTGCCAGACACCAGAAGGTGGGAGGAAGTGGTCAAGGGCCATCAGCATCATGCAGCTCTTCCCTGCTGTACCATGAAGATTTTTAGCACATGGCCAAGGAGGATGCCTCTTTGCAGAAGCCCGTGGTGGGCAGAGGCCAGAGATGATGCTGGCTTTCAGGCCCAAGCACCTCTGTCCCTCCCTTGCCACAGGAAATGCCATCCCCAAGGAGATGTAAAAGATTGGTGTACCTTGGCTGGGGAGACCCAGAAGAGAAAGGCTGCCTTCAGGCTTTGGCTGTGTCAAATGTTACAGCTCATAAATGAAAACAATTCTGAGTAAAAAAATAATGTGGTTGTTTCCTTTGTAGTGCTCCTTACTGTGCCTGCCCTGAGGGCCCCTAGAGCTAAGGACAGTAACTTGACAGAAGGTAAATGTGGGTCTTGAAATCAAGATGCTACATTGGAATGTTAGGTCTGTTTTGCAGATTTACTTGTCCAGAAAACTGTCTTGGGACAGCCTGTGACAAGACCGCAAAGAAGATTTAGAATATCATAGAATGGTAACTATCTGTCTACATTCAGCTCCCAGGTATTAGATTTTGTTGTACCTTTGTCTAATAAATGTGAGAGCTGCAATGTATCAGATGATATCTTCTCACGTAAAGACCTTGATCAAGTTACTTCTTGCTCTTTGAAAAAGATAAGCTGCCAGAGATGCCAAAGATACAGATCACTGTAATATGCACTTCCCAGATGTTGGATTACTCGCCTGTCTCACTTTTGAACCTTTGCCAATTTATAAATAGTACTTTGACTTTTGAAGTGGAAGAAACATCTAGGCTGGCTCACAGCATCATTAACTAGGAAATACAGAATGAATGACAAAAAGTGTGAAGCATCTGGCCTGGGACCAACTGAGCTTTTTGGTAACGTGGTGGATGCTCCAGGACCTGCTCAGGCCCAGGACTCCATTTCAGCAAGGCTAAAATGTTCTTCCTTCCCAGTCCAGCCCTGCAGCAGGAGTCTGATCATCAGTGCCTTTGTTCCACTGATTGACCTATCATGACCTATGAATATTTTCAGTCCTGTTTATCCTAATGCATTGCCCCAGTGTTCACAGGCACAACTGCAATCTCTGTACACAGATAGGTTAACCTTGGTCTGACTCTGTTAAAACAAGTCATGTAAAACCTCACCTCTGTCAAAAGCAGCCACAATCTTGTCATTGGCTGCAATAGGGTTGGTTTGTTTGTTATTGGTTTTGTTGGTTCCTCCTCCCCCACCAATATGTACTCAGTTTATAGAGCAGTCCAGAAATCTCATCATGATTTACTATTCTGCTACTGTGTGAATTCTTGCAGACTTTATTAAAAAAAAAAAAAAAGAAGACCCATACTGAGCCAAGCATTATCACTGCAGAACTTTTCAGAGATACCTTCTGTTAAATATTCTGCTTAAGAAATATCCCATAAAACATAACCGTTAATTTTTAATCCACTTAGTACTTACAATATTGATATTGGACAGTGTTAATTTTTAAATCAAAACATCACACAATAGGAGGTCAAATGCTGTCGGGAATTCTCACTCTGACACACTAATCTGACAAAACCCCATTTCCCATTCCTTTGCTAGGAATCACTGTAACATTGACTGACCCACAATTTGCTGGCCATCCATTTAGCATGATTAAAAAATGTCACAGCAGTTTTAAACAGCATTTCCACTTTTCCAGGGTCTATAAAGTTTGCAGTGTTTGCTGCTTTAAGTATGTGCTCAGTAATCTCAAGAATGTTGGGAAAGCTTTGCAACAAGTATAATTAAATCCCAACTACTCTATAAAAGAGACAGACTTAGAATTAAAGTTCTCACTACAAAATCACTGCCAATTATTTGTAGACAGCCTCTTTTGTACAGAACTCGCTTCGATTTTTGTCTCCTTCAGTCTGCTCCCAGGAATGCTGGATGCATGACAAGGAAAGAGGAACTGTGAAGTCCCACAGTAGGATCTCCTTCTGACTTTACTACATTCTCTGCTTATGCTTTGTGTTGCACAGTTGTGGATGCAGAGTGCAATCCACCACCACCAAGGTCAATGTTGGTGATGGGATTGATTTTTATGCCCAGGGGTAAAAAAAGTGAAAATGTTGAAATCACAGAATAGTTCAGTTCATAAATGCTGATATGACCTTTTTGAACTGCCTCATTTGCACAAAATGAATTAAGAAAAATAGTAAACATGTAGTATAAACATCTAAGTATATCAGCAGCAAAGATAATTGTAAGGAATTAAGCATAAGGAAGATTTCTTCTCAGCCTTGAATTTTTATGATTTTTTCTTTCAAATGTAATTGAAATTGATGACATCTTTCAACACATTTCAGCATAACTGCATTTGTAGAGAAAACAGCTTCTAACTTTTTATTCTTTTTCTGTAGGTCTCAGTCTGAGGAGACTGGAATGTTTGCTAAAGAGGATGAGTTATGAGATAGACCAAATTCCTCTCTCTCAGCAATTGTAAATTCAAAATTAAGGGGCTTTAATCGAGGAAGTGCAGAAAAAACCAGAAGAAATAACAACACTTTATTAAAAGATATATGTATGTTGGCAAAAAAACAGTAACAGAGCACAAAAAAAACCTAGACAGTAGTCCTAGAAAAAAAGTCTGAATGAATACTTCTCTGTCCTTTAGCGCAGTCCTAATCGTGGCCTGCAGGGGGCTCTGTTGGGCTCTGGCGGTCACCACACGGGGAGAGGGGTCTGGGGGTTGGTCTCGGGTCGAGGGAGGAGCCGAAAAGAAGATGAGGGACCCTTCCCCCAACGGAAGGAAGGGGTAAGGAAAGCAGTTCACCCCCCAATAGGACACACTGTGGTTCTCAGTTGATGGCGCCCCAAAAAGCTCCTCCTCTTCTCCCAGCGAGCACAGAGACTCTCCGATGAAGGCACAGCAGGTCCGGGCTGGAGACAGTAGACAACTCGCGGGCAAGTTGAGGTCAGCAGTCAGGGCTGACCAGGACAGGAAGCCAGACCAACAGGCTTCCAGGCCTTCTCTCCAAATGCCCCGAACACAGTCCCTGTCTCCGTCCTCGAAAGAGAACCCAGCAGTCTGAATCTCTCCCCTCCGAACAGAGCCAGCCCCCGCCCCTCCCAAAACTCCTCCCCTCTCCCCCAACTCCTCCTCTCTCCCCTCAGCCTCTCTGATGGCCCATTAGCCAGGAATTTGGCCAGATCTTTTGTAAAGCTAGTTGGCTCCCTTCCCCCCACTCACTCCGTTTTTCTTAGAGTGGAGCAGGGGAAGAAAAATTCTCCTGAATTTCTAACCTATAACACTGTACGTTCTACAAAATTGTAAACATATTATGTTGTTGTTAAAAGGAAGAGACATGTCACTGTCTGGTTTCCAATGTTCTCTGCAGAAGTTTAAATCCAACCATTTGCCCACTTCTCCTGTAGGAGTTTTAAAAAGGTTGTTTACTAACCTGTCAGCTACAAATCCTTTGCAAACCACATAAGCTACATAAAATATTGAATAAGGTGTGCCTTCCTTTCTCATGAGACATTTATGAATAATTAATTTTGCTTAAATTGGATGAAGACGTCTATCTAACGCATCCTGGCACCCCTGAGTTGGTTCAAAGGGCAGCAATGCTGAGCGCTGCCATGCTCTCAGCCCTGGCCCCACCTTGGGGGCTGATGACCTGCCTGGCAGCAGCAGTTCACCCTCCAGAGCTGCCAGACAGACAGACTCTCAGACCTGCCACAAAGATGCAGCCACCTTCATAAGCAGCTATAGATGTTTTTTTGCCCTAGGTAACACCTGGTCCCTTCTGTTTGGCAAACCTGACCCAGGTGACAGCCTCACTGGGCTGCTGGTCCCTTTTCTGTGTTCAGTGGTGTGCACTGTAGGGGAGCCAGACCTTGACCTGCTACTTTGGGGGTTGATTTTGTTTGTTTGTTTGCTTGCTTGCTTTTTTGAGGTTTTTTTTATTGTTTGTTATGGTTTTGTTTCTTATTTGGGAGGGTGGTAGGTTGGTTTGTTGGTTTTTTTAGGTTGATATCCTTCCCAGTACATTTGCTTTTCCTTATTCTAGGGTATTTTCATTCTTCTACAGGGCTGTGCTTTCTATATCCTTTTCCTGCTAGAAAACTTCCTCCCAGCCATCTGGGTGCTCAGTAAAATCATTTCCTGAAGAGTGGGTGTCCTCACCTCAGGACACAGTTGGTCTCAAATGCGCACCTTGGTGGCTTTTGATGCATAGTGGCACATCCTATGCTGCCTCTGTGGCAGCTAGTGTGACAGTGGCACCATCCTGGGAAAGAGCAGCTGGGAAGCTGGGGGAGGACAGGGAGGCTGGAGGCTCCTCATAATAAGCAGAACCTGAGCTATCCCTTAGGTCTGCAGGAGAAGGAGTAAGCTGTGCCTCTGAACCTGCCACCACTCAGTAATTACATATCACATTTTCTTTGCCACCTGGAGAACTGGCTGATTCCCTTCTCACTCTCACACATTTCTCTGCTGGTTCTCGAATTGCTGCATGCTGGAGAATCCATACTTGCTGCTGCCTGCCTGGGGTGAATGAAGCACAATCCTGAGATGGTTTTCTCAGTAGTCCTGCAGCAGAGCAGCCACCACGTTCCAAGCAGAGCCACACATAGAGCCACAGGCTTTTCCAGCTTGCAGACCCATAAGCATTTCCCAAGGAAGGTACAGAGCTGGTGTAGCAAGTTTTGGTAGACCAACAATAGACTCACTTTTCTCTGTCACTGAGGCAGACACCTCAGAAGCAGTTCATGGTCTGGTGGTTATCAGCAGACCACTGTCCAACCTGATCAGGTTGTGACTTACCTAGCATTTACCTTTCAGGAGAAAGCAGAAATCCTGAACCTCCACTGGTGGGTCCCAAAAACATCCTGCTTATGCATCCTAAGACACAGCTGCTACATCAAATGCGGGCCATTTGTCTTACCCAAAAGCCCAAATGTGGCATGTGGGTGGCTCATGACTGCAGAGGTCTGTGGCTCCAGGACCGAGCAGCTCACATGCTGTCAGCTCCAGGACCATGACACAGGCATATAGACTTAATGCTGATCACAGAAATTGCATTTAGGAGCAAGCTGAGTTGCCTTTCTACATAAATGAATCCTTGAATCCAAGAAAATTTATATGAGCAAAAACTTTTCTTCCCACACTTGGGAGCTTTTTTTAATCTGTTGGGGTTTTTTTTTGTTTGTTTTTTTTTTTTTGTGGTTTTTTTCTATTGTCCAGAGGAGAAGAGCAAGGAAGATCACACAGAAATCTGTCTGCAGAGAGATTGCCTTTGAGTCTTTTTGTCAACTGCATCTTTTACATGGACAGTGTATGGCATTATCTGGCCCTCAAGCAGAGGTTTAAATGCTTCCTACAGTAATTCAGTGGATAGATGGTCTTTTCTCAGTGTGAAGTATGTCCCTGTTCCTGGAATGATATGATGTTTAAGTATTTCATCTTGTCTGAAAAGGTTACTGAACCTCTTCTAGTTACTCCTTACTTTTGTTTTGTGCAGTGTGACTCCTGAAACAAAATTGTTACATATTTTTTATCTTATTTTTAATACATAACTATTTTTAATACATAACTATATCAAAGCAAAGTAAAACCCTAACAACTTCTCCTTTGTAAGAGTCCAAAAGAAGCAAAAATCCCTGCTGCAACTGTTCAGAGATAGACAAGTAATCAAAAAAAAAGAGACTGTTCTTAGTTCCTACCTATCACATGAAAGCAAAACATAATAATATTTGCTAGTCAGAAGTAATTTAAGTACACAGCAAGTCTACACTGAAAAAGCCTTTTTTTCCTAAGAAGCTGCTCATTTCTTTTTCTGTTTGGAAAGAAGACAATACCAGTGACTTGGACATTAGAGTAGGTTCTCAATGCTACTCTGGTACGACTCCAGCACAGTCACAGTGACTGCCCTGAACTTTGAAGCGTTATGAAACTCATCTGTAAGTTTTAAGACTCATTGATACAAAAGCAGAGAGCAGCTCCCAGGCAGGAGATTAGCTCATCCTCTGCAGCCATCTTAAATCTGCATCCCTGGGCGAATTTTCTCTGCTTTCCAGAACCCTCATGCATGGGAAATTAAAGTACCTCTGTTTCAGTGGCTGTCTAGATGCCTCCCTGAAACTTCTGCAAACATTATCTGTCTGTGAGGGGGCAGATAAACTGAGATGATTGTGGGGTGGTTATCATCTCCCAGAAGTTGTAGTCCCCCAGGACAGGGGGACAGGAGCTGCCATCCACTAGTAGAACGACTTCTCCTTGCTGAAGGACTTGCACATTCACTCTTAGTGCCTGCTTTTCATAATCTTTGCACATTACTGTATCACTGAACAGGCTTTGTTTAGTCCAATAATTATAAGTCTCATAAATACTACTGAAAGTAAAAAGAGACACCTTTTCACAGGCTGGGTCAGTCTCTAAACATTCCACTTTTTTTCATGACAAATATACACACAAGGATTAGCATTTTAATTTTGCAACTAAACCATCTGAGCATTTGATTTCTTATCTATTCTTGTTACATGCCTTAGCACCAGAGAGAAAAAATAAATGTGTGGTATCTCTTTTCCATGGATGCCATAAAATTTCATATCTGATCTCACAAATAAGAAATAGTATCATCCCAAGGTAAAACTGAATAAAAACCTTGAGGGCACTAAAATATGAAAGATGAAGGGTAATGTCATCCCATTTGATTTGTAGGACTAGCAGCATTAACTGCATTATGCCAACAAAAGAAACAGGAATCCTCCATAAAGCCATTATCCTAGGATCACTTCCAGAGATCTTTGAAAGCCCCACTCAGAGAATTATACACTCTAATAATGTAGTAGTTGGATATACTTGAGACAGACAAAGCATTAAGTCCAGATAACAATTTCTTATGGGAGCCGGAAAAACCTTCAACACACATCTGTAAAATAAAAAAGAGAACTTGTACTTGTATCTTTGCTTTTAAAGGAATATTAATGCTATTTACACAATATTACTTATTTAATTTAGTACTACATTTGATTTTACAAACTGAAGTTATAAATAATCTACATCACATATGAGTTATGGGAAACATCTCTATAAATGGGATTTGGGGATGCACACGCAGAAGAAAAACAAGTGAGAGTATTTGGCAGTCATTACACACTGCTATGTGTAATGCAGATTCCTCAGTCAATGAAGGATAAGTGGTTCACATAAAGATCAGAACAGCAGTGAAAGTAGAAGACATGCTTTAGCCTGGAAGGCCCCAACATCCCAAATCTATGTGATTAGCAATGATGAAGCTACAGAAGGACTTGATCAATCCACACTTATATTCACAAGAGAAACTTGGTAATAGATGTCTTCTTACCATTAGACAAACGGAAATGATGATTCACTGGCAAGAAATTGAACTCAAATTAATTCCAGCTACAGATGGGCTAAAGCAGTGGCAGGATTTGAGAGTTGCTGTTGTGATTCCTGCAAGCAGGAACCCTACAGGTAATGAATAGAGGTCTTTCTAGACAAATGTTTTCTCAAATGCAGTTCATTTAAAGAGATCTGGCTTGAACTATGCGGGTCAGGTAACTCTCATCCTGTTTCATGGTGGCTTGGAATTCACATATTCTTGCCCAAAGAATTAAGCCACTTTCAAAGACATTTTAATTTGCAGTGCCCACTTTATATGGGGTTGAACATTTGAAATTATATTGTTATATTTATGCGTATTAAATAATCTACAGGACCACAGTGTCGTGGCTTGCCCTCATATGCCTCATTGGTATCACCCTGCCAGTGGCACTTCTCTCCTTGTAGCACATGCTGCTTGAGGTTCCCAAACCCACACTTTCCAGATGGTGAGCAAAACATCCCATTTTCTGAATTTCCAGACCTGCTCCTCTTCAGTGAGTGCCTGCAAGCTACACTCGCCCTCGATTCATCGCCTCTGAAGCAACATGTGCACAGCTTTGCCAGGTTCATCTCAACTTCAGAAGCTCAGCAAATTTACTTATGAAACAAGCTATGAGGAAAAGAGAAGGTTAAATTCCTGATTACAAATCAAGTTCTGAGAGGGAAACAATAAACAACAAAAGCAACTTCCAGTGTACTTGTCATTGTGAGATTTCTCTGGGGCATAGAAGCTGAGGAAACAAATCAGCAGTGCTCTGCTCCATCAGTGTTATCTTAAGGAATCAGCATCTCTCTTGCATTTCTGTCCCCCCTCTGACAGTGACAGTTGTTGGGTTGCCTCTTGAGTGCAAATGAAGTACCAAATAATTTCCTGGGGACTTCAGTTCCCCTTCCTCCTTATCTTCTAATTTAGGGGAACTTAACCGTGTCACAGCTTTGATTAGCTCTTCTTTGTGAGAATGCAAACGTTGTCAGGCTCGTCTGGGACCAGGATGTGCTCTCTCTGTAGAGCCTCTATGCAACATTGACTTCTTATCTGTGCTTTACCCTCTCAGGCGGTTGAATGTGCAATGGATATATTTTCCTTTCTTTTAAAAGATCTTATAAATCACAGCTTATATAAAAAAATATTAATTGTGCAATGCCCTGGATGGGCTGGCAGGATATGATGCTTCACTGGCTTTTTGAAAAAATAACACCTAACATACCCATTGTAGTGGTAACCAAGTTCCAAGTTGCCATTTGCAACACCTTCTCCCCATCTCTCTGCCCTTCTTTGGCACTGTTCACTATTTTTAGAGTGTTTTACCACTGTAGGTGATCTCTGCAAAGTATCTCCACATGGTGCTAGGGCAGGCTTTGGTACATATCCCAAAGCTCTATTCAGGCCTCAGCTCAGTTGTCCATACCTGGCTGTTGTGGACTTTTTAAAATCACCTAGAGAATACGGTTACACCTCCCACTGCCATCTCAGAAGGGTCTCCCAAGAGTCTTGCCTATGTTTGCCCCCATGTTTCTGATACCATAGGATATTTTACAACCTATTTGTAGGAAACCAAATATAGACCCCTTAATGCTTATTGCTGCAAAACAAAACAAAGTAGATATGTCTTTCTGAAGATACATGGAAATCAAAGCACCTTTCTAAAGAAACTGAGGCTGACTAACATCAGCCTCCCAGAAACTTTATTGCTGTAGACTTGTATTCTGAACACATGTTATGAGTACTTTCAGTGACTTCTATACGTGAGCAGACAAGTGTTCATCTTGTAAGAAAAAGTATTTTTCCTATTCAGTAGGGTTTTTAAATTCAGTCAGAATGGTCAGCTTGTTCACTGGAACTGCCTCCACAGAAGCAGTAGTGAGGATGAGCAGCTGTGTTAGACAATGAATCTGAGCTTGAACATCAGTTGTTTCCAAAATTCCAACTTATTTCTGTTTACTGTGGGCCTGTAGTCTTTCAAAACAGAAAAAAAGTTACATTCTGATCCTGAACTTTTATTTACTGCTTCACCAGTGTTTCAGCTGGAGTAGCTCTGAGTCAGTTTTAAGGGCCCTGATTCAACAATTTTACATCAAAATAATCAAAAGACGTATTTTAAAACAAGGGCTTGATCTTAACAGCACCTAACTGCTTTACACCTTGAAGACAGTATAAAGTCGCCACCAATTCAGTCTTGGTAGGAGAAATCATTGGTAGTGTATAGGCACAAAGTGGGCTTTTGTGTTATCCCCCTCCTCTGGCACCATTTAGACCATGGCTATGAAACACCAATCCCCATGATTCTGTTGAATCCATTGATTTAAGTAACTGTAGCTGTGGGGATCAAATGGTGCCCGTACTCATTTCAGGCAGTTTTTAGGCTGCTCTGAGTTGTGCTAGGGGATGATACTATTACTTCTGGAGGTGACTTTATCTAACATCTGCTTAAACATGTGCTGTCACTGCCCACTTTAGTACTTAAGAGCTGAAGCCAAGTCCTCAGTCTACAAAGCGAGAGATGGTAAAGCTAGAAGCAGAGCAAACAATGAGGAATAATGCAATCTGCTTCCAGAGGACATGGATCATTAGGTGGATTAGACCAGCAGACGATAATGGAAGTTCAGTGTAGAATTCTGTAAAATAATTAGTCCCAGATCACGGAAACAGCCCAAGAAATAGGTGCTAAATGGAACAATCAAATAATACCAGGAGTTTGTATGAAAACAATAATTGGACTTTTCATGCCAACAAATGCCTCAGAAAGAAAAATACACCTAATGTTGTATCGACAAAAGACAAACTACAAAAAAAAAAGCAATTTTTTTTGTAGGAGACACTTGTCAAGCACTATTTCAAATACTGAGCACTACATCCGTCCCTGCACACATCAGTAGGTTGTTATTACCTTGGAGCAGGTACAGGCCAGGTCAACAAAGATTGCACTAGCTCTGCAAAATAGGCTATAAAGAAAAGTTAAAGGAGCTGTGTTTCTTTTTATTAAAGAGTCTTCCAGGGGACAGAGTGGAAGTTTTTCCAAGTTAAGAACTAGATCAATAAAGTCAGTGTAGATAGTGTTTCAAACCATTATGGGGTTAAGACTGTTTTTCAGTAGGAATGAAAAGGTAATGTACAAAATGAGTTATAGGAGAGGCTTGTTGGTTCTGAATTTTGACATCACCACATCCAAACAAAACAGAATTAATTGCCTGGTTTTGTAAATACTAGTTTATGAAAAAGCAACCAAGACTGGACATTTTTCTTCTCAATGTATGTGAAAGTCCACCTGACAGTTAATGCTTTTGTTAACTTATATTGCACTATTTTTACCCTGATGAATCTGAACTCCATAGGTTTGGAGTAGACCCCAGGGTCAGAATTACTGGGATCCTATCCCTGGCTTGCCCAGACTGATTGACCTTGTAACACTGAATATGAAGCAACTCAACTTCTTTGGCTGCTGATTCTGGTTTGCAAAGTGCTCCATGATAACTAAAGAAAATGCACCAAAAGAATGTAATGGTTAAGGTTTTTTTGCATTGTTTCTCTTACTAGTGAAAGACTAGTGAGCAGCTACCTAGTTTCACTGTTAAATCCTTGAACATTCCCATGTACTTTTCATAGGTACTTGTTTCTGCCTGTAATAAAGGAAACCATTCAAATTATATTCCCACTACTTTCAACATCTTTACTGAATATCACCTCAAGAAGGCTAAATCACCCAGAGTTCATAGCTGATGACATTTTCCCAAGCCAAAGAGTAACACCTGTGACTTACTTTTTAATAAGGAAACATAACACTTTAATGGTTTTTTTTCTTATTTTACCATTGGTTGAAATAGGACTGGCCCATGATATCTTTACACCCTATCAGCACTCCATGGGTGCATACCAGCACCTCCCCAAGTATTGCCACAGAACAATTACCTTTTTTTTTTTGCCTGTTAAAATTTGCATTCTGAAGCTTCAGATCTCCTGCCTCCTCTATATCACTGGAGATTGGATGCATTAATAAGTGATGGCCTATATATAAATCATTTCACTGTCAAGTTCCTAATCCAAACCCTAACTAGTGTTGAATATGGCCTGTGCAAGTATGGTCAGGAGGACAAGGGCTGTATGAGACCAAGAGCCATTGAAGATTTGGGACCCAGGTTAATAAAACTAGAAGCAGTGCTTGATATGATCTGGTCTAGAACTGATTCTGTTTTGAATAGTACCAGTAAGAGAATCAGATGCCTAGAAAAAAATATATGGGATGTACCTTGTGCTCATCTGACGCTCAGCGGATGTATAAAGAAAAGTGTCTTGTGTGCTGAAAGGATAGAATAATGCTGTGTCAGTGGAAATCTGGGCAGAGGATGTGCTTAATAAAGTAGACCCTTTGCAGCTTCACAGCAATGACCCAGAGCATCCTGGAGCATGAATTCATGCCTGGCAGAGGTACACTGCAACTGTAGGCAGCTATGAACAAGCAGTGATGGAAAGGGAAAGTTTCTTGCAAATTACTCTCCACTGATCATGATCTTGTCCTCATTTTGCAAAACTGGACTCCTGTTAAGGTTGTTGGAAGCTTTGCAGTGCCATTCAGGCAAGATACTTTTCAAAATATTCGTAGTTGAAACAAGAGCCAGGTAATGATGAAAAGGGCACAGCCAGATTTTTGATCCCATGGGCTGAGCTGCTGTGGCTCTGCCTTGATTAAAAATATCATGATGTAATTTATTCAAGAGGATACAGATTGACAGGAACAGGATTTAATTAAACTAAGTTTAAATCCGTTTTGTATTTCCAACTCACACCTACGTAGCACAAAACCGAGTCAGGAAGAAAAGGACACTGCTCAAGAATGGTAGACACATTCACCCCAGTAATATTTCAAGAGAGTTCCCTCCTTTCCCCTCTGTTTTGCACTTATTTCTCATAACATCCATTTCTTGGAAACCAGGTTATGTGCATAAGTGGATCTTCAAGGTTGCTTCTTCTCTCTCCAATTGTTGTTTGTCTGTCTCAATTTGCAGGTTAATGTAAAGTAGGCTTACTTACTTTGTTCTTTAAGTAGTTTTTTTCCATCCTCAATTCCTTTTGGAATTAACTTTGAAGTTATGGAAAATAATTTAATAAAAGCAGTATTACCAAAAATTAAATTAAGAACTTGAGGTCTGTTGAGAGGAAAATCCTTTCCATTTCTGCAGCATTTTTAATACTATCTGCACACCCTCAGTCGTGTTATTTGCAGCAGGCTTATCGCTGAGGACTGGGGAGGTTTAAGTAAAGAAACAACCTGCTTAAAGAAATAAATCACTTTACCCACACTTCTTATAAAAAATTGTGAAATCTTGTGGTAGCAGAGTTAGAATTTCTCCTGTTGAGTTTTTGCTTCTGTTGTGGGTTCCATGACAGTGAGATTTCATCCTTTAAGACTTTTATGCGATTTTGTTTTGCATAAGCATATTTCACTTTATATTTTGTGAACCAAATTCAGGCTTGGTGAGCTATATGTTGTTTCTTCTGAAGTAGCTGGGCTATTAACTCTCATGGAAATGAGTAGTAAAACTAGATTTTTGCCTTTATCTCTCTGAATGTGATCTCTGCATTGAAGAAAATAAATAATGAAGTACAGGCTCAAATAATAATGAAATCACGTGAGCAGTTAAAATTCTTTGAGTTATTCCTTGGACATTAAAAAGGTTCTAAACTCTGATTTTGGTGGTTCAGGTTTTCACAGGGTTTTGCATCAATCTCATTACTGAAGCTTTCTGCACTTGCAGCAGAATTTGTATCTTAAAGGTTCTGAACAGAAATGCAGATACCAATTTTTCCAGGTACTTGCAAGTATGGTCTTATGATCCCCAAAAGTCACCTTTTGTTACCTTTTGTACAGAGGATTTAACAAGAAAAATATCCTCTAGCAATAAAGCATCTCCTGTATTTCATGTAGATTTAGAAAAGCTAATAATTAAAAGAAAAATGTGTTTAATAATGTTACAGGCTGTAACCTTCAGAATTGTCCCTTCTGAAGAATTTCTCTCACTGCTTCAGTCCTGCTCCAGGTTAGGAAGGCTCCTTAAAACCAGTTACAGTTCCCAGAGGTGAGCAGCCCCCAGCACAGCCACAGTGTGCTCATCTGCAGCCTCCAGCAGCTGCCTGGGCTGTTCACCCAGGAACCCATGGCCATCTACTGATACATCCTCTCCTCTGCTTCTCGGCCTGAAGGACTGAGTGCCCCACAAAGAAAAGGGAATGAGGTGGGGGGGGAAGAGAGTCATCTCCTGAGTACCCAGATCCTCAAGTCTACACAGATGATCCCACATCTTTTGGGTGTGGTGGCATGATCCCCACATACTGTTTTCATGTTGATCAAAGTCTGCAGTGCTGATGGATAGATCTCCCCCTTGTAACTTCCAGAATTCTGCAGTGCTCCCAAAATGTTTTACTGGAGAAAGTGGAAGGAAATAAAGAACTATAGAAATAGTATTTCTAATAGTATTTAGCATAATTAAGTAATACAAGTAATCATTCTTGTTCAGATTGAATACAACCCAAACATTTTAATTCACCTGAAGATACTGAAATTTCTTTTCGTCCCAGAGCTCATAGTTTTCCTCCCTCAAAGCCCAGTCTGACTTTGGTGTACTACAGCCTCTGTAAAGCCAGACTGGGAAGGAATAAAAGTTGAAGGAATCTTCCAATTGGCCATGCATCATAATTACTTTTTGTACTGCCATCTTCTGTAATTAATACAAACTGCAAATGAAGTTGTGCACAATTCCTACTGTGAGAGAGGAGAGCAGCAACTGATGTAATGCCTCCTGGAAGGATTACATTATGAGCAACCGATGTGAAAAGATGTCATAAATAATTTGTTTTTCGAGAAATAAAATGCTGTAGGATTCAGAGTAAAAATTTTTGTAGGTTTGGCTATTAACTATCTTCATACTCTCCTGCATTCTTATGTAACTGCCCTTTGAAAATGTCTTTTTACACGTTTTGAGGACATCACCATAAAAGCAGAGTTTCTTTGGGTTGAGACATAGAGAGCAGAGGGGTTAGAGGTATGAGTGTGCCCTTGCTGTTTTTCTGATTCCTGAGGAAAAGGCAAGAGCACTACCCTTAGGCACTTCTTCTCTAACAATACCAAGCTGTCTGTTGTGTTTCACTGAGGAATAATTGCTTTGGGATGTTTCAAAACTAGTTTTTAAGTGAAGGATGCAAAATCGCTTCCTTCCAGAGGTGCAATGAATCTAGCTGACACTTTAATATGTGTATTAAAAGGCACGTGAGGCAGATGAAGCAGTAATAAATATCCATGCAGAGAGAGATCATGCATATCTGTGGGATGCTATCCAGTTAAAAGCATCTTTGAAAAATAAGTGAAGATTCATAGGTTTCTCCAAAGTTTTATTTTTGATTTATTATTGAGACATTTTTGAAAATTATTATATTTGATAAAGTGTCACAAACTGAAGGGAAATACATACAAACCAATTTTATTTCTAACTTTAATCTCCAAATGTCTGGAAAAGTGCTTGGAGAAACATTTTATCCTGTCTGCCTTTCAGCAAAGTGTAATCTGTTTTAGGTTTGAGGAGTTTTGACCTAGTGCTGGTGCCTTCTCCATACCCCTTTCCTCAAGCAAATGAATTACTTTCCCCTGTGGGTAGAAAACAGTAAAAAGAGCAGAGGTTCAATTTATTTTTATAAGGCATTGTACATACGAAAGCTTAGGAAGCACAATAATTGTATCAAGGGAAAACGTTGTAAAGTGTAGCAGTATAAAATCAGAGGAGATATGGGGCCATAAACTAGGGAATGCTTTGGTAGGAGTAAAGGCACAGCGTGGGGCACAGCCTGTGAGGCTGTAAGCTAAACAGACTGGAGCAATCCAGAGCTGTAATTTTGAAAGGGATGATGTGTTAATAGGGGAGATGTATAATAGCATAAAAAACAATCCTGTTTTTAGCTGGTGTGACAGCAGCAGTGAACCCTGTAATGGGAAAGAAGATCCTGGGTTATGGCTGAGGCTGGTCTGAGGTCTGAGAGCCATGGCGTGGAGATCTGTGGGAGTGACTACAGCAATGTGCACAGATACCACCATTAACCCCATTAAGGGACTTAGGGATGATCAGGGTGATTTTGTAGCTGGTAGGAAGCCAACAGAGGTCTTTCAAGCGAGGAATATAGACCTGAAACTATATTGTTAGGTCTTGCAATAGTCCAGGCAGAAGGAAAAAGCATGTGCATGTGCACAACCGGGGACAGACAGAAGTGGTTTATTAGGAGGTAGGTTAATGGGGAATCATGCAAAATGCAGCAACTAGGAGGGTAGAGACCATTTTCCAGGTGAGGGTGACTCCAGAATGGTAGGTTTTTCTTAAGATGGGGGAAGAAATTATTTGGAAAGGTGATGGATAAGGGTGTGATGGTGGGGATTTCTCTTGCCAAATGTAACGTTCCTTTCTGAGTGCTGAACTCAGGGAGATGAACCCATCGTAGCTCACAGTGAGCTTAGTGTGGGAGAGGGAACAGACTTATCTGAATAAGATTTCAAATTGGCTAGTGTCAGCAAGTGATAATGAGAAGTGGAGGTGATAGTAGATATCATGATAAGCAATCTGTCCAGATAGGAGATGAGGAAAAGACATTAGGACAAAGACTAAATTTTCTGATTTACTTCAGCCACTTTTTACCATGCTAATGCAAATGAAATGGAGAATTAAACCCCCACTGTATGAAGTAGTCATTCTCAGAGAAGACCAAAATTTCCTGAGGGACAAAAGCAGATCTGAATATGGAAGTAGATTCATCAGTATGGACTTCAGAATAATAGGAAACCAACCATATTACTGTACAAATGAAGACAAATGGTGCACTTCTGTCTGGAGCATTGCACAGTGCCAGGAAGGCCTGTTAGCTGGTGGAAATGTCCTTTGACTTGCCTGAGAAAAGTCTCACAGTGAAGTTCTTGTACCCAGAAGAGGATGTGTTGGGATGTGGTGCTACATCAAGAATCTGGAAGGATGTAAGAAGACTTCCTCTGTTGTCCTGTAGGTGCAGGATAATTTAGTTAGGATGTGGTGTTAACTCACTAGTCTCGTGGCTTGCTTGGACAGTGTGTTTTCACAGACCACTTTGTGGTGCTCTGCTGTATTTGACAGCAGCTAAAAATAGGTAAAAGCAGGTAAACTGGTCCCTCATTCCTTGATACAGGGGAGACCGGGTATGCAGGCAAACTAAGTGGCAACATGCTTCTGCAGATAAAGCTTATGTTGCTGCTGCAATTCCTCTATCAGCTGATAGCACCTGCTTCCACAGCAGACCTCCCAGTGCCAGAAATCTTTGGTAGCATTCATTGAGCTTACTCACCCAGTTAAGCTTTTCCATCCTCTGCTGGTTGAACAATTTTGCTTACCTTTGGCAGTTCCATTCCTTCTTTTGCTTTGGAGAAGACTGCAAGCAGCCAAACCAAAAAGCGATTCCAACAGCGAAACAAGTGATCATAAGCTATATTTGAGCTACAGATGGCAGACTTAGGTACTCCACACTACAGCTATAACTGCAGCAAGAAGCTGCCAATACTTTATGAAGTTGGTACCCACTGCAAACTGGGGAGATCTGGTGATGTGCTCTGCTTCTGTGGACCCTAATTTTTATTCTACATTCACATGGCCCTGCATACACAATGTGCACATTTGTCAAGTTCCATGGCAATTTCAAAATCAGATTTTCTTCTCAATTAAGGAGGCATATGTGCACTACCTTAAGTGAGTGAAAACTGGCAGGAATTCAAAGATACTGTCACTTTTCCCTGGAGATTCTCTTTAAATGTTTGTCTTGGTGATCCAGGCTGTAGCAGCTGTTATCCAGGGAAGGGGCACTCCAGATGGATTACCTCTGCAGACATCAGCAGTACAATTGGATTAGGTAAGCTGTCGGCATATCTGCTCATTTTACTAAACAGCTCCTAGAATTAAAGGACCCAGACATGTCCTAAAATGTTTTTCCTCACCATTAGACTCTGGTGCTGACTTGTGTTTCCAGGTGGAGAGGGCAGTGCCACCTGCAGCCCCCAGTGTGGAGGTCAGCAGAGGTGCACAGAGCAGGGAGGACTCATCTGGCACAATTCCTGACGTTCAAAACCAATATGCATAGAGTCTAGATCAAGAATGGCATCCAAAATATTTAACATCCCCTTTCACAAGGTGGGTGAATAACCTTCCTGTAAACAATTAACTGAGGATGTTTTATTTAAGACAAACAGGCCATTACTTCTTGTGCTTCTCTTCTGTAGCTTTTCTCTTTCTTTCATAGTGTTTCTAAAAATGCTTAGGTAACAGAAAATCTACAGCTCTCCTTTAACAGAAAGTACATCTCTAACACAGGTGGTACTCCTGGTTACTGGATTGATTTTTTTTCCCCACAAACCCTTCTTTCCCCCTGCTTCCCTTTTTTTTTGTGTCAGACTTACTGTAAGCTTTAGTGCTTTCTCTCTTTCTTGGGAACATATCTTTCTTCCTCCAGAAGGAAGATGTATCAGGGTGTCTAATTTATCTTTTATTCTACTAAACACTCTACCCACCTTTGCTACTCCCTTTTTCTCTTCCTAACCTCTATTTCTCTGTTAATTCTTCCTTCAACAGCTGATTTCAACTCTCTTTCAAACTAGCAAACAGACTTCTGTTTTTAATTCCTTACTGTCTAATCTCTTCTCCTTTATCCTCTTTCCTCTGTCCTTCATCAATGTCTAATGTCCTTCATTAGACATTAGGAGGAGATCTAGAAACATGGGGAAGACCATTATGTCCTTTTAAAGTGCAAAGTAGTGTCCATATAATAATATTGAGGAGAACCACTGCATAGTATGAGATAATCATGGTGCTGGGAGCAAAGAGACATGAAAAAAGTAATCAACTACATTGATGACTTTGTAACATTAGTAATAAAATTGGATGTTAAATGTTGGAAGACAATGTGCAGATTTAGTCTCAGTATACATGGATTAATCCACTTACATCCAGACAGAGTGTGTCTGGCAGTTGGATATTAACTGTGTTCAGCAGGAATATTTGCATCAAGCAAGCAGACAACAAGAGGTGTTGGCATCCTCTCAGAACTACTTCCCGGATTGGTAAGAAGCCCATACAGATCTGGGAAAGGACTTTCTCCAGACCGACATTATCAGAGTGATTGAGCCAGAATGGGGAGAGATCACGAAAGATCTTTGCCCAGGGACAAAAGTAGGCAGGAAGTTAGTGGAAGAGGGTAAAGGTGGAATCTGCAAGGAAGTGCATGTGATGCTTGAACTGGGATGAGTTTTCATGAATGGTGCAGAGGAGATGGAAGATGAGTCCACATCTTATCACACGTCCTACTGAAATTATCACATATGTTTATGATATTTTTTCTGGACCATAAATATAAAATCAATCAGACTGAGATGCCAGTATGGTAAATGCATACAGTCTTAAAACCAAATATAAAATTGGACTAAACTTTGCACTGAAAGGAATGGTAATGGCCATATGAGACAGCAAGTTGTGACAGCAGTAGGATTACTTGATGGATTCATGGCTATTTTTAATAGCCTTAGAAAAAGAACAGTATCGCATATATGGCAGAAAAATACCACAAATGCTTGGCAAAGGACAGATCCATGGTATTTTTAGAGACAAAATTATTTTGCCAGCTGCATTTGGCATTAAAAAGGGCAATGGTAGCTGGACATCATCATTTTATGGTTCTTTCTCAAAAGAAAATGGAAGTAATTGAAATCCAAGCTTCTATCTGGAAACCTGAGGTTCTACCTTATAACTTCAAGAGAGGAGGAACATAAAATAAATTTTACAAAGCCAATTAATAAAATAATACTTAGTCAAAACTCCACCTAAGTGGGTTGCATTTTGTCTGTGAGCAGCCTCCTTGTGTCTCCTCTCACACAGCTCAAGGATACTTCTTCCTTACCCACTCATGGTGACAGCAGTGACTTTCTGACCCTCTGAGACTTCAAACCAGCAGATATAGTGCTTCTCAGACTACTAAATGAAAGACCACCAAACTGAAAAGAATCCACAGACCGCCCTGTAGTATTGCTGCAATTGTAAACATTTCCAATCAAATGAAAACAATTTGCATTTTGAATGCCCAATCATTGCTTTTCTTCTAAGCCATTCTGTTCGCTTCCTTGCATGTACACCAATTTTGTTCTGGAGAGGTGGTTTTTGTAAGTCCACCTTCTGTTTTGACAAACAGATAAAGAAAAGTACACTGTGCTGCAAATAAAATTTTTCTTGGGCTGATGGTTTCAATGCCCCTGCAATCAGGAAGGGGCATGTGCCTGTTGAATAGGAGCTCAAGTTGTGTCCTAAGCTCTACTTTAGAGAGACAAATGAAAGAGTCAAGATTCAGGTTTTTGTTCATGGTCTGAAGTCAGTAGTCAAAACTCAAGAAATCAAGAAATAAGCCTCGGAAGCCATGAAAATTTTAAAAGACGAGTGTTTGGTTGGCTTTTTAATTATAATTTAGACATACATACTCTATGTGAAGCAACCAGATTTTCCCAGTCTCCTGAAATTATGCAGAAAGATAAACTGACCTTTTGCTGATGCAGAAATTCCTGTCATTACACACACTGGCCTTATCTTTCACTTTGGTATCAAACTCCTGTTTTCACCAGAAGTCTGCCAGTTTACCATCAGCCTACCAGTTTACGGGTACTCAGCATTTCAGGCAACCAACCACCTTGAAATCCTGGATGAGTAATTTGTGGAAGCCATCCCTGAGCCATTCTTCTGGCTGTGGGCACCAAACAGCTTCCTTAGCAGCTCTCACTGCCAGGTCCTCTCACAGAAAGCGGGCATTTTAGGCACACAAGGGACTTTTCCTCCAATACACAGTAAATGCTTGTGAGAGGGTTTGCAATTACTGTTTTACAACTAAACTGGTTCCAACTCCCGCTAAAATCCATTGCATGCAATAGGAATTACAAGAATCATTGTGTTGTTCTTAGAATATAATAAATAATTATCCTTGACTGTCATTCTTCTGGGGTTGTGCACTATCTGCACCATTGAACAAGTTTGGTGTAACAATTCAATGTCTGCACAGTACATTTTGTATGTGCATACATTTTCAGGTATTTCTGCTTACGTAAAGAATAGAAAATCAAAGTAGCACTTAATCCATCTCTATATTAGCTCCCACCAACTAATTCCATGTTTTCCGCCATTTTTGTTTTATTTTGTGCAACAGCCTGCACCATCTAGTTGCCGCTGATTTTGTGGGCTGTTGATGCCACAGATACTGTCAGTGCTGTGATGGATGTGAGCTATCTGTAGGCAAAGTGCGAGCATTGATTTGTGTGCAGATTAATGAGCTGTGCAGGGGGGCAGTTGCTGGCAGTGTGTCTGTACATGGTGGAGAGACCTTCCTGCGACAGCTTTCACACTGCACAGCAGTGCAGATCCCACCCAGAGAAAACTCCTGGGCAGACCTGATTGCTGTCTTCTACCCCACGGTTAGTGGGGCAGTTCTTCTTCTTTTTTCCTCTTTGCCTCTTCATATGACCCACATTTGAGGTGAAAACAGCTAACGAATCTGCTACATCACATCAAGGTCCCAACATACAAAGTCTGAATACAAGGTCAAGTCGGTATGCACACACAAAAAACCCAAGCTCTCCTATCCTTTCTGGACATACTCCTACTCAGGCTTTCCACCTCTCCTATCTTGAAATGCAGGGGTTTTATGTAGGTTTTTACTTGCCAAGCTCTTCTATATTACTTTCAGGTTGACCTAGCCAATCCCTAATCAAAGGGCTCCCTTCAGCAGCCAAAGATGAAATTATGCCCTGCAAGGACACCCTCTCTACAGTGAGGCTCTTATGGAGATGCATTTGCATTGTAGGTGTTCGTTAAGGACCATCAGATCTAGTGCACTCCAACATTCCATAATAAGTCCTTCTGGCAACAGTCCCCCTTTGTTTGCAGAGCGCTACAGAGCAACATTCTTCTGTTGAAAGCCTTAGTGGGTTCTGGAATAGGGGCAATTGCTTAATCATTCTCTTATGATGGGCTTAGGAGGGGTTGATTCTCATGGGCTGGGCTGTCTGAGTTCCTGTGATCACTGTCCCACGTTTATGTGTATTTGGGATAATCAGATATCTCAGTGGTGCTACCTGGGACTCATTGCCTAACAAAACCCCAGGCTTCCTCACCATCCTGAAAACACTAAACTGTTAGCTCTCCTTCTAGCCCAGTGCTGAAGAAAGCCAGCTTCACTAGCAGAAGTACGCTGATGTAAGGAAGGAAGTGGTCTAACCTCAGATCTTGGACCTCTAGATAGCATGTATATTACCAATACAGCCTGTAGCTGTTCTTCTCCCCGTGTTTTGAAAATATCTTAGCAGGTCTTATGGTCTTGTATATCTCTCTATTCCCTAATGCCAAGCTGCTCCATGGTAAGACAACCTCTCTTGAGAGGTTTCTGAGAAACGCTTTAGTGTGGAAGTAAGTGTTGCATGTACAAGAGATCCCTGAAGCTGTAAGACCAGAGTTTTGGTCAATATTAAGAAGTTTGCAAAGTTATATAGTAATGGAGTTAGCTAAGAAGAGAGGTTACCATACCCAGGCAGAACAGCCAGGCAATGCATCAAGAAAGGACTGTACTGGCCATCTCAGAACACAGCAGAAGTTAGGTCTGAGTTCCTGCTTGCAAGCAGAACATCTCAAGACCAGCTTAACAAAACCCCATTAGAGGCCTCCAAGAGCAACAGAAAACCCTGCCTGTCTGTACACGCTGTGTGTTGGAAATTGAACTGTCAGCCGCTCACAGAGACACTCTCTCAAAAGGTCTTTTCATCACCAACTGACTGATGGTCTTGCCTTCAGAAAGACTGCAGAAAACCTTTCCTTTAAACCCAAAGGAGCGTGCTTGGCTTTTACTGGTCCAGGAAATCATGTTTATTTCCTGGAACGCTGTTGTATGTAATGGCCAGAATTTACTGTTTTCACTGACTTTTCCTTGTTGTTCTTTGCTTTAGGTACAGTCAGCTGGACTCACATAGTTGTACATGTACAACATGAACATATCGGCAAATGACCCTACAGTTCTTTTAGTCAATAGAAATCTAGTCAATAAAGTCAATATCATGATTAGTTTCATCCTAAAGTAAAAGCTTACTTCTTATCAGACTAATTAGCCCCCTGCATTAATTAGTTGCCACTGACTACACTGACTAGACCATCATTGACTCTAGTGGGACCGTAGACAATTTGCAACAAGTGAACACGTATGAATCCCATTGAGATTTCCCTATTTTCATCATAGTTTTTTACTGTTGACAGTAGGGAACCTCTATTTCACTTGCTTGCAATGCACACTGTCTCTTATCTTTCCTTGACTTTCAAATCATCTTCACAGCACTTTGGCCTCCTGCCTGCAGGACTGGGCTGTCTTGGACTTGGTGAAGGTAGACCTCATTGTCTTGTCCATTGTGGCAGGACAATACAAGGTCCGTTGCAGTTTTTGAATTATGTCTTCTTTCTGTTCTTTTCCTCAGCCCCAGCTGACCTTCATGCTTCCTTTTCGTTCCTCACACTCCAGTCTTGACCCTACCTTAGCTCTGGAAGTAATTTCTGACCCAGCTGCATCTCTCAGTGTGCATGCACGTCAATGTCCATATGCATATCTGTTTTCCTCAAACAGCACAGGGTATTACTGTAAATCCTGACTGTGTTTCCTTGCATCTATTTTACCACGTTGATGTTATATGTGGGGTTCAACACTTCAACTTCAGTGGGGCCACAACTGCAGCTGAGAAACACATGCAGTGCAGCAGCCTCACACCTTGTG
Organism: Corapipo altera; assembly: GCF_003945725.1. Taxonomy (NCBI): domain Eukaryota; kingdom Metazoa; phylum Chordata; class Aves; order Passeriformes; family Pipridae; genus Corapipo; species Corapipo altera. The sequence goes on from NW_020884881.1 coordinate 10,240,256, forward strand.
TGCTTCACTCCTGAGGCTGAGGGGACTATGAGGGAGATTTCAGTCCATACCATCAGTTCCCAGTCAGTGATCTGTGGACAGCAAGATCATCCAAGGAAATCTGTCTTATTTGCTGTGTTGAAAACCAAGGATTTGTCTATCTGGATTTTTGAGTTAATACAACAGCTTATGTTCCACTATTTGTGAACTGTTACTTTACTTGTATGGTATTGGCAAATAGAGACCCATCTTTTTAGCTGCCATGTAGAACAAGAAGGAATCAGGCAGGAAGTTCATTTTTCTCTCCTGACCCTTCATACTTGTTTCTGTTGACCCATCTTTCTCTGCTTTCCAGCAGTAATTCTTTGTCTTCTGACCATGTTTGATCATTCTTTTTTCAATACAGTTTCCCGTTTGATTTTCTTTTACAAAAACATGTGTATCCTGACATCGTAGATAACTACCACAGTCCCAGCTGTCTGAGCACTTATTTTTTTTTGTCTCTGAACTTGTGAACCATATTAAAAATTCAGGATTTATTGCAGTTGTTTCAAGAATTCCTGACAGACACATGAGGATGATTTCAGAAGAGATGACTCCTCTGTAGTCAGCCTGTCCTGTGTTCCCGTTGGCACTCCTAGGCTTGAGAATATTAAAAGTGAAAGAAAAATGGCTCACAGTTAAAGCAGATTAATGAGACTGCATGTCTTTTTTCAATACATGGAAACCACATGCAATTGAATACCAGTACCTTCTCATTAGTGCTAAGCAAATCTATTTTGGGATTATTCCTTTTGGAGGACCTATGTGAATTCCTCCTGTAACACTACAAACAGCCTCCAAAATACTAAATCACTTTGGATTGCCTCTGAAGAGTGTGGCACTGGGGCGTGTGCCTGAATCAAGGGGTGCACTCTGTGTGTGACTGTTGTATTGCAGCTGCCGCCTCAGCTGGGGAAGGTGACTGACACTTCACTAAACAACTCTCATGTAGGTGATCCTTCAGCAGGTAAGGGAGGATCATTTTCTCTCCTCTGTTGGCCTGGTCCCATGGGACACTGTTTCCCCCAGTCTCATAGAGAGGATCAAGGGTGCATCTCAGGGTGAAAGAAGCAGCATTCCATTCCCAAACTGTGTTCCCCTTTTTCCAGATGATCAGTGAGAAGGTATGAGAGCTCAAGTCTAACCAGAGCACTGACAAAGCCCATGTAAGCACCCAGGAGATGTGTTCAGGAGATTTTAGATGCTGGCTTGAGGTCTTGGGCTGGTTCTTTGATAGATCCGCCTGCAAGAGCTCTGAGCACATGAGTTCCAGATGTTATCATGGCTAGGCTTCGCGAACGAAGATTTGGGGGTCCCATATGTAGTCAGTCAATAACATACCTAATGTGCCAGTGTGCATGTGCTTGCACTGCCTTGTGATAATTTGCCGAGATTAGGGCTCTTCTCAGAGAATGATCACATGTTTTTAGGGCAATTCCAAATGAATAGTTCTGTGCCTTATCTCTAACAGTGCTGACTGAGGAACGAGCTCTTTTCTTTAAGTGTTTTCTAATGATGAGTCTAAATTAGTTCTCTCTGAGCCCTCTGTGGCTGTCACAGGACTGACAGCTGGCTGCAAGACTGGATCAAGCTTGATTTGGTTGAGGGGAGAGGGAAGGAGAAGTTGAACTGCACAGTTACGCTGCGTTGCGTGATACCTTACCTGACTGTGCTCTATTAATGGGTATGCCATCAACTGCACAGTCCCCTTTATCCCTGCTAGCTCAGAGTTAATGTGAACATTTATGTGCCATATAATCCCCCCAGTAACTGCAGCAGAGGCATTCCCTGGTCTGACTGTGCCAAGGAGATGATATTCAAATACAGGGTTAGGTGGGATCTCTCTGGTAGGAGAATTGCCAAGGGAATGCTCTTCAGTTTTGTCAACAAAAAAATTGGAGTTTACTGAAATGAATTTATTTCATCAGATTTGAAACTGTCACAAATAACCATTTGATCAGAAAAATCATCATCAATCAGAACTATGTCTAATTTCTGCATATGGTTTGTGTTAAGTGCTTGAAAAATGATTGCTTTTCAGCTGGAAATTAATTTGAGGCATGTGATAGATTTGAAATGTTGATTACTGCAAAGGTAGCAGGTGCTGCCTCTTTGCCCTTGCTGTACACTGCTTTCATAACTGCAATGGTTCAGGCTTTCTACAGACCAAATTAACACTGTCTTACCTCCCAGAGGCAGGATTTTCCGAAGAAGGAAGTGTGGAGAGCTGTGTTGCTCGTGGTGGGGGTGGACAAAGGCACTTGTGGCAGGTGGGAGTACAGGCAGTGCTGGGCAGATCTGGCTCTATTTCTTACACAAGAGAAGAAGGTATTTTAAACTCTCCTTCATCATTGCCCTGTCCCACTCCATGTTCACTATTGTAACTGCTGACAGGTAAATGGAGGAAAATAGTGATGAGTTTGAGTTTTCACTTTCTGGCTATATTGGCATCATCAGTACTATCAGTTAAACCTGTTTTGTCTGATGATTTCAGCTGCAGAGGCTTTAACAGTTTCTATTTAGATTTACCTTTAATGGGTATCTTGTCTGACAGGGGTTCTGGTAGCTGTGTATGACACGTTTGAGCTTTCTGTGTTAAAAAATATCAAAGAGAGAAAAGAAACAAACAGCAGGGACACAAACCCAGGACAGGGTAAAGAAGACAGCAGCAACTGTATTAGGCCAAGCTGTAAGGAGACATAAGAGGAGTTAGTCCCTGAACACTGCAATCACTGTGGAGTTGACTAAGGTTCATGCAGGAGACATTTGCTGAATGTGACTGCCATCCTGGGATTCACCTCATCTTGCACTTTTAAATCCATCTCCCAGAGTTAAGCTTCAGCACTGTCAGACTGATCAACAGATATGTGTGCATTGTATTACCAGGCTCTCTTTGTGCTGCCTCTGAAATAATAGCAGGCCGTGTCCCTTCCTGAGAGGAGAGGATTTTGAATTGGCTTGATTTCTCAGGGATGGATTATTGCAATTCTTTGTTTGCAGGAGTTACCAACTGTGTTATCTCTCAAATGCAGCTGATACAGGATGCAGCAGCTCACAGTCTTTTGGGTACTCAGTTGTTTCAACATAATATTCCAATTTTAAAATCTCTGTGCTGGCTTCTGGTGAAATTTTGTGACAGGATCAAAGTCCTGCTACTAGTATAGGGTATGTCAGATGTTACACCCCTTCCCTTTGCTCTCTGGTAGCATGTTCCTCACTGCTCAGCAAGATCATAATTATTATTGTAAAGGCATGCAGACGGAGAGAGCATCTGCTTTGTGAAGGGTGTCTGGTCAAGGACCTTCCTAACGCAAAAGGGGATAATAAGAAAAGGAGAAAATCACAAACAAGAGGGCACAAAGACCCAAACCTAAAAAACAACCAATACATGAGGTAGTGATAGGAGTCAGTCACATTGATTGATAAGGATATATGGATACAAAAAGTTTAATTTTGGTAAGATTATCTGATCTGATAAGGAAAAGGGGGAAGCCATAAACCAAACAGACAGAGACTCAAACCTGGCAGACAACTGCAGTGGAGAAAAAGACGAGAAACCAATCTTGATGTGAGCAGCCAGCAAGGCAGCCTGCTTAGAAAGGGAAAACTGTTAAACAGAAGAAATTGTCTGCTAAATATCTCTGACAGAGAAAGGTCTGCCAACCTGGAGCTGCGATTCTGGGAACCAGAAACAGCCTTGAAAAGTGCTGCTGGCCTCTTGGAAGTGCAGCCAGGTTACCTACAAACTGGGGGCATGGGAAGGAGCCAGTCGATCCGGTCATTTCAGACTCATGGTCCCTCCTCCCATCTGTGTGAGGCACTTATGCTCCCTGCATGTCACATCCATTTCTTGTGTTTGGTACTGATCCGACATCGAAAACCGCAACAGCATAAGTACTGTGGGGGTATTCATCCATCATTATCCCAAAACACTTCAGGACATCTCAGCTTGTTCTAACTTTCTGTCTTTCCTCCACTTTTTTTGTTTTGTTACTCTTCTGACACTTTAATGATATCAAAAGTTATCAAAAGGTAGCTCTGAAAGACACATTTAAAAGGGAAAGGTCAAAATTACTCTCCTGTCTTCCCTATCTCTATCAGTAATTAATTCAGCTTTTACAGTGTGCTGCCTGGTTTTGGCACAGCTCCTTCATCTGTGTCCATGGTACCCAATGTTTATGAGCAATGACACGGGCCTGTGACATTTAACTGCTGAAATCAGCCCAAATTCTGCATTCAGCCAAGTGCAGCAGAGGCTGAGACCCCATGGAAAGCTCAGAATGATGTGCTCAGAGCAGTTGTTCAGACTTTGCCATGCGTGAAATACCCTTTTATCAAAGAGACCTCCAGTGCCCTCCCCAAATCCTACCAAAATACCCGCAAATATTGAAGCAAATGGCAGGTGACCTCTGCACTCTGCAGAAACGATCCCCCCTCACCTTCAGTACCACATAGCTGATGACATGGGAGCTGAGCCTTTTCTTTCTAATCTGCATAATTTTTTCCTAAATTACTTCCTTCTCTTTGTGGGGGCAAGTATGAAAGTAATTTTGCACATTTGCAAATATTTCTAAGCAACATGGGGCTAATGCTCCTCAAAGTGTTGAGGCCTGCAAGCTTGAGCTGTCATTACCAGAGAAATAGCAAGAAAAGCTACACTAGGACTGTGTCTGAACACATGGGCACAGTGTCTTGCTAATGAACAAGCTATTTAATATTTAGAAAGATGTTGCCCTTCTGAGCACTTAGTTCTTCAGATTGCTATAGAAACACAATTTAACTTTTCAGAGCCCTGGTCTGAAAGAGGAAAGAGGGAAGGGGAAAGACATTGAAGTATAGGAAGGAAGAAAGAGATGAATGCTGCATATTGCCTTAAAAACTGGTCTACATATTTATTTCATTTCAGTTATCTTAAGATGATTCTTAATGCGCAGCAAGTTACTATCTCCAAGTCCTAGAGAGACAGTTACTCACTTTTTAGTTGCAGTTGTCTGAAATAGATTGACTTTGAATGATTATTTATTATATTTCAAAGTTATGTGGCTTTATATCCTATCCAGAACAGAAACCAGTATTCTACATTTGAATACGTATTGCTTCTATAAGAGATAGTAAGATTAGAAGCAGAAAGGTACAAACTTATGTCAATAGCCTGAGACAGAAGAGTAGGCACTGCCTTTGTTGCTTTGTTTGTTCGTTTTTCAACTGCCTGCTAAAAACTAGAAATTTGGTGTTGTATTCCTAAAGCCTACAATCCAGCCCTGCACAGCTGAGCATGGCAAGCCCTCTTCCCCCCATCTCCCACAAAGCTATTCGGGCTCTCCAGTCCCATTGTCAATATCAGTCAGTTCTTTCCAGAACCCCCCTACTAATTTGTGTTACTAAAGAAGTGAACTTTATTATTCCCTGTGAATTATAGAGCATGGACCAGGGCTGGATGCCTTGCAAGAAGATAGATTTTTTTGTGAAATAAGTTTTTGTGAAACTAAGTCCAATGCCAGTAAACTTCTATGGGTCAGTTCTAGAGAAGACCAGACCCATCAGCCACCTCCCCTCCATACTCTGGATTATCTCTCTCTTTTCCCTTGCATTCTCAAGTATTTTAAATTAATTTGGATTTTTTTTTTTTTTTAAATCTTTCTCTAAGTAGCTTGACACACTTTCCAGCTAACCTCTTTCTGTTCTCTGCTGGTGCTTTCCCATGTCTTGTTTTCTCCCATTAGGAGGTAAGAAGGAATTAAAAAGGAAGACTTAGAATTGTTTTCATTCAACTTTTAGCTGTATATTTATGCTTTTGCTAGATAAAATGATTTAGCTCAGAAATTAGTGTTCTACTTTACATTTAGGGGACATGCACTGTACCGTGTGATCACATATGCCTTGGAGATGATTTGCCAAATAAATTTAGATGACATAATTGCAAACACACACTGTTACCCAATCCAGCCACCACTATAACTTTATTCATTATTCTTTATTTAAGTCTCACTTTATGGACATATATGTCATTATCTCTGTATATAATGGCTGAAGGGAATCTAGAATTGATGCCCCAGAGCAGTAACTGCCCTTGGTCAGGTAGAGAAATCAGAACAAAGATCAGAGAGCAATGAGAAGCCACAGTGCCCTCTAAACTAAACTCGTATCTATGTATTATGTCTTGCCAAAACTTAGGCACAGCAGTATCATCCTCTTCATGCACAGATTGTTTTCAAAATTGTCAGGGAAATAGTGATTCTGGTAGAATAGGCACCCACACATCCAGAATATGCATCAATAGTAGGTTTCTAGTGATAAAACTTCATCAGTTTAAAAGAAAATCACACTGGTCCAGACCGAAGTCTTTTTGACGTAATTGCTTTGGAAACTGAAAGCAATGAAAGACAAACTACATCCTAAATATTTTCTGACAGAAAAGATTTCTAATCATTCAGGAGAAGAGACAGGCATCATGATCTCAGATTATGCAGTTTCCGAGTAATCACAACAACCCACCAGGGAAGAGAAGTCATTTTCCTGAGAAAGGCACCTGAACATCTTTTCATCATTTAGCTTGTACCACTACATTTCCAGATTCATCTGGTGGAGAATGCTAATGAACTCCCTGGACTACCTGTACCCTACAACCCTGACAACAGTTGGGTTTTTTTTAGTACTAAGTAATGTCGTATTTATCAATAATTTCCATAGGATCACCCTAAAGAAGTCATAGTTTAACTGCTAGAGCTGTTATAAGGTTCTGGATGCAAAAATTTCTGTTCCAATCTCCCTAAAATGTAAAATGACCATGCAGATAGTGAGATCTGGAAGCACAGACAACTCTTTGTGTGCTCTTGTGCAGGCAGAGGCAAACATATTTCTGCTCTGAGCCCAGAGCCAGCCCTGTGCTCTGCTAGCATGGCACTGAACCAGAGAAGGTGCAACTCTCTCAGCAGGATGTGTGAGGGCAGGTGACCCTTATCTTACCTGTAGCTGTGCAGCTTCTTCTTGGACATAGATCAGCACAGCCTGAAAAATTCTCACTCTATCTAAGTGGCAAAATCTCTGAGGGGCAGATGAGAAACAGACCGATTTCCTGACCTGTGATCCATACTCCAACTGACAAACCACACTGCCTCTTCTATGAGGACTTTGGTCATGCTGTGAAAAATCATAAAAATATCTGGGTTTTATTGTATTGGTTGTAGAAGGACAGTTCACTTTAACACTTGGGGACATTATCGGTAGGCAACCTGAGTATGGAGAAATGTGTTATTATTTAAATATTTCCAAGACACCTGGACTCAGATGATGAGAAAAATTCTGAGAAGAAAATCAAGTTACAATTTATAGCAATTCCACATCAGAGAATGTGAGGAGAGATAATATTTCTTACTATTAGAGACAAGGCCCACGGGAAGGTTACCTCTCCATTTCACTGCCTGATGGAGGCAAAAATAGAGAGAAAATCTTTCAGGCCAAAAACCCTTTGGGTAGGATGAAAAGCCTAAGAGTAGGATGCTAGTCTAATAAGATGTTACCACTTCATCAAAGGCCCACTTTGCTTATATTCTTAAATCATCACAGATGTGACTCCTATTTAAACAACCCTTTTCTTGAACGTTTTACATCAAAGTCTATTGAATGCAAGCAAGGCTTTCTTAAGCCTCAGACAATGTAGTCTCAGCTTCCCAGCAGTCTCAAAAACAAGTAGATTCATTCAGTATCAGGTCTTTGCACTGAAGAAAGATTGAACAGCCTTTTTTTTTATTCTACAGACAAAAAACCACAGCAAATGCTACTTCTTAAGAATCCAGTCTGGATTATAGGGAAACTCTCATATTCTGGCCTATGAGCAAAAAAAAAAAAAAAGAAAAAAAGGCCCAAAGAGTCCTACTTCTTTGACATCAGTAATCTGAAGATGGTCTTCCCTCCCTGGCTGCTGGCTGTGCTCTGTGAGTGCAAACCAGAGCTCTGCATCAATCGGACACAGCAAGAGACGTGCAAACTGGGGGGTGAGGACATTTACTAGACTGAAAGTTCAGTTAAATGAAGCAAAACTGCGGTAGTACTGAGTTTCTTGCATGTTCTTCAGTGGAAAATTAAGGTGAGGCTCAAAACATCCAATTCCAGCATTTGTGGATCAACAGCTGTAGGTTAAAATGCTATTGCACTGCTGCAGAAACGAACCAGTCTGCTGCAGCACAAGTGCCAGCCTGTACAACTAGGATGACCTTTTTCAGCTTTTTGTGTATATCTTAAGACTTCACCAGTCAAAATGCCTTTCTGATATGGGGAAATTCGGAAATTCCTTTGCAGATAGGATTGCAGCTACTTCCCTGCCAAAAAAAATCTCCAAAACACATTAATATAAAAAATAAGACAATGACCAAGTCCCACAGAAATGTTCAAAATGTTTCATGGATATATAGTAAACAATGAATACTTCCTCACAGTTGTAACATGTGTTACCGCTTTTAATTACCATTACATGGTAATTAAAATGGTAATGTGCTGCAGCACTGATCAAAAGCCTCCTCATTAATAACATCTAATGGACTACTCTTGTGCAGGTTTAGGAACATGTAGGCATGTACTCAGTGGGTCTGCTGTATCCCTGATGTATCAGAAATATGGTGCACAGAAATATCTAAGACCTAACTGAACTCTCCCATCTCACATCATGTAGTTGCACCACCCACCCTACAGCTGGATCACAGCTCTGTTGCTCATGATCAGTGCTATCTGTGCTCAAGTAAGAATGTAAAGTGCAGATGCATGGCCAAAACATGATACAAAATGTCTGGGGCAGACGCAAAATACCCCAGAACTCGCTGGGCTTCCTATCATGTCTTCTCCTCAAAACTCTTCTTAAAATCAAGCTTCAGTACACCCTTTTGGAATATAGGGACCACCAGCCTTCAAGCTGATCTAGTGCCCCGTCAGTGGCCAATCCATCTAAAAACACTGCCTTCCTGGCCTCATAGTGCAGGAAAGCAACAAGAAATACTATACTGAATGAGGTCCTGAGTGATCAGTTACTCAAATCCTGATAAAGGATGGACAATTCATGTGCACTTCATCTGCTCATTGTAAACACAGAGAAAAGTTGGGTTGGCTCCCCTTAACATTTTTAGTTGAAGCTCCAGAGCTGCAGTGGCACTGATATGGGGAAACTTGGAAATTTCTTTGATTCCAAAATTCAATTTAGAGAAACTTCATTAGGGTTTTTATATTTAACTGACAATAGACTGAAAGTGAGATGATGTTTATTGTTACAGAAACCAAAGTATCAGGAGTTAAGAGAATGGGAAGGCAGACTCAAGTAAGGGCTAATTCCTTGTGCTCAGACAAACATTACACATAGTACAGAACTAAGAAGAAATACAAAAAGCATACAGGCAGAAAGCATTCTGCTATCTTCCCTGCTACTAGTGGGGAACTTGAATTGCTTAAAAGTCGGTTGATGTTTTCTGAAGGTTTCTTCGGATTTTTTACACTTTTTAAAATCTAAGTGTATTGGGGCCCCTCCAGCAGTGTTGAAACAAAAACCTTGTAGCATGGATTCTGTAAATTTAAGCACAGAGATTGGATTAAGGAGGACTTAAAATGATCATTAAAATGTACTTATTATACTCAGCTGTTTCAGTCTCTGTTCATGCTCTTTGTGTTCTTTGCTCTGTGGTGCTAACAATATATTCAGAAGACCAGGTTACTGCTGATTTGTGGTTGTTGCAGAGATCAGTGAATTAAACACTGCTGAGCATAGTGGGGGTTTTGTGAGGATTCTTTTTGCTAAGAATAGAGTGAAAAGTGGTCACATTTTTTTTTACAGAGATGATCTGGATAAGACGGTCTCTGTAAAAAATTGCTGAAGATATACCTTATCCCTGTGGTGACAAGAGAGCATATCTGCTGTCAGGTTCACTTCCTTTTTTTGGACACTCAGAGAGAGCTTCCTGCAATTGCAGAGACACGTGGGTGAAGATAGTTTCATTTTGGCTAAGTTGCCATAGGGATTCTGCAGCTGGAGCTGCAGGAGAGCAAGTTGTCACTTGCCATTAGCTTTATTTTGATCCTGCAGGCCAGTATGCATCTTAGATACTGCCTGGTTAACTCCTCTGCTGCTGATGTGGGGAGAACAGCTGGAATACAGGCAGTCAGTTCCTGCCACTGTTGGAGCTCACCTGGTCATTTGTGCCTTACTGAAGACTCAAAGAAAGAAATGATAAAGCTGTAATAAGCATTAGTCACTCAGTTACTTGAAATTAGGAGTCTCTTGCAGCTGGGCTATGGCATCCCATTGCAGGACCCACTTTCATTTAAGGCCATGCAGTGCACTGGAGGAGCATGTTCTTAGCAAAGAGACCAAGGGATGATTAATGTACTGTACTTTCTGTCCACAGCTTGTAAGGGATGCTAGTATCTCTTTACATTATTCTAATAACTGCCCATTCTTAAGCTAGACTTGAAAAATTTTTCTTCCAGGTATGCTCCAAGGTATGTTTCCCTTTCCCATGACTGGTGAGAAGTATGGAGAAGTATGTCTACATAATCTAGGACACAGGCATATGAGCTGCTGAAAGAAACAGCTGCTGAAATTAAATTAGAATAGTTGGGCTTGCCTTTTGCCTTACTCATTTCAGTCCATTTCAATAATGTCTGACACTCAGTGCTTTGTGTGTTTCTCCAGAGACTAGAATGGCCATAACATAGACCACAAAAGCTGGAACTAAAGAATTGCCTGTGTGACAGAGAAATCCCAAAGAAGATGGATAATGTTGCAAGTATTTTGTCATCAAACTAATGCTTTATTAATTACTCTGCTTGGATGGACTTGGTGACCAGTCCAAGTCTATGTGGATAGACGAGTAAACCCAGGGAATGGTGTTAATTTTAGCATGTAGTGCACTGTTTTGAGTGATATAAACAACACTATTATTCGAGGCCCTTCCTATAGTAACACTAAACTGCTCTCTTGTGAAATAGTCCCCTCTTCTTCTGAGCCACTGTAAAAGGAGATAGAACAAGTGTAAGGCAGAAGCCCTGAGCAGATTCCAGCCTAAACAGAGGAGATGGGGAATCCAATCCAGGTCTTCGGCTGCCTGGAAGGAGAGGTCGCACTGACTGTTTTCAGACTCTTGCAGAATACATACTAAAACCACAAAGAGGGTAGTAATTTCTTTTTAAAGACAGTTTTAACACTTAATGGAAACAGTATGAATATTGAATTCTGGTGAACTCAATGATTCAGAAAGACAGAGTGAAGCAGCCCCTGTTTGTCTGTCTGCCCTAGGACAGACTGCCCCCCACACCCTCCATTTCAATTCTAATGAAGACTTGCATTTGCAAGGATGCTGGGTGGGAGTTCATATTTAAGGCTCCTATTTTTTCCATCAGTAAGGTGCTGTATGAGCTTCTTTCAGAGCCCTTGCCTTTGCAGGAATGGCTGATGTTAGTTCCAGCCTGAGAGATACAGGAGAAAATGTGAGCATTAGTCTTTCTACATCTATCTACACATACTTCATGCTGGCTTCCTTCACATGAGGTTTAGCAACTGATACTGTACATTAAAAAATCAGATGGTTTTCCCTGAGGCTATCACATCCAGTAATTAAATCAAACACGCACAAGAGTTATACAGGGAGTCTGACAATGCATTTAAAACCACTGTACTTCAAATACAGGCTGATGCACATCAGTTCAGGATGATAATATTTTTTTCCTGTAGAACTTTGTTCCAGGTATCCTGGTGGCATTTAAGCATATGTTTTACATTAAGTATGTTGGGTTCTGCTACAGGCCACCTGACCAGGAAGACACACTCACCCCCGACCAGGAACACCAAGTGGATGAGGCCCTCCGTACACAGACAGGAACAGCCTCACATCCACAAGTCCTTGTCCTCGTGGAGGACTTCAACGGCCCCAATAGCTGTTGGAGGGACAAAACAGCAGGGCTGTGCTCATTTGCTAGGCTGTAGCCAGCATTACTAGGATGAAGCTCTAGCATAAGGAGAAAGGAACAAGAAGGAGCTTTCACATGCCCTGAACAAGGTGAGCAGCATTCAAAGTGGAGGCAGATTTTTACCTTCTGTGCCCAGCTAGACCTCAGGTCAGGAGCAGGGCTCTGGTCATCACTAAGTGGTGTGGCAAGTGGCCTCCTGTCCTGTCTGGGTTTGTTAATGGAGACTACAGTGCAAGCCACAGAACAACCAATAGTTGGTAAGTGGTCTATCAAGAACCTGACTGCAATGTAAATGATACAATAAAAACACTGGAGAGGTTCTTTCCTCACCCCCCATAAATACAACTCAAGTGAAATATTATAGTTTTAAAAGCTGACTTGCAAATACCTTTCTGCTTCAATATAATGCTTTAGAAGTGAAACATATCTTTGGGGTAACAGTGGGAGCTCCCAAACAAATTTAATACCAAAGCAATATATCTGAATTTTGTGTTAGAGATACAGTAGAAAGCAGAAGTGCTTTCTTGAATGGAAATCTAGTTATGTGATAAAATTCAGTCTTATTCAGAAGAATACTCTAACAAAGCTGAGCAAAGTTCCTTCACATTTTCTGAGACGGTTACAGGTTCCTTGTGTTAGCAGTTAGACTAGATGGCAACACTACCCCACACAGCCTGGAAGTTATGAATTTTTCTTAGGTAAATAGTATGTGCTCGTTTCCAAAAAGCTCTTAGGCCTCTGAGGTTACTGAGGAAGGCACCAAACCGAAACCAACAGTCTCCATCACAGGAGAATGGGAAAACAGGTTACTGACATGAGAAAATTTCATTTTCCTTTTCTGTGACTGGAGTTTCCTTATGGTTCTGTGTAATGCTTGTCTGTGGGTGTTAGAATGAAGCTTAGCTGGGGGTGTGGCACAGGGATGTTTGGATGCACTTTAAACCTGTTTTGAATGATGCCGTTTCTATTCTCCACCGACACATCTTTGGCAGCTTGTAGACACTGCCAAGCTCTGCAAAGCACTGAAGTAGGGGTCAGTAGAAGGGGACTTACCTTTACTCTAAACATATAGATTCCCTAATTATTTCTGCTTGCTTCCTCATGGCTTCCTCAGTGCTTGTGGAGTTTCAGAATAGAGCCACTACTAAGAAATCAACTCCACTTGAATCAGCTGCTGGCTACCAATTTCACTCCTAGCTTATGACAAAATATGTTAATGTATATTTTGGCTAGCAGAAGCAGGCATGAAGCAGAGTATATTTTTCTTTTTAACCTCTTCCTATCTTCTTGGAATACGCAGCCATGCAAAATCCTGATTCAAGGATTGAATCCAGATGTTCCAAGCAGGCTTTCTTGCAGCATGTGTTCATCCTCCATCAATAACTTCGCATGCAGAGCGTGGGATCATCCCAGCAATATGTACCAAGTTTTCTTAATTCTTGAGTTATCTCTTACTGCCATGGAGTCAAGTGTGTTCTTTTAAGCCAGTGCTGCTCATGCAGTGACTGTGAAGGACAGAAGGTGGCTCAGGATCCCTCATGGAGTAGCCCATGGTGCCAGGAGTCTAAGCAGCTTCATTTTCACCACTGCAACACCAGTCCAGCTCCAAACAATGCTGAAGCACAAGCAGAAATTTCCTTTACTCTAACAGCATCATGTTCTCAGGCAGGAAGTCAGTGCCTTCTGCATTATTCTGTGAACATGTGACAATCCATCAGGACATACAGGACATCTGCAGCACTGAGCATTTCTTCCATGCCTGGACTCAAGAATCACTGATGCTGTTGGGTTTTATCTGCTATGGCAGTCTCAGTAACAATGACAATTTGAAAATGAACAACATTGACATATCAATTTCTGCATTAGGCTAGGTTGGAGTAGGGGTCATTCTCTTTTGAGCCATAGCTGTATTTTAATCATGACACTTTCAAAATCATGACTTGATTCATAAATAATTGATGTGGCTGTTACACCATTTGGCCTTTGATCTTTTCAGAATGAAACATAATTCAACATATGCAGTGTCTTGAGACATGTAAACAACTAAAACTGAGGTACCAGTGAATATATATTGACAGAAATGTGGAGTTTGGCAGTATCACTAGTTTCATGGAGAAAACAGTTACTGTAATCTGAGAGTTCGAAATCATTAGTTGAAATGTCCTCAAATGAAAGCTCTTTTTGCTCATAGTTGTGAGAATTCTCTTGATAGAGCATCAGCAGAACTTTTTTCTTTTAAATCTTCTCATCTTTACTACTGAATACAGATTTGGCTCCGACCTCTATTCTAGCTCAGCAACACTAAGTCAGTCCTCTTTTGTACGAAAGTAAAAATCACAGCCTCTCTCTCACATCAGTCCTCTGAGTCATGCTGAGCTAAAAGGGTCTAATCCAGAGTTCTTAGCCTGCCTGAACACTCTTCCTTGACTTCCTGTGGGCAACATTTCCATCCTCCTGGTCACTTGTAATCCAAGGACCGTCATGAAACTCTTTGTTCTGAAATGATGTCTCATTCAGCACAGGACTTTTGCATCTATAACCCATCACCACACAACATCTCACTCTAACAGGAAATGTTGCCTGCATCTCTGATCAGCTCATGGTCTCAATCGACATTGTCCTTCCAATCAACACCACCTGCACTTAAAAACATTCTTATACATCTTCTTAAATACCAGCAGAGCTCTCTCTTTCCAGTTCCTTCCTCAACACTGCCTTTGTTATGATATATACGAAGGAAAAGAAAAAAACCAATAATTAGATTTCTGCTATATTATGATTATGGTTTATTCTGGTGATCAACCTGATCTGTCTCCAGTCTATGTGTTTCTAGTTTTTTGAACTGCAATCTCATACATACATATCAGAACAGAATATATAGGTCATAACTGTGAAATATGCGATCATACCTTGGAATAAAATAATATTATACAAAGATCCTGGGGGATGATGGAGGAGAGTCATCAAAACAGTAGTCCCAGTAGTTGGGCAAAGTCTGTTTTACATCAAGGGGTGCTGACAGACTGAAATAACTTAGTAATTTTGACACAGGTGGACGAGCTACCTTCACTTAACCTGAAAAGGGCACAAATACTTGTCATCCAAATGGTCCAATAAATAGCCTGTTTATCACAAACTTCTCGCACAAAGAGGTAAACCAAGGGGCCAACAACTGCTGGACCTACAGATGGGGAATACAAAACAGAAGCTTGAGGGTGGAATATGATGCTCACTATGTGGTGTCAGTGAAATACTGCATGTGGTTTCAGGACTGATTTTTAAATATTCAGTTTTGACTATTAAAAGAATAACAAGCAAAAACACTGTTTGCATGTCACAAGCAGAGGGTATCACAGAATCACAGAATCAACTAGGTTGGAAAAGACCTCTGAGATCATTGAGTCCAACCTATAACAACACCATCTTGTGAACCAGACCATGGCACTAAGTGCCACATCCAGTCTTTTCTTAAACACCTCCAGGAATGGTGACTCGACCACCTCCCTGGACAGACCATTCCAATGCCCAATCACCCTTTCTGTGAAGGGCATGATCCCTTCATTGTCCTGTATGTGCTGTGCATGTGCATCATGATGATCTGTTCCATAACCTTAACAGGCACTAAGGTTAGGCTAACAGACCTGTAGTTCCCTGGATCCTCCTTCCACCCCTTCTTATGGATGGGTGTCACATTGGCCAACCTCCAGTCATCTGAGACCTTCCTGGTCAGCCAGGACCAATTATAAATGATGGAGAGTGGCTTAACAAGCTCTTCTGCCAACTCCCTCATCACCCTAGGATAGATCCCATCTGGTCCCATAGATTTGTGAGCATCTAGGTGGCTCAGCGGATCACTAACTGCTTTCTCCTGGGTTACAGGGGGCTTATTCTTCTCTCCATCCCTGTCTGCCAGCTCAGAAGGCCAGTTGTCCTGAGGATGACTCATCTTATTATTGAAAACTGATGCAAAGAATGCGTAAAGTACCTCAGCCTTTTCCTCATCTTTAGTAACTCCATTCCCCTCCACATCCAACAAAGAATGAAAGTTTTCCTTGCCCCTCCTTTTGCTATTAATGTATTTATAAAAACACCTTTTATTATCCTTTACAGAAGTGGCCAGAATAAATTCTAATTGAGCTTTCTCCTTTCTAATTTTGTTTCTGCATGACCTAACGACATCCTTAAACACTTCCTGAGTTGCCTGCTCATTTTTCCAAAGGTGAAAACCCCTCTTTTTTCCTCCTGAGTTCCTGCAAAAGCTCCCTGCCCAGCCATGCTGGTTGCCTTCCCTGCTGGCTCTTCTTTTGGCACATAGGGACAGCCTGCTCCTGTGCCTTCAAGATGTCCTTCTGGAATTATGTCAATCCTTCCTGGACCTCTTTGTTTTTAAGGGCTGTTTCCCAAGGTACTCTCCAAATCAGCATCTTGAGTAGGCTGCAGTCTGCCCTCCAAAAGTCCAGAGTAGAGGTTTTGTTGGTGCCTCTCCTTGTTTCAGCAAGTACTGAAAATTCTATCATTTCATGGCCACTCTACCCCAGATGGTCTGACTACCAGACCATACTAGTAAGTAAAGAGAAGAGAAAATATTTCTGAGTGCAGAAATTGTCAAAGGCAGCGCAGATTTTTCTATAGATAAAAGCTGAGTATAGGTTGGGTAGGTTAAGTGCTAGAATGCTTTGAGAAAAACTACAGTTGTTATAAATATTGACAAAGTAGCTGAAAGACACGAAGAAGAAAGAGGTCAGTCCTACGTGGTCATTTATTGCTACCCAAAAGGTACTGTAAGAAAAAATACTGTATCTACCAAGGTTTGTACAGCTTTTCTCTCCAAATCATCTATTTTTTACTGTAGTTGAAAGAAACCACAACACAGTGGTGATAAATGCAATGGAAGATATACCACCTAAAACTATCTTGCTTTCCTTTGCTTATTTAACAAACAGACACCTTTTCATTGATATAGTGAATTAGAAATGGGAGATTAATACATTATCACTGTTAGTCTTACTGGTTAATTGCTTTCATTTTACAAGTAAATTATTTCAGCTCAGTGCAAACAGCAAATCAATTTTTTTGCTACTGTCATTAGCACTAATCAATAATTAATTAGGAGCATTAAAAATTGTTAGTGTGAAATTTCTCTCCTCTGCACTTATCTAAATGCCAAATTTATTTTGCTGAGAGGTTGGCATAAGACTGGGACAGCTACATGGTCGTGGAAAATAAGCTGAAGGAAAAGTTCAAGCTGAGAAGTAGATAGGATTTCTTATTAATCTCAGTAAGTAGTCTATCTGATCAGGGCAAAATTTAGCTGCTTTTTTTACTTTTCTAGATTAAAAATTTGATATTAAAGTTTAGTCCACAAATGTGATGACTCAGTTGATGCTTTCCCTTGCAGACTCAATATTTCATTGATTTTCCTTTTAAATATTAAATTAATGTTCAGTTCTACACTGACAAAAAACTGTTGGGGTCTATCTCTCATAATTTACTGGAAGATAGCAAAAAATAAATCCCACAGGAATAATATTGCTGTGATTACAAAACAGCAACCCACTCAATCGCTTCCAAAATAATACCAAACTTACATGAAAGAAAATCACCTCTCAGTGAATGTTTCAGGAGTTATATGTTCAATTTAAGGAAAGCAAAACTCTCCCAACAGATTATGCTCCCTCAGAATGTGAGTCCTGCATCACAGACAATTTCATGAGAGATAAAAAAACACTTTAAAGTTTCTAGGATGTCATGTCCCAGCACAGGAGACTCTGTAAATGGGGTAAAGCTGTAAGCCAAGGCTGTCAGCAGGCTCTGTTCAGGGTACCTCAGGATATGGGCAAAGATAAATGCAGTGTGAGTTCCTTCTTGGCACTCCAGGGAGTTTAATATAAGTGAAAACAAGTTCAGGTTTACTTCAATTCACACTGGAATCTAGAAAGCTCTTGTATAAGCCTACCACTGAGGGAATGCAGTTACATAGAATTAATGATGGAATTATTGAAGGAGTTAAGGGGTGTAAGGACCAAAACTCAGCTGTCAGCAGGAAGGAGTTTGATGGGATTGAGCAGCAGGCCTTGGGCAATAGGGGCTGAGAGAAATCCCATCACCTGAGGACCGGACACTTCATCACAAGACCTATTAATATTTAGCTCTGTTGATTGTCCTCCAGACATGGAAAGATGTCTTTCAGCAGATATGGAAAGACTTTGTGATGATGTTATCAGACCATGTAGAAACCTCTTTGTTCTCTTACCCCCATGCGGTCCTAGCTAAGGGAAAATAGTAACCACTTCTGTAACTGTAGCAGAAAATTGTGTAATCCTCTAGTTAGCATAATCCATCCCCTAGTTAGCCTAACCTGTCCTCTTCGTTAACATGTCCTGCCCCCAAGAGCCTTATATTGTGAAGTGCGTATTCAGTAAAGATTCCAGTTTCTACCCCCGAATTGGGATCGATTAGTTATTGACCTCCTACAAAGGGGTCTCTAAAAAGTGCCTATGTACATGGCCCATGAGGGTACCCTGGTTAAAATCATGTCAATGTTGTGGAGCCCTTACCTCACCCCAGCACAGTTGCACTTATCTGGATTGGAGTAGTAAAGATCAGACGCCATGGGTTTGGTTCAGATGACCCAGGAGAAGTCTGGATTACAGATTTTGCATATTAGAAATGTATATATAGCAACATTAGTCATTAGCTACTCTCCCAACCTGGATCTGCATGTTTAGTTTAGGCTAATTTCTTCATCATTGAGGTGCCTTACCCTGCTGTCACTGCACTGAATAGCCACATCTTTTTCCATGGCACAGCTTAGAAGTGAGAGACTGGCAAGTCCTTTCTGAAGTAAAACACTTTTACCAAACATGTTTTGTAGAAGTGCCAGTGTCCTATTCTAATACTCTGCACTATCACAAGCATTAATGGGCAGAACAACTCCTCACTCATAAGCACATGCATACATGCTCACATACGTGTATATACTCATATGTTTATAGTATAGATACAGATAGCATAATAATTGCCTTTGATTAACACCTGAGACAGTGCTACATTGGGCTGCATGACAGGGAGAATTAAAATACTGGTCTACAACTGAAAATTAAGTTTTCACGGTTAAAAAGCGCATTGGCTGGCTGTAGGTCAATGCTTTGGCTCAGCACAGGACCCCATCAAACATCTTAAAAACTCTGCCTTTGTACATAACACATCACTCTGGCATTTTTCATGTTCCAGGAAACAGTGAAGTGAGCTAAGTTGCATCACAATGACTGGTTGCATCATCCCATTTTTATGGGTACATCAAGCATGCCACAAAACCTTCGCTTTTTACTGAATTCTGAAAGAGGAATGGTAAGTCACTAACAGGTTAGATGCAGTCTCAAAAACAGAAGTTCATTTTTTACAATGCAGACACAAATGCCAGTTAAAGAAATTCATTAAGTCCAAGCTCAGATGCCTAATCAATTCAATCTATGCTCGGGCATTTAAGGAAGTAAACCAAGAATTTCTGGATAGAACTAACTTCAGCTAGAAATGGCATCACTTTGGTATGACTTTCATAATCTGAATATATAATGATAAATAAAAGATTTTCGTTATGTATCTCTAGTGAAATTCATCTCCCTTGGCCTCCTGATTTAGAAAGAATATCAAGTAACTTATCAAAACTCAGCAGTTTTTTTTGCAAAAATGATACACCCTTTGTAAAATGTTCGCTGTGTGAATATATATGTTACTGCAATCTTCTACATATCTTCTTAGAGAAATAAGCATAGTAGTTAATATACTGATTTAACCGAGGATGTTGGTGGTAGGACATAATTTTCCCAGAAAAATAATCTGGAAAATAAACAGTGCCTAGAATTAATGGAAATGTAACTAAAAATTAAGATGTCTCCAGTATGAATTGACATTGTTTATTGGCAGCTTGAGGAAAGATATTTTCTATCCCTCACCTTTAACAGATTGCCTCCCTTGAGGCCTAAATTCTAAGTAAACTGTTCTGATACTGTGCAAGAGATTTGTCTGAGCAACCAGCTGAAATTCAGCAGTAATTGCCTATGGTGATATTTTTATCAAATCTCATTTGGAGATCTCAAACTCTGGATGGTTCATCATATATTTCTGTCTGCAAATTCTCTGCATTAGATACTATGGGAGTATTTAATCCATAGAAATACTGTTTTTCATATTAATGAGTTATAAATGAGAGCTTAATTACTACTAATTCCTTGAAAATCCACTGTTGGTGATTATAATCACTAACGATTAGATTGTTAAACATTCATCTTTGTCTATCTTTAGCAAACGTAATGAGAAGTTACAGATCAGATCCTCAGTTTCTGATTCTACTGTGAATTGCCAGTGGAAAAGAACATCTGCTGGCTGCAAGCAGTACCAGGTCACCCTTAGCACTGACACAGGGGCTGACTAGGAGACAGCAAAAGATGTGAAGGGAATATATTGCACTCCTGCAATCCACAGCCCACAGAATTGTCTCCAGGGACTAATTCTCCTCATGTAACTCAGAGTCCTTTCACCCAAATCTCCTATTACACAGCCAAACTACCCCAAACTTCCTTGTTTCGATAGCAGGAGAATGAGGAGGGAGGCTGATACCCTGAAGGCACCAAATAACTTTTTGCAGTTACAGCTGCAATGTGGGCTGGCACAGAGATTTATATACCCCTATATGACTTCAACTGACATTAAGTAATAATTGTTAGGCTTCTGATGGGCATTTAAAATGTGTTCAAACTGCTTCATCACCCATTTGACCACCTTTCTACAGCTGGTGCATAGAGCTACTTTCCCCAGAACATCCTGCAGCACAGAAGGTGTACTTCAGACAGAGCAAAGTTATCTAGTCCAGTATTCTTTTGCCCTTCAAATGTTCTTTTACTATTTATTTAATTATGCATTATTTTAACCAACAAACTTGCAAACCAATACCAATTGGAATGGCCAGTTTCCATCTGGATAAACATGAAGGAGTTTGCTGTTCCTCCTTATTGCATTATTGTACCTAAAATATTTATTTGCTCTGTTACAACACTGGTATTTAGTAAAACATCTTGGTGTCTATTCTTCAGCAAGGCTCAAATCCCATCCTTACTTAGGATGTGTCGGATAGCCATTAGCAGGTGAAGCTGAAACCATTTTAGAAGTTACTGCAGGTATCTTTCCTCTTTCATTATTTAGGGTTTGCGTATCTACCACTGTGTGCACAATAACCACTTGAGATCTTTCCATCCACTTGGAAGAAAAATCATCCCCTGTATATTTTAAATAATCCTTACCTGGGAATTTAAGTTAAAAGGATGACTTGTGTAAAGGTAGGTAATGACACTATCCTTTCCACTTGCTCTGCTGAAAGAGCTGTATCATCCAAGAAGGCTGGAAATACGGTGGCAGTCGTTTCTTAAATGTCCTCAGTGATGCTTTCAAGAGAACATCTTTCAAGAGCAATAATTTCTTCCTGCTCTTTGTCAGAGCCCTTTTCTGCACCTCTGTCAGCTGGAATTGACTTTTTGGAATAGGAAGAGACTGCTAAAAAATAGTACAGGTGCAGCCTCAATAGCATGCTGCACAATGGCATCACTGGTAAAATGTATCTTGAAAAGACTGAGAGAAATAAAAAAAATACTGCACATATTGCATATACATATTGTATATAGTTCTACATACATACAGAATCTGGATAAATACGTGCATGTTCTATCCATATATATATAGAACTACAAATACAAATTAAAGAACATAATCCTGTAATTCACTTAAACACATAAATTTAAGAAATGAGGAATCCCAGTGATTTGAATGAAATGACCATATATTTTATATTTAAGTTTGTTGCTGAACTGGAACTATGGATAAGAAAACTTATATGAAAATTATTCACTACCTGTACTGAAAATAAGTTTCATAGATAAAAAAGTATTAATACAAAATATCTGACCATAAACATAGTGAGAAAGGACTATCTCCTGCCCTGTTATATGCAGGTTTCAAACCTCATTTTATTATTTGCTTTCTTATTTTGAATATATTTGGTATCTGAGCAACTCACAGTCAGAATAAGATAAAAAGGCATGTGACAGCTTAATATAAATTAAGAAACAACTTAAAGCTCTGCATAAATGCATACTGAGTAACAATATCAATGAAAATTGTGGTCGATGAAAGATATAAACTAAAATTTATTACGCTACACATAACCAGCTACATATTTAGGCATGAATCCTATCTCTAGCAACTGCTACTAACCAGTTTTGGCCTCTTGAATGAAAATAAAAAGTCACACTTACTAAGTTTAAGCAGTTTTACTGGGAAGCAGAGACTTTCTGTAGGAATAGGCCTAAGTAACTGTCAGAACTGTTCAGCAGTCTTTTGTAATAGTTTTGCATTTGCAGATTTAAGAGTACAGAACTTTGGGTTACTTCAGGTCAGTTCTGTGAAAACATAGTTTTATAGTCCCACCATTTAAATCAATAATGATATTCTTAATAATTTTAGATTATTAAAGCTATACAGAAAAAATTTTTTCTTTTTTTTTTTAGTTTTACCTCATGATAATAATGGCGTCATTTTGGATTAATAAACAGAATTATTACTGGGTATTTTGTTTGAATTCCAGACTAGAAGCTAAACGAGACAGTGGTGATCCCACTCAGTTAATAAGCAGGCTTTTGGAAGCAAGGCTGCAGTTACTGAAGTAGCCTTCTTTTGGTTTGATTTCAGCTAGACTGGTTCCCTCAACAAGCTCTCTGTAACCACCCAAATCCCTGGGGCAGGCTGCCCTTGTGCACAAAAATCGGATTTGTTACCCAATGTGCAGCAAGCCAATAATTACACACTTGGGAGAGACACTGATTATTGATTTCAGAGTTACACAAAACCTGGGTGATTGGTGGAATTCCAGAAATCAAGCATCCCAACTATGAAAACTTTTTACTGTTTATACTTTATAGCAAACAAAGGAATTGTTTATTTGCTAAAGGTTACAGATTTCTCTTATTAATTAGCATTCTATCTTATACTGGTTAATGATTGTCTTGCTTCCAATGCTAATTAGTCCACATGCTGTGTCTTTCTTTTCTTTTGGGTCCGCGAGTTTCTTGGCTTGGTGGTCCGTCAGTCGGTGTTTGCGATCTGCCCTCGCTGGAATTACCTTTTACCCAGTTGGAGATGACTTCAGCACAGTTGCTGCATTGTCTTTATTAGTTTCTTCCTTATCTCAGAAGTTCTGCCAAATGTCCTTGCGGCCCACAAATTCTGCATTCTTTGTGCCCGCTACCAGTCGTCCATTCTTGTCCCGAAGCTTTGTTAACCTCCACCTCCGTCTGAGACCACTGAAACATGTCAAGGTCTAAACCTTAACAAGGGAATTCTACCCAGACATCCGGACATCACTTGTTAGCCGCTATCCGTTTCACGGATTAAATCTCCCTCCTAGGATTAAGCGAGAAAGTATATAACGATTAAAGAACATCCTTCCTCAAGAATATTTTACATATTCCACATTTTGCAACACCCTGACGGCTCTCCCGGTGCGATAAGAACCCGCCTCGACCCTGGAGCTCCCGGACGGGGTGGGGCAGTCCGGGAGCAGCGGACTCCCCTCACGGCTCTCACTGTAGGAGAAGACCCTGCCCCAGTCCTAGGGCTCCTAGACGACCCCCCTCCCGGAGCGGCGGACTCCCCTCACGGCTCTCCCTGCCGGATAAGACACGATATCCCGTGGGATGGCCCCGTAGGATAAGCAGCACACCCCCCTCACACCCGTCCCGCCCTCTCCGCCCTTTGCTGCACCGCCCCAGGCAGACCCGCGATCGCTGCGGCGCATGCGCGGGCCGGAGGGGGCGGTGCGCGCGGGCGGCGACGGCGGGAGCGTGTGAGGAGCCGGTGAGTGGAGCCGGGGCGGGCGGGCGGGAAGGAGAAGGAGCGGCCTTCCTCCTCCTGCTGCTGCTTTCCCCCTGGGAATCGGTGCGCGAGTGAGACCCGCCGCGGGCTGAACCGCCCCCTCGGCTGGGGGGACCGCCAGCCTCCCACACGCGCGGCGCAAGGAGCCCTTGAGCCGCGCTCCGTAATGGCCGGGGGTCGTCCTGCCCCCTCAGCCGGGGCACGGCTGTGCCGGAGGGGGGCCTTGTGGGGCCCTAGGGGACGTGGGGCCATGCTGATCTCTTTAAGGTCTTTCATCTTCCGTCCTAAAGCGCAGAAAGGCTGCCAAGCGCAGGTATTTTAGGACCAGTGAATTAAGAGGAGTCATCGTAAATTATGTAAACGAACCATTACGTAAAACAGCGCAAACATAACTTGTGCTCTTAGCATCCTTACTTGGTCTCAGCTGCAAACTAAGTGCCTTTTGCTCCTTGCTGGTCTTGGTGGAGTCACATGTACAACCTTCCCCGGGCAGAACACCCTCAATTCAAGCTTTGCCCGATGCTAGTCCTTG
This sequence comes from Corapipo altera, assembly GCF_003945725.1. Classification (NCBI taxonomy): domain Eukaryota; kingdom Metazoa; phylum Chordata; class Aves; order Passeriformes; family Pipridae; genus Corapipo; species Corapipo altera. The sequence continues at coordinate 10,264,677 of NW_020884881.1, forward strand.
TGCTATCATTGCCAGTTAATCTAAATTAGTTGTTTTGTGAACGTGTTGCTCTAAACATAGTTTCCTTTGTGAGCTCTGGGATGGGATCCCGTTGAAGATTAAGACACAGATAGTCAGGAGCGACGTAGGTTTTCATCCAGTGGCTGAAATATGTTTAGTGTAGGTTGTCCTGTGCAGGGGTGTTTGAGAAACAACATTACTTTGATTTTCCATAATATGTGATTGACTTATAAATAAACTTATTTTTCAAGTTACTTCACACTTTTTTTTTTTTTTGATACCTAAGTGTAGTCCTTGTTAGGTGTGATGTGATTACTTACAAATAGGTATAATTTGAAGTACTGAATTTCATTACACGGGCATTACTTCTGTTATCAGAGATATTCTTGTTTCCTTTTCCTCATTAATGACACTTATTTTTCTGTTAATGATTCTACAGTCCCAACTTTTACTTAAGAAAACACTGAAGGCAAAATGTAAAAATAAAAGAAAAAATCTTTCCTCAAATGCATTTATGGAAATACTTAACAGAGATTGGCCCCAGAAGGAACTCTATTATTAAATACTTCCATAAATACATATGTCTTTATGAACCTTCTTGTATCCCAATAGCTCTCCTGTTGTTACAATCCACTATTTCTTTTTTCCTTCACAACAGTTTATTTTCCATTTCCCATGCTATTTCTGGTCTCCTGCTAACCTAATCTTTTTTCTGGTGTTGTACTTATACCCAGCATAACATATTTAGCTGTAAGTACTTATGTTTAGAAGTGTTTGGAGTGCTTTGTTTATTATCTTTGTCTTGGCAACATGCAGATATTCCTGTCAGCTGATGAAATACCTTTATTGCCTTACTGAAATTTCCAAACTTTCTGTTTGATTATCAAGTTATATTATGATTGACAAAGTCAGAATCCAGCTGTTGAGGTTACTGTTGAGGTTCTCTCTCTGCATGTTGTGTGTATCACTACAGATAAATGTACTGTCTTTCCAGCAGTTTTAGAAGTGCAGACAAAGTAGTGTCTTTGACTGAGGTGTTTTTCTATATTCAATCACTAAAGTCCAGCCTTCCCAGTGTTTCAGCAATCAAGACCTTTGTTTTTCATTGTCTAGATCTTGTCTAAAAGGTAGACTGTAATTAATGTTAGTCTTATGTAACTGGTTTGGGCTCCTACTTGTTTTAAGGAGTATTTCCAGTCTTTACCATCAGCTGGGTTTTCTTCATATTCCTCTGCTGCTTTTAAGCTGGGCAAATCAGCAAATTTGCAGATGACACTGAGCTGGGGGGTTGTGTTGATCTGCTGGAAGGCAGGAGGGCTCTGCAGAGGGACCTGGACAAGCTGGGAAGATGGTCTGATTCCAACGGGATGAGGTTCAACAAGGCCAAGTGCCGGGTCCTGCACTTTGGCCACAACAACCCCCTGCAGTGCTACAGGCTGGGGACAGAGTGGCTGGAGAGCAGCCAGGCAGAAAGGGACCTGGGAGTTTGGATCGACAGGAAGCTGAAGAGGAGGCAGCAGTGTGCCCAGGTGGCCAAGAAGGCCAATGGCATCCTGGCCTGGATCAGGAACAGTGTGGCCAACAGGTCCAGGAAAGTGATTCTTCCCCTGCACTCAGCACTGTGAGGCCACACCTCTTCCAGGCCCCTCAGTTCAGGAAGGATATTAAGGTGCTGGAGCAGGTCCAGAGAAGAGCAACGAGGCTGGTGAAGGGACTGAAGCACAAGTCCTATGAGGAGAGGCTGAGGGAGCTGGGATTGTTCATCCTGGAGAAGAGGAGGCTCAGGGGAGACCTCATCACTCTCTACAACTCCCTGAAAGGAGGTCGTAGCCAGGTGGGGGTTGGTCTCTTCTCCAAGGCAACCAGCAGTAGGACAAGAGGCCATGGTCTTAAGCTGTACCAGGGGAGGTTTAGGTTGAATATTAGGAAAGAATTTTTTACAGAGAGAGTAAGCAGACATTGGAATGAGTTGCCCAGGGAAGTGGTGGATTCATCTTCCCTGGAGGTTTTTAACATGAAACTGGATGTGGCACTTAGTGCCACGGTCTAGTAACCACGGCAGTGTTGGATCAGGGGTTGGACTTGATGATCTTGGAGATCTTTTCCAACCTGGTCGATTCTATGATTCTATTCTGAGTGTTCCTATTAGCAGCCAAAGAGCTATTATTTTGTCATCTTCATCTTTCCTTATGCCCTACCTCCTCCCTATTACTTGTAAATCCTAGTTTATTGCCTGTTCATGGAGGTGATGATCTGTGACTAATCTACTTTCCTCATTTTATTCCCTTGCTACTTTTAAATGCATATAAAATCAGAACTAAATATGTATTTCTCCAGTTAACTAAACTATGACAATTCCTTCTTATATTGATTTGGTCATATCCTGTATGCCTTTCCCTTTTTATTTGATTTTTTTTGATTCTGTCTGGTGTGAAAATGTCTGTGTAATGCCTTACACAGTTAAGTTCAATTTTTCTGAAGTCTTTTAAGTCTGTCATAATTATACCATTATCCTGAGCTAGTAGTGTGTTTAGATTATTTATCAATTCCTGTTCATTTTCTTTTTATGCATATGAAAGCAAATGATAATGAAAACTTTTTATTTTCCAGATCACTTTATTTCTTGTCTCTGAACCACAAAAGGGACCTGCATGTTCAGGTGACTTAGCTGCAGAAATATCAAAATGCCTAATCTTGAACACCCAGCATATCCAGCAGCTGCACTGCTTCACTTGGAAAGTTTGGTGCCTTGTCGAGAATCCCAGGTGTCCATGTTGCTGTCAATATTTGGAGAGGTAGTGTTTTTTGTACTGTATGTTTGACTAGAACAAAGACATTCTGCTGTTTCAGAGGGGAGAACAGAAATGTAGGGGCATTTTTGTGATGTCATTGTGAACATACTTTGGTTGTCTCTTCATTGTACTTTTATTTTTTGCTACTCATACTTAACATTGTTGTTTGGCAATTGGATTCTGGTCCTTTAGAAGGTTGAAAGCTGTTTTACAACTGGAAGGATCTAAAAAACCACACCTATTTGTGCCTTGCTCTCTCTAAAGCCTGATTTTGCCATGACTTTGTTCCATCTTTTCCAGTTAGTACCAGGGAGTCTCTTCTTGCCTAGTCTAAATTTTTTTTTTTTTTTACTGTCAGTGTAGAAATTCTGTTTGGTTTTGACCTGTTATTTTACTGTCTGAGTGCCTGAACTCTAAGTACATTAAGTTGGTCTGATTCTTAGTAGTTCTGCAGCTGGTCACAAGATTCAGAAATCACTGGCTTGTTAATTGATTCTGTTACTGCTTCACTAAGCTGTAGTAAAAATTAATGGGGATTTTTATCTGCAAACTTGAAAGCACTTGATATGTCTGTTTACATTCAGCTAACAAAATGGAAATTAATATCTGTTTCTGGTTCTGCCTTTAATTATGGATAATAATAATACCATCAAATTACAGCATTCAAGTTTTATATATATATATTACAAGCATAGTGGCAACAACTTTTCTTGAAAATAGATACTTAAATTCTTGATAAATATGCAGGTTAAAGTACCTGCATATATTGTGCAAGAGTGGCTTCATCTTGCATTAATTGAATATTATTGTTTTTCATAAAAGTATCCATTTTATTTTTGTATTCATTTTTAAGTCAGTATTTGAGATCCTTAGGAATGAGAAAAAGACAAAAATAAGTGCCTGTTCAGAATGAAACAAAAAGAACAATTATTTTCCTTGCATGTAAAAAAAAAAAATTACATGAAATATACAGCATCAGGACCATTAAATAACTAGATGTCTTATATCAAATATTGCCTCGTGAGAGAAGAGCCAGCTCCTTTACCACCTCCTCCACCATTTTTTTTCTTTTTGGTGCTAATGAAAAGAAAAGCAATTTGCATGAGTTAAGGTAATGTATGACTTGCAATTTGTACTTCCCAAGATTTCCTTTCAGTTGTGTAGTATGAGTTACTCTCTGTGTTTCTGTTGTTCATTACAGCAGTTTCACTGGCAGTTGTGTGATAGTTGATTTTTTTGAGTTATCCTCCCAGCATTTCAGTGAGGATGAAACATAAGACTTGATCTTTTGATTCCATAATAATTGCTGTATTTTATATTTAATGCCTTGGTTTAAAGGATAACTTTTCTTTTGGAGGGAAACTTCATTGATAAGTCTTTTATCTGTTGAATGAAAAAGAAGAATTGAAACAGTAACAATTTTTTTTCCCCTAGCGTCAGCAGTTTAGTTTTCCATCCATTTTTATCTATGGACATACATCTAGTGGCAAGACTTACGTGATGCAAACTCTTCTGAACACCTTACAGGTAAGAATGTTCACAATAGATATTGAATTTACTATTTATTTATAACAGATGATTTCTTGAAATGGCCTCTACTTTCTGAAAATGGCTTGTTTTCTCAGCTATTTCTGACTTCCTGATTCTTCTGCTCCACTTACTGTGTCATGAATGCATCACTCTTCTCACTAGTGCATTTAGGATAAAATGAAATTGGTGCTACTGAGATATAAATCATAATAACTTTTGTAAGAAAGTTTAAGAAATATAAAAAAACCAAATATTGTTCAGGTTGTTTGCATGACTTAGGCTGAAATAGCTCCAGTGACAAGTAAGTATTGATGGTTCCAGTTCAATCTGCAGTCACTTATACTACACCTTCTTTTGAATCTTCTTGTAGTATTCTCCTTTAAACTAATTTTATGTGTATACAAAAAAGAGTGAGAGAGTACTTGAAGAACAGTGAGAAGAATTAGCAGTAGAGGATTTTTTATTTGTTTTGTATTGGCAAACTCATTTTAATTAAATTCAGTTGGATGTGTACGATCCATTTAAATGTAAACCTCGGAGCTTAAGCTTAATGAAGTTGCTAAAAGCATTCAAAGCAAACATAGCAAGCTGTACATGTTCACTGAAAAAGAAAGTGAACCTGGAATGGTGAAAATCACTGTCTGAACACCACACAATTGCCATTGTTTCTGATATGGTTAGTTGGTTTTGCAGACTTGTGAATGTTGTATTCATTGCAGTAAATTTGGTTAGTTCTTGTAGAAGCAGGAAAATCTGAAACTTCAAAAAAGAAACAGTGCAGGAGTTCTAAAATGTTTAAGCAATGTTGCATAGGAACAATCTGTTTAATTCCTGAACAATAAATGACTATTCTTTTGCTTCAGCAAAGAATCAGCTCTAAATGGGAATAGTGTGCTGATAGCCCCTTTTATTATTATCTTTTCAGAACCTATTTGAAAATACAAATTTTGTGTACTTTACTTTATTCCAGATCCTTCAAAAACAGCTTGATATACATCATAAATTAAAACCCCTATGAAACAGGATGGCATTCACAGTTTTGAACGTAACAAAATCAATTCTCCAGGTGTGTTTGTGTTTACTAAGCTTGACATCACCAGGTCTTTTGCTGGCAGCATGGATCTTACTGTCCTATGTCAGTACTGTTGCTGCTTCCTCCGGGGTGAGCATTGCTTTCAGAAGTGCTGGGACTGTATGTTCTGTTTCAGCTTTGCCATCCAAGCCAAACTTCCTCTGGATTCTTGCCCTTAGGAAACAGTGTAGGAGTAAGTAAGATATAGGTCAAGGAGAACTCATAAAGCAGATGATGTTGAAGTATGTGAAGTGGAAATCACTGAGAATTCATTGTGCAGTTTTGAATTTGGAGCCTTATGTTCCTAGGAAGCTGGGACTATCAACTATCTTCCTCTCAGTTGTTAAGGAAGAAGGCTGCTTTAATGCTGGCCACTGGGGGATGAGTTATATCCTTGATCAATACTGGAGTTGTTGTGTGTTACTAACCTGAAGTAGAAAGTTTGTCATGAAAGGACTTATTTCAACTGCAAGGGCTGCAGACAGAGAAACCTACTCTTTTCTTTAAACACCATGTGAGAATCTGAACTACGTAGAAGTAGTGGGTCATTGTGGCTGAATGTATGTTTCTTGGAAAAATAGTTATCTTGAGGAATGATGTAGAGAGCCATGGCCATAAATCCACGTCAGTCCCTCTCTGGTCAGCGCTGGCTAAATACTTAAGCACTGGGTTCTTGCCACTTCAGTGGCCCTTCTTTTTCTGTTAGTGAATGTGTGTGTTCGTGCTAGTTTTGCCCTCTGTCGTAATGTTTCCCAAAACATGTTATAAAGTCCATCTAAGTTGAAGAATGTTATCACAGAAATTTCCATTTAAACCTGTTAGTGTTTTTGTCAGTCAAGAACTTCAGGGATTTTAAATCCAATGACAGGTGCCTACTTCATGCTTAAACCATGAATTTCCACTCGTGTGTTCTCATACCCCTGATACTTTTGGCTCATCTAGAGTGTGCTTATCTGCAGGACTGGATTTTATGCAAAAGCCCCCCTCATCAAAAATTCTGCAGAGGGAGAAGAGCAGAAGATGGGGGTTATTATCCTCTTCCATGCAGTATCCTTTCATGCAGTGCTCATAGCACTATGCTACCCACTTGCAGCATATCCAAAGATGTGGCCTGGCCCCGGCAAGCAGTAGGATTTAAGGAGCAACTCTCTCTACAGAACTTCCTTTTGCCAAGTATAGGTGTCTCCTATGTTATGTGGTGTTGTGAATCACATCTGAGACACTCAGCATTCCTTCTGCTATGGAGGTGCAGCACTTTGAATAGCTACTTTGGGACATGTAGCCCCTTTCTTTTAATGGTGTTCAAAGTCATAATAAAAAGCTTTTTATTGCATGCTGTGTGAGTGGATTGCCAGCATGTACCCACACTTCCCCACATCTGCTGAATCACATGCCATATATTGTATTTTACACAGAAAGACTGGATTGAAGTACTTGTGGTTGTTTTTTGGTTTTGGGTTTGTTTTTTTTTTGTTATAGACAAACACATTCCTGCATCCCAGCGACTAATGTTTTCCAGAGGTTTTAATGTTAAGTGTGAAAAAGACCATATGCCTTACCAGAGATTATGGAGCTATGCAGATAAACTATTTCTGAAAAACAGAGTTGCCAGAAAATTCTTTTTTTGCGTTATGTAGGTTTGAATACTGGTACTATTTTTTAGTTTGTAGTGTCTTCTATTTAAAGGCAAATGACAGTAGCTTTTCAATATTACTAAGTCAATACTTACAATGTATCTCCTACTCTGTTTTTTTCACATGCTCTTTGCTCTGCAAAGATCTGATTTTCTAAAAATGTTCTGCACAATCATGCTGAACATGAGTCTAATGTAGAAGCTCATAGTTTATATTTGTATGCATTGAATGCCAAAAACATTCAGAGTAATTCTAGGGAGTGTACTCCTAGATTACTCTCTTTGTAATATGTTTGAGACATCTGTGTTATCTAGACGTAATTTGTAGTGGACCATTTTACTGTAATGTGTTACAATTGTCTAAATTTCTTTGAACTAAATGCTATTTGGTTTTCTTTTTATGTGTTGCTCACAGTTTTTAAACATAGTTAAAAGATATAGGGTGTGTTTCAGTTTTTAAACATATTTAGAAGATACACTGTTCTATTTGAAGATACATCACATCTGTCTTCCCTTTGTGATAGGTAATATTTTGACTAGGTACATAATTGATTATGTCTTTTTTTACAAGTTTTTTTGGTTTACGCTTTATTTTCTGTTTCATTGATTGTATCATCTGGAAAAGTGATTCTGGAGTGTTTACAGTGAAAAAACCAAATAAAGTTGTATCCTTTTCTTTATCCTCCTCAGCTTCCTCATGTGTTTGTGAACTGTGTGGAATGCTTTACATCACGACTTCTTTTAGAAGAAATTCTCATCCAGTTGCAAAGCTGTTCTTCTGAAGCAGAGCCAGCCTCTCCTGTGCCTTGTGAGACTTTCAATGACTTCGTACGTCTGTTTAAACAGGCTCTTGTGAGTCGAGAGCTTCAAGATCAAACATTGTACATTGTAAGTAATTCAGTTTTGATGTCCAGTTTTGTTCCTGTTAAGAGGGAGTAAGTAATTGTTATTGATCATTTGTAAGTGAAATGTGTGCCTTATAGAACAGCTTTCACAAAATTTCTGCATAGACCTCATTCAGAATCTGTTGGTAGTGGTTGGACTCTTTCAGTTGGTTTACAGGCCTTAGGGGAGGTTCTTTGTTTTTCCTGCTTTCAGAATTTTTTATACACAATAACTCTGTAGCTTAACTAACAACATAAATTATACCTCACATTTAAATTGGGGATGTAATAGTGTTACAAAGTATTTAAATACAGAGAGCCTGAATTTGTTTTATTATTAGTAAGTCATGTATATCTGTTTCCTTGTGAAAACAGCTTCACAAATGAGAAAGCAAAGGTTGGGAATAGGGCAGAAGGGACTTATGGAGTATGCAAATGACAAGGCTTGGTTGGCTGGAATAGGTCCAAGTTAGAGCTTATATTAAGGAACTAAAATGTATAACTTCCTCTGTAAAAGTGCTTTTGAGATCTTACTTCTTTGACTACACTTGTGGCCCTCAGAGGCAAGAACTGTAGTTTTAAGGTTAAGATGGAAAAAAAGACTGCAATGAAAAAAAATGATGATATACTCAAAGGGAATAAACAGGCAGACTGTAGGAAAAATTATCAGATTTTAGATTGCAGGAATGATTGAATCAATGTAGTACTAGAAGTTAGGATTTGGTTTAAGTGGGTTTTTTTTAACTGTGATAATCTTAACTACATAAGGGAGTATAACAGCATTTATTGTGCCAGGAGGTGAACGTAGGAAAGACATTTCAGTCATACAAGAAGTCTGATGAAAGGACAATATGAAGGCCATAATATTAGTGATGTGTAAAGGAATGTATACATTGTGGACCTGCAGAAGATATGGACTGACATTTCAGGCCAGTTTTAAAAGAGGTGAAATTGATTATTTAAGAAAACATGAAAGTGGTTCAAGATAGAAAGCTTAATGACCCTGGTAATCACTCGCCATGTTTCTCACAGCAGTTGATGTGCCCATAATGCTTTGGGGTTTTTTTGCAGTCAGACAAGAAGTCCATAATTATACTGATCATGCTTCATTCTGTTTCACAGGTTACAGTTGAATAAGTTTCATTTCCATTTCAAAATACTTAACCACTGAGTGAAATAACGTCATATTCTGTTTAGTGGAAACAGTACTATCTCATAGTTTCCTACAGGTCACAAAGTTATTAAATTTGACATACTTCTTAGAAATTGAATGAGGGAAAAAATGTACCACCAACACTTAAAACAGATAAGTTATAAAAAGGCAATTTAATTTACCATCACAAAAGTGGTATTGACATTCTTCAGCAATTCCATAAGGACAAAATTTATCTTTATAATAACCTTTAGTGAGTTTCACAAAATACTTTTTATACTAAAATTTTACTTTCAAATTAGTATTTGGATTAAAAAAGTGTTCTACGTCAGTAAAGAATTCTTCATGTATACTGTATAAATTGGCATCACTCAAAATTAGAAAGTTCTTGAACAACTGGTTAAAGAAAACAAACCATTAAATAATTGTAAAGGTTCAGTTGTATCATGAAAATAGTTGTTGCATCAGAAGAATTAAGTATTAAATTAGTATTTCAGTTCCTTTCTGCATGGGAACAGACAGGAATGGGAGAAATCAATTCATGTTTATTAACCTACGTCATCTGGATTTATTGTAGAGTGTTTTAAACTGAGGCTGATGGAAGGACCAGCATGCTGGTAACATAAACTGACAATGCTAACTTACTCTAATTTCAGTTGTAAATATTGTACTATTTCAGCTCAATTAACTCAGAGTAAATTAAGATAAATGTTTACTTTCAAGCAAAGAATCCTTAATGTTTCTCTTAACCCAAGTATGGGTGCTGAATGCTTGTGATTACTTATGCAAAATGAATTTATTCATTTTAACTACCTGAAAAATTGGAGCAGATATAACTTGTAGTCATTCAGACATTTACAATATTTAGCACTTTACAGATGTAACAAACTACTGTTTTTAATGTAAATGAGCAGCCAGTTCTAAATGTATAGTTGTTTTAAAAAATTGAAGTGTGACAAGTCTGTATTGACACTAAAGCACAGACTCATAGGCCTGGGGGTAGACTGTTTCTGTGACCCATACTCCACAAGCCAGGGTCACAGTATATTTTCTGCTGTAGAAACTGGAGTTTGTTTCCCATTTAACTAGAAAGTATGATCTACTTAGGTCAAGACCTTAAAGCTTTGTGTTTGGTAACTGCATGTCACAGGGTCCAATAAGCAGTATTTTATTAGTAAAAATATGTAGCCTCTATTTGGTCAGTTGTGTAGTACAGTCTTCATTCCTGAAGTCATTTATTATATGAGCCAAATACAGATGTCAATATAAAGTCATATATTGTATTGTAGTTTTAAATAAATTCCCAGGAAGTGTGAGATATCATTGCAGAGATACTGCTCCTCCAGGTTGTATGGTGGGATTTTTAAATAATATTTTCATGAAATGCTTGGTTGTCCACATAAAATTCTTTTCCTTACTGTGGGCAACAGAATATGTAATAGGATAGAAAAATATAATTTTCTAGGGACCTAGAGTTTTTCTTTCAACAGCAGTAATTCAAAAGAAGTAATGAACTTCAGAAGTTAGATTTATAATGCAAGTAGTAAATAAACCACAGAAGATGTGTTTCTGTTCTCTTTTTTCATTCTTGTCAAGATTTTAAGTGTACTGAGAATACACATTTTTTTTGGCCAGAGGATAACCATGTATGTTTTCGTGCTTCTGTTTTTATTCTCCAGGCTCCAAAATGTTAATTTAGCTTCAAGTGTTTCCTGTTTAAGCTGTACATGTTACATATCTGCTGCTGCTATGTGAGGTTTGCATGCAGTAAATCCTCTAATTTTCTAGGCTGCAAACTATGACAAGAAAAGTTTCTCTCAAAATTCAGTTCAGTGAATTCCAGATGAGAGCTAATTTCTTCTAAAATATCAGCTCTTACTTGTTTGTGAAAAATAATTCTGTAGTGGGAAAAGATAACTCTCCTAGAGTGAGCTTGTAGTTACAGTGCTACAGTACTATGTGTAAGTTTGAAATAATAATAATAATTTTGGGCAAAAATTGAGCTTTCAATGGTTGATAATGATATCATGACTTTATCAGTGGTATTTCTGACTGGTATACTTAAGTATTAATTCTTACTGCCATAAGGCATGAGAATGTTGCTTTTCTGGGGATTGTATCTTTTTTTGGATGCAGAGCTGCTTGGGCTTCCTGGCAGCACATTTGAAGCAATAATCTCTCCAATTCAGTTTCCAGCAGCTAAGAATTAATTTTAAGTCCGTATGAGAGTGGAAGTCAACATTGTCTATATCATATTGTTTTGTTAAAAGGTACTGGATAGAGCAGAGCAGCTGAGGGAAATGGAAACAAACATCCTGCCAGCATTTCTTAGGCTTCAAGAGTTGGTAAGTATCTGGAAAAATATGTATGTGTCCTGTGTGTTGAAAGTAACTGAACATGTGGTATCTGTCCATCTAGGCTCACAGATAAAGATAGTGATTCCTTAGAGAAGAAAAGTTGCATAATTAACCCTTACCCCCCAAAAACAGTGATCAAAACTAGAAACCAAACCAGAATTTAAACACTGTCAGGTTTTTATTACACTTTTTCTTTAATTGGGTTTAATGGTATATTGTTTTACAGTATCTGATGTGTTGTAGATTCTTTTGAGGCTGGTGTCAAATACATGCTGGCTTTTCTACATTACTTTTTTATTTTTGAGAATGAGATTTTCAATAGACTACCAGTTACTTTGGGTGGAGCTGCACAGCTCAGCAGCTGTGAATGTGTTGGAAGAGAGTTTTTTACACCACTTCTGAAATTGCACTGCAGTGAGTTTCTGATTGGAGTAAACCATTGTGTGTCTCCCTTTCTCACTTCTGAAGCATCCAAACTTTTTACCTTGGAATAAGGAAAAATGGTACATTCTCTGAAAAGAAGCTGAAGACAAAACCAGAAGATGCTGTTACTTTGAAATGTCTGAACATCTAAATAGCTGAAATTATACTTGTCTCAAGACTTTTGTGTGGTGCTCTTAATCTTCTGGTGACACTGACTCTCTGTTTACTGAATGAAGACTGATTCACAACTGAGTTCTTAATCCTGGCAGCTGGTGCATTTTCTGGCTCCTTTTGTCTGTTCTGGCCATGTTCTGGACTTTACTGCTCTTGAAGCAGAAACAACCTGTTCTGCAGAGAAAGGAGGAAAGCTTGGGTCTATGATTGCTGTTCAGGGGCCAAAAAACCATAGACTAAGACTTAAATATGCCAGAGAAACACCCTCAAACTCAAAAGTAACCTCCAAATAAGTTTGTTTCCTGAATGCTGATATTCCAGTTGCTTAGATTCTGGACTGAGGCTTTCTAAAGCAGCTTATGTTGCAGAGCAATGTTGGAGGTGCAAATATACTCCATTGCTTCCTTTCCTGCAGTGAAAGGAGACAAGAAATTCCATTAATAGTGAGGGATTTCATGGGACTGGAGGATTGCTGATGAAGAATAGGTTATTGGATGCTTGATTTCTGTGAGGATTGTGGTGGGAATTACTAGAGTTTTTCATGTTGGAGGATCAGTCAGGAACTGAACTGAACATACCTTAGTACTTCTGTCAGCTAAAACACTAGATCTGGGAGAATAGCACCACTGAAAGAAATCCACAGAAAGATGCTTTTGTGTCAAAAGGAAAAAAAAGTTCCTTAAAAGCAGAGGAAAAAGGAACAGTAAAGAGTATGGCTGAGTGCCACTTGGACAAGAAGTGGGAAGGATAAGTAAAAGAAGATTCTCCCTTGGTTTCAGGGAAGGGAATAGCATTTAAACTTTTTTTTCAGGTAATTCACAGCTCATATTCACAGCACTGTCAATTTAGTCAGGTTCCTTCCTTTTGTTTTATTGAAGTGCCTCAATAGTTTTCAAATGTCTTTCTTGAAGAACCGTATTTAAGAGCATCTTTTGTTGTGCAGAATTTCTAGTGTGTTTGCAAAAACCTTGCAAAAAGGGAGAATGACACATCATCTTCGCAGACAGTTAGTTTCATACTAAATAGCTAAAATTTTGAAGGGTGACCAAAATAAGGAATATTATTTTAATATAAAACGTTTTGTTACCTACTGACCAAAACATCAAACTCGAGGTAAGTAGTTTTTCAATAAAAACTTGGTTAAAAAGAATGTGTTATTATGAACAGTTGCTGTTCGTAACACAGTTGGGAGAGTAAACAGGTAATACTACATTTTTGTTTTGGGATGTGTGTGTTTGTTTTTAAAGACCAGATTACCTCTAAAATAACATAGAAGAGAGAGCTTGGTTTCAGAAGTGCTGAGCTTTCTTTTGCTTCCTAACTTTTCCTGTTTGCTCTGAAAATCTGGGTTTAATTACCAAAGTAAAATGCTCTCTTAATTTTGGGAGTAAGGGGTGGAATATATTAGGTATTGTGTAGTACCAGAGCTGTACCACCCCACAGAGCTTCTATGTCAGTGAAATGGCAAAGGATGCAGAGAAATATCATATAATTATGAAAATTTGCAAATGTATGAGCTGCTTGATTAGGCCAGCTGAAGCTTTATTACTATGCTAGTAATTTGTATTAAACTGTAAATTTGATGATTTTTGTGGAACAGAAAAGTCACAATAATAATTTTTCTCATTGATGCTATGACATGCACTGTTATTTTGTTCTTTCTCTGCCTGTTGCTCTCTCTTTCATTTTTTTTCTCCTGCCTCTACAGACTGACAGTAATGTGACAGTTGTCCTGCTCAGTGAAATAGTGTGGGAACTGTTCCGTCCAAACGTGGGATGCTTTGATCCACTCACTTTGTATTTTCCTGATTACAGCATAGGTAAACTCGTTCTTAAATCAGTTTTTTGAGGATTGTATAACACTTGGTCAAAGAACATTCAAAAGTTTTTTCCATGTTTATCAGTGGGCCTTTTGCAGAATCCAGAATATGTAATAGCTACTGGAATGTAAAAGTCTATATTCGCACAACCTCCAAAAGAGTTGTCTATTTTCACTTGCCAGAACATCTCAAAGTAATGTTTTGGTTCCATTGTATTTGCTGGTTCTTTAAAGCAGTGTGATTTTTGGTGGGTTTTGTTGGGGTGTTTTTAAGTGATGATTATAGTTTGTTCTTCCGCTTTTAAGATGTGGTCAGTTTATTAAGTTGGCTTTAAATAAGCAAAATTTATTTTTGTTTAAACAGGACATCTGCAGAAGATCTTGTCTCAGAATCATCCCCCAGAATATACTGCAGATTTCTATGCTGCATATATCAATATTCTGCTTGGTGTCTTCTACATGGTTTGTAGGGACCTGAAAGAACTTCGGCATCTGGTGAGATGAGCTTCTTTAGAGTTGCTGTTTCGGTTTGGGGTGTCTTCTGCCAAGTGAACTCTGAAAGTCTAGATTTATTGTTAAATATGGACAAAAAGAAAATCAGAGAATCATAGAATGGGTTAGATTAGAAGGGGCTTTTAAAGGTTATCTAGTCCAGCCCCTCTGCCATGAACAGGGACACCTTACACTAGACCAGGTTGCTCAAAGCTCCATCCATCCCAGCCTTGAACACTTGCAGGGATGGGGCGTTCACAGTTTCTCTTGGCAACCTGTTTCAGTGTCTCACCACCCTCATTGTAAAAAATTTCTTCCTTATATGTAATGTAAATCTGCTCTCTAAGAATGTGTTAGCTCAAAATGCAGTTTCCCTAAAAATCCATAACAAAGGTTGCAGTTGTTTTGGTGGCTGTAAAGGGCTTCCAGTGCTGTGTGGTTTTCTGGTAATAGATTGATGGTATTTGGGAAAAGGAGTTTTAACCATATGTCAGTTGAATAATGTAATAGTAAACAAACTTAAGAGAAGAAGAATGACAGTTACTTGATGGTGGCCTTTGCATAAGAAAAGCTTAATAACAGTAACAAGTAATTAGCTCATCAGATTATTATTTAAGTAACTATACTCCATACAGGGAAATTTTACGAATGGCCAGTGAACAAATCAGTGCTAAAGAGATGATCTGAATGTTCTGCCTCCATTTCCCTTGGGAACATGTTGCTGCACTTCAGCTGAACTTACCTATTAACCATACAGGTTTTAAATTTAAATGAGGTTGCTGGAGACACAAGTAGAAACCAGGGTCACAGTTCTTGCAGACATGTACTTGAGTGGCTCTGCTTATGAGAATTTCATTAGCTTTAGATGCTCTGTTTGTGTGTTTGTGAAATACCAATATTATGAAAATACATACTTAATTGGACCCTAAATTCTTTTTGTGAGAGAGACAAGTCTCTTCTCTAGAAGATAGTGACAGACACGTTCAACTGACTGTAGGCTTCTGAACAACTCTTTGCTGTCTAGTAGAGACTCTAAATGTGTATGCCATTATGTGTGATTATTAATAATACATTCTGGAATTTTATTAGATTTATATGTGGAAGTTACTGCATTGAGTTTTGTATACTAGCACAGAGATTTATTAAAGTGTAGTGGGACAAAAGGAGAATGAAATCTGAGGATTGTTATTTTATGAAATTCTGTGTGATATTGATTTAAGCATTTTCTAGATTACAGTGTGGTCAAAAATTTCTCTTACCTTAGGCAAAAGGAGTTTGTTTGAATATGGAACATGTTAGCAGGTTTTTTTATGGTTGCTTGTTTTTTTCAAATAAATGATTTTTGCTTGGATGTCTGTGTGTGTGACCTACTGCAGAACATGCTGAACTGCTCCTGGAATAGAAAGTTTTTTCTGAAAATGAAGGGAGTAAAAAAAGTTTGAAAACGTTTTTATTGCATTTATAATGTTAAATAATTATGTTAGTTTAAAAAAAAATTAGCAGCCCCTGAGTAAACAGATTTTGCTGAGCTCAAGTAACCTGTGATAAATCATTTGTGTTTGTATTTTAAGGTATAGAAATGTTGCCATGTTTTACAGTATATTGTTTCTAAGCAAGTGGCATAATTATTGACTGAAAAAGAATTTGTTGGTTTTGCAAAGGAATGATTTACTCTGCTAGTTTTATTCTGTAGCTGGATCAGATATATAGTGCCTTTTTAATAAATTTAATTTTTTTTCTTTCTGTAGGCAACGCTCAACTTTTCTAAGTACTGTGAACCAGTGGTCAGAGGGGAAGGTAAGCCTCTGTCTTTTATTTGTGTGAGTGTATGAGAGAGCAGGTGCTGTTCTGTGGGTTTTGTGGAGGACTTTGCCTTGATCCTCACTGTGTCGTGACACAGTGGTTTCTTGGGTCACAACAGCATTGCTTATTCCAGTTGCACCCAGCCAGAAGCGTTTGCAGCAGAAGCAGTAGATGGTATTTGGTAGTGGTTTTTTTAGGAAACAGAAGTTGAAATACCAT
This sequence comes from Corapipo altera, assembly GCF_003945725.1. Lineage (NCBI taxonomy): Eukaryota > Metazoa > Chordata > Aves > Passeriformes > Pipridae > Corapipo > Corapipo altera. Next base: position 10,281,028 of record NW_020884881.1, read on the forward strand.
GAAAACTTTCCTCCCCCCCCGTAAATCCTTCTCCTCTCTCAACCACCAGGACTTCTGCAAAGTAATGAGGTAAGTAAATTCTCTGTCAAGGCTAAGAGGAGAAACTGGGAGGAGAGGTTCTGTCAGACTGACCCAGATTATCTTGGAAGAGCCACAGAGAAACAGCCTTGCATGGCAGCATATGCTTGCTGGATGGATGGTGATCATCCTAAAATGGAGTCAGCATATTTGTGTCATTCCTGTGACTGTTCAGGTGTCAGGGATGAGTTTTAGTGTTGTGTGAGTTAAGTGTTTAACAGAGTTGATTCTGGCTTGGTGCAGCAAATGAACGTGACACCCGCAAACTCTGGAAAAATATTGAACCTCATCTGAAGAAGGCGATGCAGACTGTTTATCTCCGGGAAATATCCAGGTAATCTGGGGGGCAAGGGCTTGTTTGCTTTGCTGAGGTTGCTGTTTTTAACAAGCTTCCTCTAAGTATTTCTCAGTTGTGTTTCGTGGCTAGTGTTTCTTTTTTGCTAGATATAATCTCTTTTCTTTAATGTGTATTTCTTTCTTGCCATCTACTGTTAGAAGTAGCGTATTTCGGGAGGAAGTTTAAACAACATGGCGTTTCTAGCATGTAATAGATTCAATAAGTAAAGCAGTGGCAGCAGGTTATGTTCTGCTTTTCACTGATGACCATACAGGTAGATCCATTTTCTGTAACATGTGAAACTGCCAAGCATGGGAATCCATTGCCACAATATACAGATGCAGTTTAAAACACGCTTGTAAAGTTGGCTCAGCAGATCCTCACTGTACCAAGGATGCACACGAGCCACAGAATTCTTGAATCATTACAGATTTTGAATATCTGTGTTTCTTAGCTTTGTGTAAGGAGCTAGGTTGATTTGTTTACTGTGCTTTCTTATTTTCTTTTCCAAAGGCAGCATTTTTCTTACATGGAGTTGCTGTTTTTGACAGCATTAAAAGCTGATATCCTACTAATGGGCTGTTTCTCTTGGTAGATTCCTTGTTTATTTTTGTAAGTTGACAGACTGCTAGAAAAAAAAGATGGTGGTGTCCATTTTTAGTGGTAATAATTGGCTTAGATTTAATTTTTTCTCCATCTGTAAGATGATGATTCTGATACACCATGTAAAGAGAGATAATTTAGTATTGCTTGATTTCTTTCCTTTGAATGTCGTTGAGGCCATAGAGTGTTCTGGTGACTGAACCTTAGTGTGTAGTAGAAGTCTTTGCTAATGTTTTAGAAAAGTGATCGTGCCTTCAGAAAGAGAAGTGATTTTACTTTGTACAAGCTTGACTTCACAGTACAACGAGGCACTTTTCTGTTTGCCTCAAATATTTATTTATATTCAATATTGATCTTCATTACACAGTCTACTCAGGATCTTCCTGACTTTTTGCACTGTGTAATTACTTACTCTAATTAGGGTGTAATAAAGGATTATGAAACAAAATAGCTTACGAATTGTTTCCAAATAACTAATTTCCCTCTTTACAGTTTTCTTTGATTATAAATTTGAGCTTAACTGGGTTTTTATTAGAAATTTCAGCTTTCTGTATAATAATTCTAGAATTTACCTCTGTGTATCAGTAAATGCTTGAGGAATTGAAATCACTGTATCAGTTTTTCTGGCCACAGAACTGTGATTACTCTGGACTTTTCTTGAAGCTGTAATTTATAGCAGCAGAACTTTGCTATCAGCTGTTGTGCTACATGAACTGAGATGAAAATGAACTTTTTTTTTTCTGCCAGTAAAACAGATGTTGGATAAAACCCCTATCTCATTGATAATTTGATTGGTCATTGATTATAATTTGAGTATTACCTGAGCTGTCATTACACTGTTTTCATAAGTCATATGGCTGATAAACTCTGTTCATAAAGAAGTTTAAAAAGCAAACCAAACCAGTACTGGTGCTCTAACAACTGTTTGGTTTTTTTAATTCCTTTGTGGTATACAAAATGATCCAAAATATGAAATTTTGACCAATGTTATTCCTTAAGGGAAGTTTTAAAGTAAAATTTTTCCCTATTGTTTAGTAAAACACCAAACTGCTTGCAGGCATTTTTCACTAACAGAATGATCCAGTTGGATGTCTTCAGAGTTTTTCAGAGAAGAATGAATATTGCTTTGGTTTTTACATAAACTTCAAAGTTACATTATGAAGTAATTATAGTATTGTTCTCACAAACATTAAACAGTTATTAAGCAGCTTAAAAAAATCAAAACTGTTGGTGTTTTTACTTTTTATCCAATTCTGCATTATTCTTGAAACTTGGAGTGTTATTGATACTTGCTCACTGGTGGTAGTTGGATGGAAAGAAGTTGGTATTTTACAACTAGCTTTTTGACTTTTGTACCTTAATGTAATGTTATTTTTTGCCTTTTTTTCTTTTCAAGCATGCATACTCTGCACATTATTGAAACCTATGTGTGAGGTAGTAAGACTTCATATTTTTAATTATTCTCTTACTAACTGTACCCTAGCCAGGGTCATGAAATTAAAATATACATATACCAAGCAGGTAGTTTTCTCTAAAAGACTAACAAATACTTAGTCTTTATTTCTTTGCATTGTCTGTGTTTTAGCTCACAGTGGGAGCGCTTGCAGCATGATGGTGGAGAGCCTGGGCAGTTGAAAGGTATCAAATACATTAATTCTGTGGGGCCTTGTAATGTGAAATGTGGGCTTTTCAATTTGTCTTGGTTGTTATTATCTGAGAACGTGTGAATGAAACGACAGAGATGAGGCCACCTGCCAGTACTCAGTTACAGTTCCAGGTGATCATGTTTTTTGAGAAGGTGTTCTACAAAGGACTATTGCTATTTTTTCCCTTGCCATAAATCCTGGGAGTAATCTTCCCTAAGATCCTTTGTGTGTAGAAGTAGACCTCGGATGTAAGAATGGATGAGGAACAGGCTGACCCCTGATGGTCAAACCCCCGTGTGCCAGCTGGAGGCACACGTGTGTCCAACTGGGGAGAAGAGAATGTCATATCTGGTGCCTTGCACAGGATTAACACATTCCTCAACAAAGCAGCTGCCCTGGGTCCTGATTTCTTGGCAAAGAGAAATGTTAACATCGCCAGCATTCTCTCTGTTCTTTCCTTGGATGTGTGCAGCTTTGCTGATTTTATGCATCAGGCAGGCTGGAAAGTCAAATCTCAATATATCTGTCAGCCTTCATTTACAATTTAGGAAGGAATACTAAAATATTTTCCTGGAGATGTCATTTAGTCATGGTCTTTTGATCAGTTTGTCATTTGGGAACACTTTTTATCATACTATTTTTCATCACATAATTTCTTCAATAGATACTAGGTAAAATAGCCACTTATTTTTTTAAATCATGTTACAGTAATTGCAGTCATCCAACTCTTTCCTGTATTTTCTTTATGATCAATGATTTTCGATGTTGTTACCCAAAGGAGTTTGATTTAAAGTGTTCTTATTAAACTCCCTCCTTCCATGTCCAAATGAGCATGACACACTTTACACCTGACAACCTCAGAAAGGGAGATTTTATTTAAAATACATTTTCTCAGACTTTTAGGTGTATGTAGTAGGTAAAATTGTCATGTTATTAAACAGCATTTGATAATAACATGCTTAAAAAGCAATTATAATAAATGCTACACTAAATAAGCAAATAGTTCAGTGTGTGATGCGGTATTGTCCAGAAGAATGGAGTAAAAATAGATATTTCTGTGTTAAACTAAATTATCTATGTGTAAGAGTTTATTTGGAGTTGCATTATATAATTAACACCCAATGCAAAAGAATCTCTTGTAAATTGTACAAAAATATTGTTCTTTTATGCCTAGATAAGAGGAAATTATTACTAACTGTCATCTAGGATGCTTCTTGTCACGCTGCAGGCTCTGAATCTTAAATTTTAGACATGTTTTATTCCTTGATCTTGATTTGCTGGTATTTGTGCATTAAAACAAAGGGGTACAGGTGCTTTACAGAAAAACAAACGGATGAAGTAGAAACCTGTGAGCAAAGAAGGCACAAAGAGACCCTTTAATGGTCTCCATAGTTAGACAGCTGATGAATAAGATGGTTTGATGATCCTATTCTTATGCATAAGCTGTATAAAACAAGAACAGGGGACTGTAAAGGTAAAAAATACAAAGTAAAAGTAAAGAAGAGGGAAGGCAAATACTCACTAGACTGCAGTTCTTGTGTGTTTAATGTGTGAAACTTTAATCTTAATTAAGTATACATGTAGCAGGCAAGGTCAACTGGATCAAGTTTAAAATTTTTAAGACATTTTCTGTAGGAAATAAAACAGTGGCTAAAAATTCTGAGATGAACTGTTTTTCAGAAGTGCAGCACTGCTGCATTCTTTACCATGCTAGCCCCATTCCTGGGTGAGCTGTTTGGCACAGTCTGGAGCAGTCTGAAGGCTGAATCTTGGAGAAAAGCTTTGAAATTATATTTAAATACATCTCTTCATCTGCCCTGTTTGCCAGAGAAATTACCTTAAATGAAAGTAGCCTGGAATTACTTATATTTTTTAGGAAGATTTATGAATCTCCAGTGCTTCAAATACAGTTACTGAGATGAGTCCAAAAAGGCTTCAGATTGTTAGTTTTGTTTAGCTTTGTGCCCTTCCCTGAATTTGTATCTGTGATAAAGGGGTTCAGAAAGTAGCCATACTCACTTAGTTACAGGAGTGGAGCAGGAGAGAAGGAGAAGAATAAGAATGCAGACATGTTTAATTTGAAGTTTGTGGGTGTTCAGACTGGGTTTTGATGACTCATAAATTGTTTGTTTATTTTATAGGACTTTCTGCACATACACATGTGGAACTTCCTTATTACTCCAAATTTCTTCTAATAGCTGCTTACCTTGCCTCCTACAATCCTGTTAGGACAGATAAGAGATTCTTTCTTAAGGTAATGAGATTTGTTACTTAGTGCTGCTTACTGGATTCCTTCATACTGAATTTCCTAGTTTAAAACTGCTCAGCAGTTCATTTTGAACTGTTTCTGTGTTGCTTCATTTGATTTGATCAGCAGCTTTTCTGTAGATCACATATTGTGATTGGTAATGATCACTTAGTGGTTGTAAGGTTGTAATAAACCCAACTTCCTCTTCATGTCAAAATATGTGTAACATAATTACAGCAGAAGTACTATGCTATTGTCAGTTCCTGTAGCTCTTTTTTGAAAATATTTTAGTGGAACATCTGCAGTGGCTTGAGGTATAAGCCACACTTAAATTTCCAGGATAAGGTCCAAGCCACAACTGCTGTGGCCTTTAATGAGATAAAATGACATAGTGCATTGCTGACTTATACAGCTTTGAGCTTCTGGAACAGAACCATACAAACAGTTGCTTTTGCAGAAGATATGGTGCCGTTAGCTGGTATGTGTTGAGTTGATACAGTGGTAATACCTGTTTTAGGATGAATGTAATGCAGTCAGGCTTTTATGCATTTTACCAGTTATTACAGTATATATTGATATATGCATTTTTGTGAATGTATGGTATTCATGTTGGATTGGTGTAAGCAATTGAAGAAAATGATGGCAAGACAAATTTGTAAACATACAATTGTTTGAAGAAAACAACATAAAATAAAACAAAAATAAACAACAACAACAAATAAAAAACCATAGATACATTTCGAGAACTTACTGCAGTTCCTAGTGATGATATATTAGTATGGTTTTAGTTTAAATTTAGTTTAGTAAGTTGGTTTTATGTTTCTGATATGATCTTACTGAAAACTGCAGGTGTTTCACCCTTGTAGTAAATGTAATTAGACAAGTTTTCTTTGTGGGCAAGCTTTGTACTTTTCACTTGGCTGAAGCATTTTCTTACTTAGAGATTTATTTTCTGAGAAAGTGTTTCTGCACAGATTTTTCCATATCAGTCTTGGAACTCAAAGAAACAGGAAATCTCACAAGAGTCAAGTCAGTAAAGCATGTTATCAAAGTGTGCCACATCTTTCTTGTTTGTGTTCACTGAACAACCTTCTCAATTTAATTTTTTTCCTTTTTTAGTATCTCCGAGTTAACTTCCACTCTTGCACATGAACCCAACTACACCCTTGTACAATAAACATGAGCTTCTAAGTTTTTTGAAGCAAGGACCTTAAAGGTATTTCGATCAGTGCTAGTAGGTATTTTCCCCAAGAATGGGTGAAGCAGAAGCTACCGTGTTTGCTACATGTGTCATCTGGTAGCAGTTAGCCCTTCAGCAGGTCTGAAGTTGAATTTCAGAAATAGCTGCATCTTAAGCCCCAACAAAATCAACACTTTTGGATGAGGTTTCAAGCCAAGTGTTTTTTATGTGTCATGAAAATAGAGTATGGTTTTTATCAGGTTTGTGATGAGATTCAGAGTAGCTTACAGAAAAGTATCTTCTGGAGTGATTTAACTAAGGATTAGTAGACAGCAAAAGGGATGCAAACAAAAAGATGTCCATTGAGCTGCTAATCTGTACTACTCTGTAGGTGCTAGTCTGTACTACAGCTAAAAATAAAGTAAGTCACAGTTTGTGGCAGCCTGGAGTGCTGACAGCCAGCAAAGCAGGGAAGTGATAATTGGCATCACTGCTATTATGTGAAAATTTGAGCTTTGCAGAAGATTGAGAGAAAAGTATGAAGCTGGAGGGTAGTCTAAAACAAGAAAGAATAGCAATAGGTATATATGAAGTCTTTAACAGAAAAGAACATTAAAAGCTAATTGAAAATTAGCTCTGAATTTCATGTTTCTTTGTGCTTGCACAGAAATAAGGCACCTGCTCGCTTGCTTTAAAACACTTTTGATATAACTTGAATACACCACGTGGAGATCCCAGTGTAACCTTTAAAATGCATGAATGGAGTTTGTTGTGATCCATCCCAAGCCTGCTGTGTAACCTTAGGCTTGATCACTTTCCCTTCTTGAAAGGTCACGGGTATCACTGCAGTCTTCTTTTCAAAAGCATGATAAAAAGATTCATTTGCTGTCTCCAAGCATGGGTGATACGTATTAACTGACTGAACCACTTTTTTTTAATCTGACAAATCACGTAAGGGAAATTAAGCCCTGTCTAATATTAAGCTCTTCAGAAGTCAGTCAAGGGAAGCCACATTTACTGAGATCATTTTGACTGAATATTGAGGGCCACAAGTACTAAGTACAAGATTTTAAACATTATAATGAACTAATAATTCCTTTATTTGAGTTATTTTTTTCCCTGAGTCATTGAGCATGTTTATAAGGTATACTTTATTAATAAAGCATACCTGTCAGGGCTGTGGAAAAACTCATCGGGTGATATTTTGAGAACTTAACTGTATTTAAAGAGTATTATACTTGTACCTCTCCACTAATTTTACATCACACTTGTCACCTTTCATGTCTCTCTTGGCCTTTTTCATTTCTTTTTTCAACCCATTCATTTGTAACATCTTGTTTACTATATTTCTGTCCTTGTCTTGCCCTCACATTTTCAGTTGAGATCCAGGAGCACTTGATTATTTTCTTTGGATAGTCCTTCCTTTCTTAAGACTGCTTTAAAGCTGCACCTTTCTAAATGATGTTCTTCTCTTCAACACCCACCCCCCAACCTGCCCTCCTTCTTCCTTTTGTTATTTAGCTCATGCACCTTGAACTATCTTTGTATTGTATTGATTAAATTCCTGGTTGTCATTCTGCCAACTTGTGTGCCATCCAAATTCTAAAACGGGGTCAATAAAAGGTGAAAATTCAGATGGATTTTATGCGTGGATAAATTTTAAAAATGAAGTAGCCATCATTTAAAATTTTCTGGAAAGAGAAAGAAGCGAAACATCTTTTTTTGCATTAGATGATAAAGGATATGAGCAGGATGGTGGTATGAAGTCATATTAAAAACGAATTTTTGCCGCCTTTTCTCATCAGTCCCTGATTACATGAGAAAAAAACCTTACGAATATCACCAAAAAATACTAGCATGTTGTGTTTTGGCTTTGCACCACTTGGGACATGATGAAACAAGAAGTAAGGCAAGTGTAATTTTAGGGCTTTATAGTAAGAACAGTTGGTAGTAACATCAGAGACAAATACTGGAGATGTAGTAAAGAAGTAGTCCTAGAGTAGAATACTGCCATTTGTACCATATATATTCTTTGTTGACTGTTTTGATTCCATCTTTGTTCTTGTCGGTTGTTTGCAGCATCATGGGAAAATTAAAAAGACCAATTTTATGAAGAAACATGAGAAGGTATGTATTTTATCTTTCTAAGCTGAGCTTGGCAGCAAGTATTTTCTTTCTGCTGTACTTGTGGTTTTGTATTTCATTTTGTGTCGTTGATTACTGTAGAAACAGCAGAATTGTGTAAATAACAATTATTGGTGTGTTTGTTTTGTGTGATACAAACTTCTCTGCCATACACACGTTTTTATTTTATTGAAACTAGCATAAAATTGTCTCCTGAAGCCACATTTTTGTGTGTAACAAACTGTGTTTAATAAAGGTAGTTAAAGACATCATAGGTGGAACAACCAAATTTCAGAATTCATCTGAAAAAAAAAAACACCTGTATTCTTTAAAGAATTATTAGAGAAAGAATTCTATAGTGAGGGAAACAGAAACATAAGGATAAAGTATTGCACTTGTAGTGTTATAACTCGTAGTGTTATAAATAAAGACTCATTTCCTTCAGTTGGTGTGACAGTTTATATCAGTATGTCTTCTAAAGACTGATTTACAGATCAGATTCACCCAACTCCAGTAGGTGCCTGCATCTAAAATAGTGTCTTTTTATAGTCAGTGCAGGGCCAGTTGATGCAGCCATTGGAGTGTAGGGTGTGATTTGGCTCATACTAAAGTAGGTTCTACGTTCAGTCAGATGAATTGCATCACAAATTGCATTGATTAGATTTCTACTGCCTATAATGGGAACTTAGGAAACTAGTTTGGCTGAACATACCAACTTGGCAGGAAGCTAACATTAGATGAAATAAATCCTTCCGTTAAAGTTTAGGTACAGCAAAACTAAATATATGTTTTGTGATTCTTAACTCTGTTCAGTCCAGAGACCATGAGGTTTTTTTAATTAGTAAAAAATGAATCTTGTGAATGAGGTGAAGAAATTGACTTTATCATTCTATTAATTGCTCTGTTGCTGATGACAGCAGAATTTGTTGGGTTTCTTTGCATGGTTGCCCTGGAACAGTGTTTTTCCAGTTTAGTGAAAAGTGAGAGATCTTCCTGGTAAAAGTGTTTTTGCAGGAATGGACTTTTTCAGATGTTAGTCCATCAGAAGATCAAATCTTTACTGTGTTTTTTATTGGAAATGAGTTTATCTTGTATATCTGCTTCAATTTCAGTCTAGGATTTGTTTTGTCTCAGAAATTTCTAGCTTACAACTGAACATGCTTCATGTGTATAGCAACCAGAGAAGTTTGGAAATGCTTTCTGCTAAAGAAAGAGGAGAAGTATACTTCTGTCTTTAAATAGATACTAAAAAGGTTGAAAATTCAGCCAGCTGAGGTTAAGGAGTTTCTCCCTTTTGTACAGATAATTTAGTTTGGGTTAAGCTTTTACTCTTTCAAGAGCACTCATGGTTCTCATTGTTGATGGTGAAATTTTGGAATGTGAATACATGGCTTGCAGTTTTGGGATGGTGCCAGGGGAGCAGTGGGAACGTGAACCTGACACTCCAGATAAAAAGCACAAGCACAGATAGTGACAACTGGGGAAAAATCTTTGTTGAACAATGAATGTATTACTGAGGTGGAAAGATGACAGAGGACACACAGAGTTAATTTGATGACTGTAAAACTTTTTGACTAGGTTTTCTTACTGTGGAAGGTATCTTTCTTTTTAAGAAAGATGTTGGGTCTGTTGTATTTTTATGAATACTATTCTGTGCAGTATTCTGCCTTATCTCCTTACAGAAGATTTGTAAAATTCTTTATCATGTTATGTTTGAAGGAATTTCTAAACCATTCTTATTCTTCCAAGAATTTATTTCTGTCAAAGAAATAAAAAAGAAGTGCTTCTCCTAGAAGTTAAACTCTCTTAGGGTTAACTCTTCTGGCTTTTTTAGAGGAAAGCATTTCTCTTAGATAATTTAAAAGCTCCAAACTGTGTTCTGTCTAAGCAGAGAGCTGATAATACTAAGAGCAAGAAATTTCTGAAGTAACTGTATATACTAAATAGAGCTTCAGAGATTACTGTATGCTAATTGGATTTGCTAGCTGCTTGGAGTGCACCCATTTTAATTATTCTGTTTGTTGACTTTTTCTGTTGATAACAATGACTATGCTTCATAGAACTGGCATGTTTAGAAGCAGAAGGACAGGCAGTTGTACAGTTCATAACTTACACCAGGTCTGCATTCTGACTGAGGGTGCCATGCTAAGGTTTTGACTACGTTTCCATGGTTTTTTACACTTCTTGCTTTGCTAGCCAAGAGATAGCTTTGGGGACACCTCCTGGGTTGGAAAAGTTAAAACGTGTATTGGAAATACCTTTTGGTTTTGCTGAAGAAGTGAGTGGTTGTGTTTCACTGATGACTAACGCCACAGAGATGCTGCTGGTGCATTTGAGATGTTCTTTCCCAGAAGCATTTTTGAACAAACTTTCCCTTGAAAAACCTCTTTGATCTTGGTTGTTCTGCTGGTAAGAATAAATCAATGTCCTGTACAAAAAAGGCAACTAGATGTCAAAGTAGAGAGAATTAAATACAAACTTAAAAGGAAACAAGTATTTCCCTTGTAAGAACTTTTGACAGTGATGGTATGAATCTGTGTTGTCCTAACTATACTGCCCGAGTTGTAATACTACCCAGATTTGCCTTATGAACTGTATTTCTTTTTTGTAAAATTAGTTATTTAAAAAATGCTCAACATTGAAAAATCAGGAACTTTTATTTGTTTGAATTCAAGTGAATGCAATGTTAGTACATACAATAATCTGTAATGTCTGAAATGTCCATTGGTGTCAGTTGAGGTCTGAGGTACGTAGGGTGCAAAAGAGCTCTGTAAAGGCAAAATTGAGTAAATATGCTGTGTTGTGATAAATTTGTCTGTAGCTGACCAGCAGCTTGTTATACAGCAGCTCTTAACAGCAAAGCAACTAACCTTGGGCTCAGCCATCTGAACTCTTTATTTTAGCCAAACCTGTGGGAGGCAGATGCACTCTGAGTCTTACACTCAGCACTCTTTGGGTTGCATCTGGAATATTCTGTCCAGTTTTGTCCCCCTTCTTTGGAAGGAATCCTCAAGCTCCCTTCCAACCTGAGCCATTCTCTGATTCTGTGAATGCCATAAAACATAATCTCTCGTCTTTAATCCTTAGATTGGGCAAGGTTATTTAATTGGACAAGTAAATGTGTAAATCTAGTGACAGGAAATTTGGCATCAGATCCTCTGTTATAGCTCAAAAATGTTCCTGTTTGTTGTGCAGTTTGAACATTTGCCACATTAAATAGATCTTTTTGTCTACATCTTTATCTTGATCAATAAGCATGTATTCAGTGTTTTCCATAACGTGCAAGTAGGCTGTATGAAAGATGACTGTGAATTATAGTGCCTTCTCAGAGACCAAAAAGATGTGAGAATAACATCTTGTGGTACTCCGGGAAAGATCTATTGGATTGAAAAGTCTTGTTTCTGTTGCAGACCAGCAATCACCTCCTTGGGCCAAAGCCATTTCCCCTGGACAGATTGTTAGCAATATTATATAGTATTGTGGACAAGAGAGTTGCTCCAACTGCAAATATATTTTCCCAGGTGAGTATGTACTTACTTTATTTACTTTTTAGTGTCTGGAATTCACAGAAAGGTTTTACATGTCTTTTGTAAGTCATGAGAAAACGAGAAAACAACCACAACAGTAATTTAGATACTGTTTAGATACTAGATTTAGACTCAGAGTAGTATTTCTCTGTATTACTAGCTATGAATTCAGTACCTTTATCTGTGTAATGGTCTGAAATCTACTAACAGCTAATTTTTCCTGGTCCTGGACTGTGATCCTTGATTAGTTCCTTGGTTTCTCATTGAAGTCTATAAGCCTATTTACATTTCAAGTTAAATGTATGAATGTTCACAGTCCAGTGGCCAGTATTAGCCACCTAAATAGTCACATGTAATGCATGTTACAAAAATGCAGTGGTGAAGAAGGAGCAAAGGGAATAAGGTATTTACAGGTGAAAGATGTTTGCTGTGGTAGATGTATCTAATGCTTTTCATTTGGACAGAATGTCAGTCTTGCAGAGAAGAGTGACTATCCCATTTCACTAGATGGCAGCATAACTATAGAGTTGAGTGGAATTAAGTAAATATAGTTTTCTCTAGACCTCTGTGTTTATCAAGAATATATTGACCTATTCTGTATAAGTAAAGATAGTTTTCTACTATCTTTATGGTTATTATTTATGATTCCTAGGTATTTCATTTCCACCTTAGAAATTCTCAATTTCATCCTGCTTTCCAGTTGTATGTAGCTTTTAGTTACTGAAATATTTTCTACCTTTCATTGTTAGGTATCAAATTTGGCCAAAGAATATTTGAGTTTGTTGTCTTTGTTTATGTAGAGTTCTAGGAGTATATTTGTGTGTAGGTTGTTAGCTGTGTATTCTCTTAGTCTGGGCTATCAAAAGTATCTTGGTATATATTAGATGTGAATGAATGTTTTACAGTGTATTTTACAGTGTATTTAACATATATGTATGTTAAATATGCATACAAATGCATATTTAACATACATTCCAGGTAAGAGAACAAATGTCTATTCCAACGCACAGTTAAGTAGTACTGAAGACATGGTTTGTAAGTAGAGTGTAGCTCCCCCTTAGACTACATTACAAAATGAAAAAATTGAAAGAAATGCTTCATTTTAATTCAGTGTGCACTAGATGGCAGTGTTATCAAAGAATAGCTGTAATTCTTTATTTTTCTGATGTCTGTAGATTAAGCTATAAAGATATAAAAAGATTGTATTTAACCTTAACCGATTTAGAGCATAGAAGTTGAAATTGTGTTTATACAAAAATAAAATTTTATAAATTTTTTTTAAAATATTTTTAATTATAAAGCAATTTCTGCATTAAATTTTAAAAACATTGAAATATCTAATGTTAAGTAATAAAAAGATTTTAAAATAGGTTTTGAAAGTAGTTTAAGCTAGGCATAATATTTAATTGCATTCTTTTCTTGAATAGTTTTAAACAATTTATATTCCACTGATTTTTGCCACTAGTTGTTCTGTAAATATATTTTTCAAACAAAGTAAATATTTAGGAGTTGGGTTATCCTTAGCAGTATTGATACATTTTACTGTTAGATAACACAAGCTTTTATTTTCTTGTTTGCGTGTGCACCATGGAAATAATTCTAGAATTGTACAGAAGTTTAAAATGTTTTAAGTCAAATATTTGGCTTCTTAACTGATTCAAGATTAATTTTATGTGCTCCTTAATTTGTAAACTGAAGGGCTGTACATGAACCAAATACATATTAATTCTTCCCTTGTACTGTCAGAAAATAGCATGCCTTGGCTTTAAAGTTGATCAACAATCGCAGGCAGGATTCAAGAAGGACTAGCAGCTGCTTTAAGATCTGTCATTTGCTGATTTTGTGATATTTCTTATTGCTTCTTGTTTCACTGCATAATTTCTATTCACATGAAAATTTTGGTTATTAGTTATTCAAAAGTGAAACTTTTATGCTAATAAGCAGCAAAATTTCATTTTTTCTTTTAATGCTAGGGTTTATTGAAAATGTTTCATTTTTGCTAAATAGAACTTCAACTTAAAATTTGAATTTTAATCTAACTTTTGCCCTTTAATGATATTAGTCCTTAAAATGACCTCATACTTTCTTTTCAAGCAAAAAATTAATGTGTTTCTGTTAGAAGCATGATTTTTGCAACTAATACAAGACTAAGGTTTTTTCCTGCTGTATCTTCTTGTTTTAATTGGATTACATGAGAAAGAATTGATCTCATTCATTTCTGGTTTTCCTCACTAATAGGAGAGTAGCACCAGGGGGAAAAAAATGCAAATTTCCACTTCTGCAAATGAAAATTGTTTCTGTTGCCACTTAAAAGTTGAAATGTCTCTTTTTAAACAAACTTTTCACACATCTGGTGAGGATTGTTTGAGAGGAAGTTAACGTAAGGTCTGGGGGGTTTAATTCTAGCCTATTGATCTCAGTACATACAAAAATGTCTGCTTTCACTTAGGAATTTTCTAGTGCTCATTTGTCTCCAGAATATTCACTGTTTTTTTTTTTAGTAGCTCTAATTTGTCATGATTCTGTTTTTTAACACATTGTCTGTTAGTGTAACATGTCACTGAATTTTTTTGTTTGAATTTATTTGCTTGATTTTTAAACCAAGAGATAACAGAGGTTAGAGCACTGTTGATTTCTGTGATCCATTTCAGAGGATGAGAATAAATATTTTTCTTCAGGTGCATTTTTGTGTAATAATTTAACAGATTGCTGTCACAACTGGGCACTACATCCTATGCCTGGGACAGAGGTCACACAATTGATGGTCTGGTCGGATATATGATTGGGTTGAGCATGTGGCTGAAGTATTTTAAAAGATAAAATATGGTGAAAGGATGCAAATGTACTTTCACACAGTGCTAAAAACAGTACAACTATGGGGTATGCAGTCTGCATAAGTCACAGAGTTTCCTTATTTTGGTACAGCAGTCGATGCTTTTTCAGGCATAGGGAACAACCAGAAGTATTATTTGTGTGCCCATGTGGACTCACTGTTCAGAATGGGAAATGTGCATTGTGACCAAGTGCAATTACTACAGAATGGAGGGATACAAAAAGACTTTACAATGCCTCCTGCAAGTGCATTCTGCAGAGGTTCTGAGAGTCCAGTCAGTTCTGGTTTGTAGAACAGTAGTATTTCATTTTAGCCTTCCCACAGAAAATACAAAGAAAAATAACATTATTCTCTTTATAAGAATGTGCCATAGTATAGGACACGAATGAATTTATGCACAAAGCATTGGGCAAGAATTATCAGCATGGATTTAATTTAAATGAACTCATTTTACATTGAAGGGGACAAGGGCTGGTAATTTTATATCACAACCACTAAACAAGTAGCTGTTGTTGTTATGGTTTACAAGCCCAAATTAACCAGTACTTTTTCCTCTACCAGAATAGTAATTGCTTCTTCAAATAAATTAAGTTCTCCTGGTGATTTTTCATTTCCTAGGCCTTTTATCTTACTTCTACTTTCTTGTGAAATATGCTTTTCATAAAGAGGATTGATTAGATCTACTTGTAGTTTTGAGCTATGATGTTATCTAAGGTAAACTGAAATGAAAACCTTTGCTTTGCATGTTTTTGCATATTTTATTCCTGTTAATACATCCCTGAATATTTGGGAAGACATCTCTGCAGAGAGGTTTGATAACTTCTCAGAGTATGCTAATAGCTGAAAATTACCAAATAGGTAACTTACTAATCAGTAACTTCAGTTCTGTTTGCATTTTTACTCTAATGCACTAAAGTTAGGTCATCCCAGGTTTGGGTTTGATGTTATTATATTTGGCAGGTATTTTCAGGTTAGAATTCACTTCTGACTATAGTGCATTTGGAAGCACAGATTTCTACAAAGGCTGTTTATCTCAGTGAGTATATGGAGACACATCATAGCCTATATTTCATTTATTAGACATTTCTTCTCTCTTTGATAATGGATTTAAGAAAAGTGTCTGAATGTTCCGAAGATCGCCACAAATTCATAAAACTAATGTAGTTATCAATGTGTAAGAATTTGGAATGAAGATTAACAAACTTGAACTGAATCTTGCCACCTCTGTGAAGGATAAGAAAAAGTCCTACAGATACATCAATAGCAAAAGGAGGGGCAAGGAAAACCTCCATTCTTTACTGGACATGGGTGGAAATATAGTTTTCAAAGATGAGGAAAAGGCTGAGGTATTTAACACCTTCTTTGTCTCAGTCTTCAACAGTAAGACAGGTTGTCCTGAGGACAGCTGGCTTCTGGAGCTTGTAGAAAGAGATAAGAATCTGAACAGCCCCCCTGTAATCCAGAAGGAAACAGTTAGGGACCTGCTGAGCTGCTTGGATCCCCACAAGTCTATGGGACCAGATGGGATTCATCCCAGGGTCATGAGGGAGCTGGTGGAAGAGCTCGCCAAGCCTCTCTCTATCATCTACGAACAGTTCTGGCTCAATGGGGAGGTCCCAGATGATTGGAAGTTGGCCAGTGTCACACCAATCCACAAAAAGGGCCGGAAGGAGGACCCAGGAAACTACAGGCCCGTCAGCCTGACCTCAGTGCCTGGCAGGGTTATGGAGCAGATCATCCTGGGTGCAATCACACAGCACCTTCAGGATGGACAAGAGATCAGACCCAGCCAACATGGGTTTAGGAGGGGCAGGTCCTGTCTGACCAACCTGATCTCCTTTCATGATCAGGTGACCCACCTGGTGGATGAGAGGAAGTCTGTGCATGTGTCTACCTGGACTTCAGCAAAGCCTTTGACACCGTCTCCCACAGCACTCTCCTGAAAAAGCTGGCAGCCCACGGCTTGGGCAGGGGCACTCTGTGCTGGGTTAGGAACTGGCTGGAGGGCCGGGCCCAGAGAGTGCTGGTGAACGGTGCTAAATCCAGTTGGTGGCCGGTCACCAGTGGTGTTCCCCAGGGGTCAGTGCTGGGCCCAGTTCTGTTTAATATCTTTATTGATGATTTAGATGAGAGGGTTGAGTGTACTATCAGGAAATTTGCAGATGACACTGAGCTGGGGGGGAGTGTCGATCAGCCAGAAGGCAGGAGGGCTCTGCAGAGGGACCTGGATAGGTTGGAGAGTTGGACTGATTCCAATGGGCTGAAGTTCAACAAGGCCAAGTGCCGGGTCCTGCCCTTTGGCCACAACAACCCCCTGCAGTGCTACAGGCTGGGGACAGAGTGGCTGGAGAGCAGCCAGGCAGAGAAGGACCTGGGAGTTTGGATTGACAGGAAGCTGAACATGAGCCAGCAGTGTGCCCAGGTGGCCAAGAAGGCCAATGGCATCCTGGCCTGGATCAGGAGCAGTGTGGCCAGCAGGTCCAAGGAAATGATTCTTCCCCTGTACTCAGTGCTGGTGAGGCCACACCTGGAGTGCTGTGTCCAGTCTGGGCCCCTCAGTTCAGGAAGGATATTGAGGTGCTGGAGCAGGTCCACAGAAGAGCAAAGAGGCTGGTGAAGGGACTGGAGCACAAGTTCTATGAGGAGAGGCTGAGGGAGCTGGGGCTGTTCAGCCTGGAGAAGAGGAGGGTCAGGGGAGACCTCATCACTCTCTACAACTCCCTGAAAGGAGGTTGTAGCCAGGTGGGGGTTGGTCTCTTTTCCCAGGCAACTATCAGCAAGACAAGAGGGCATGGTCTTAAACTGTGCCAGGGGAGGTTTAGGTTAGATATTAGAAAGAATTTCTTTACAGAGAGGGTGGTCAGGAAGTGGTGGATTCTCCATCCCTGGAGGTTTTTAACATGAGACTGGATGTGGCACTCAGTGCCATGACCTAGCAGCCGCAGTGGTAGTGGATCAAGGGTTGGACTTGATGATCTCGGAGGTCCCTTCCAACCCAGCTGATTCTGTGATTCTATGAAACTTAATTTTTTTCCAATCTGGCATAAAGAGAAATAGCATTGCAAATTGTTTTCCACAGAGTAAGAGCTTTTTATCTGAAGTTAGGATAAGTCTGCAGATATGAGATTGAGAGTAGTGTATTAAGTGCCAAATGTGATATGAGTCTATTAGAATTACACAAACCCACTGATGTACATAACATAATTCCAGCTGGAGGGAGCCAGAGGAACGTAATTTCCTTTAATTAAGGGGGGGGGGGAAGTGCCCTTTCTTGGAGTGTAAAAATCTGAGAGGTTTGTTTTCTTTTTGTCTTGCTTTTTGTCTGCCCTACATGAATAGAATAAGGAATAGCTGGTATTCTGTATGTGAACTGGAACAGTATGTGGCGATTTACCTGCAAGATTTCTTTGTCCCTGTTGTATTAGAAGCATGCTTTATATCTTGCTTTTTCAGATGATAATTTGATAATTAAACTGCCCTTTTTTTGTAAATTGCTGACTATGGTAAAACTCTGATTGCAATATTGGAAAGATGTTTGATTTTGTTATCTACTTCTTTGATTTGTAGTATATCTTGTGTTGTGTTGTAGCCTTTCTGGACACCAGATACCTGCATACTGATCATAGTTCTAACTCTGTTAGTGCATTATGTTAGATTCCCTTGATGTAGCAATTTCATAAAGAGGAATTCGATTCTTTCATTCTATAATTCTGTGGTTTGATCCTATGAATACGGTCAACTTAACATTTTTTTCCAAATGGAAAACATTCTAACTGCTTCTACAAGCTCAGATTGTATTAATGTTTGAAAATACTAAGTTTTTCATTCCACATTTGACAACTCTTGACAGAATAAGAGTAATTCAGTTTTGTTGGATCAGCTGTACTGTGTTCCAGCTTTCCTTGCTGCTTTTGGGGACTGCTCACGGGAACATTTTGCATCTTGCTTGACTAGAGCCATTAACACTTTTATTAACATTTTTTTAACACTAATAGAATACTCTCCATTTTAAAAGCGAGCAGGTAGGAGAATTCCCACAGAAAAAGGTGTGCTTTAAAATATGTTTTGTGCTACACTGTTCCTTAAGAGGCTTTATTATAAAGTAGAGCAAAGGTGAGTGGGGGCTATTTTTATTTTACAGTATGTGAGAAAGACAGAGCATGCTCTTATACTGGTTATATGTCCATAAACAGATTAATTTTTTTTGTTGTTAATTTTTTTGAAGATAAGCAAAATGCTGGAAAAATGAAAGTTCCTGCTGATTCTGTTTTTCCTTCTCTGAAGCCCCTTTACTGTAAAAGTTCCTAAGTGTTGTGCTTGTCCTTTTTCTGGATAAACGGATAGAGTCAGTGCTAAAATTTTACCTGAAATAATTGAGAAGTTCGTAGCTATGTAGGTGTGGGGGGCGACTGATGGGATATATTTCTGTCCTATTCTCAGTTAAGCTTAGCATTCAGAACTTCATGACTAAAGTTTATATTATAGTGAAATTTCTTGTTTTCTGGCTGATTGTTAAAAAAAAAAGTTTTTTGTCTCATAGGTAATATTATTGCAAGCTGACTCAAGACATAATTACAGTGTATTATGCATCTGATTTTGGAGACTGTCTTTGTTTTATACACCCATTAGGTGGTACTGCTGCTCAGTACCTCAAAATTAGGTAGAGATTTGAATAGTTGTGTGCAAAAATGTTGATCTATTTGAATAATTATTTTATATGTTGTTGAAAGGTGGAATTATTAAGTAGTGAATATTCAGTAGTGAGATGATTGTAAAAGCTACGTGTCTCTTAGGTTTGATTGTGCATGTAGATTTTTCTTAAATTTTGTTTCTGAGATATAAATAAATGTATTCTCATGTATTTTCCTATTTTTATAACTTCTTGAGTTCTATACTTAAATTACAAAGGACGATGTCATCAGCCTCTCTTTCTGTCCTATGGATTTAATTTGCAAATGACTGTTTGCATATTACTGTCCTCTTGCTTCAGAAGAAAATTGCACAGCTTAATCCATTCTGGCCACAGGAGTTGTCATCTCCAGAATGATCCTACTATAATGCCTTGCAGGGGGAAGCATTTACTTTTACCAAAAAAAAAAATCAAACTATATAGAAGAGGTCTTAAAAGCTTCTTTTTAAACTTTTTTTCTTTTTCTTCATGAGAACTATTAAGATGTATGGTATACCTCTCTATCTAGTTAGTCAGAAGATCTTTACTTCATAGCTTCCCAGTGACAGGAGTGATCAAATATAAACCACAGACTTTGGGCTTAACTCATTTGTGTTACTGGTCTAAATAAACTTCCCCTCCTTTCAGTGTGAGTGATACATAGACAGGGTTTGCCAGCACAGAGGATCTGTTAGTCTTCTGTAGTGTCCCATAATGTCTTACACAGCATTCATATATAATTTGTAAATCCCCTGCATGTTTACTGTCCAAGTGGGTTTGGAGTACAACCTTTTGATCCTATGACTTCATGATTGCCCATACAGGAGTTTTTTAAATTGTTAGAACAGCTTTCTTAGCAGTTGGCAATTTGTAGCTGCATTTTTAAAAATATATTATTACTGTGGTATTTGATCCTAATTGTTTTAGATCCTGTGTGCTTTTGTAGGTGTATTATGCATCCAACACACTTTATTTTCCTGGATCTGCCTATTGATTAGAAAGCACAGTAATGTATTGATCAGTACTCTGTTGATTTTCAATAGTTTAGGAAGATGGTGATAAAAGGTAATAAATAACTCTTATTTTCTCATTTTCTGTTATTGGTTACTGGACTAATCTGGCAGAAATTCATGAGCTGAAATGGGAACTTAATGTGATGCACAGCATGGTGACATAGTTAGCACTTTAACACTGACTATGGCAGCTTGAGAGAGCCTGCTGTTAAGCAAAAGGAAAGGAGAAAACATTACTTTTAACCAAATAGATGACTCTATTTTTTTTAGGTCTCAGCATGGCTGTGAATAAAAATAAAGGTGTTCTTAGTTCAAGTAGTACTTACTAATTAAAATTGTGAAGAGGCTAATATGCTTGATTCCCTCTACTTTTAGTTGATACAGAAAACACCTCTAAGAAAAACTAATAATATTTTAGCTATGTTATGTTGTTTGATCTAGTTGGATAATGTTTTCATTTTTTTGGGCATATTGTTAATACAGATTTACAATCTCTTGGGAGGGTTTTTAATCAAATTCTATTCTGTTCTATTTGAGTTCTTTCTTCACAGTAATTTCAAGTGGAAAATCTACCTTATTTCTGTGAAGATCTTCTGTTCCCAGTGTAGCACTTAATCTGTGTTTTAAAAACAGAGTATTTAAGGAGACAAATTGTTGTGAATTATTGAAAACTAGTTTTAAATTTTAGTTATGATAAGGAAAGACTATTGAGAGGGAAGGAGTGAGGATTTGAGATGAGATAGAGTTTATCAGGGAGATAAAAGGAATTCCGAGATTTGTTATGTCTTTTATCTACAAAAATGTCCTCATTTCAAAACTTTCTTGCTTTTTGATCTTAGTTTTTATTTGTGTAGCATGTCCCTAAGAATTTGCTGACCAGTAAGTAGCTATTTTTAAGGCTTAGTAAAATTGATTTAAAATAAATTTGTACTTTTCAATATATATTTAAATAAAAATTGTGATGGAAGTAGGTATGTAAATTTGCTATATAGTGATGAAGAGTTTTATGTACTCTGAATTTTTTAATAACTTTCACAAACTATTCTTGTGGCCCTGTGAACATAATGTTATATGTTCCTTGTGCCCTTCACGTCTTAGATTGCATGTTATATGACATAGGGAGTGTGTTGTATCATCCAACAGTTTTTTTACTTCTGTTTTCTCGGTGCATTATTTGTAAACAGCGTTTGAAGCGTCAAATTTTAACTTATCTATGAAAATGTGTTAGTGTAAGAAAGAAGTAAATATGAATACATGAAAGACAAAACAGAGTTTTCCTCTTTCCAAACTCTGTTCTTTCCATCCCTTTCTTTACACACTTACTTAGAAATTGGTTCCATGTACTTAGGAAGGAACATGGTTTAATACTCCAGGAACAAATTCACACTGTGTTTACATCAAGCAGTTGCAGCTGAAGCTTGTTAGTGATTGCCTCCCCGATTAAAAAAAAAAATTCTTCACTGTGCTACATGAACTCCTATTGTTTGGAGATAAATAATCGGCTCATCCCCTCTTTAGGGAAGAACAAAGAACATAATAGTACATCTGGTTCATCTGTTAAGACAGCAAAGATTAATTAAGCAAGTACTGCACAACCTCTCTTGATAACATATATATCCAAAACCAGCCTGTATATGATAAGTTTTTTAATCACTTTGCTTTAACCATTTAGTGTATGCACAAAATCTATTCCAGAATCAGCAGCTATTCACAGATGTAAGATAGGACACAATACTGAGATAAGGTAAATCAGAGAATCGGGGTAGAGTTCATTAGTTCTCTTGCAAATCTCTTGATTTAAGATATATGACTAGAAAGATACGATTAAAGACCGAAAAGAACTTCTTGAGCCCTCAGGTGACATCATTAACATTCTTTATAAATTTTATCTTTCTTAAAAATAACTTGTGTGTTTCTCTCACCACTTGGATTACAACCTATTTTGGAAAAAGAACCATCTCTTTGTTGAGCATTTATACAGAACCTGGTAATTGACATAAAATTTCAAAACTACAACCAACTCTTGTGGTTAAATAGTTACATGGAATGCCCTATTTCTTCACTTCCCTGGTGGCTAGAATGTCGAATGTCTAATTCCAGCTTTAAGACTACTAAAGGCAAATTTTTACCTGCTGTACTGTCTTTGTCATTCAACCTAAATAGCTTTACTTGCTCCTTGGTGTTTACTTCAGCAAAATTGTAAGTACATGGATGTCCAGTCAAGATACTAATTTGACAAGCCTTCACTTATTTAATATGTCTTCCACTTCTCTGCACATACGTTAATGAGTGCAATTGCAGCTTCAGTAATAGCAAGACAGATGGTTCAGAATCACTGGTCGAAGAGTTGGCTATAATGTTGTATTCTTTTTATTGATGTGCTCCTTGGACTGGTGCTCATATGATCCCTTGTCCTCCTCTCCCTGCCTGATGTGGTCTTACATCTCCCTACCTAGATTATGTTCTCTTTAGGTACTTATATCCCACCTGTCACATGGATACAAATGATTTTGCTGTATCACATGAAATAAATTCTTAGCATTGTATCTTTACCAGGGACCCCTTCCATTTTTTTATGAGGTTGAAAAGTACTGAAACCGTGCACAGGAAAAATGTTAGAGCGTAAGGCAGCAAAATGGTACATTAAAGAATATGTTGGATCACTTTGATGAATACTTGTACTGTTTCTGCCCTGCCAGCTGCAGTCAGTTCTAGCTACTGACTTTCTGCTTGACACCCCTCCTCCTCCAAAGACCCTCTGCTGCTTGCTGTGTTCCTTTGATAGCGGGTAGTGGGGCTTGCAACAGTATCTTGGACAAAAGAAGCAGCTGCATTACAGTTAATTTGAAAGAGAGGATTTCAAAATATGAAGCTTGTTGACAAAAGAATGCCTCTTGGTAGATGAGGAATAGTTAAGAATTTACATAATCTCTCTCTTCTCCATCTATGGAAATGAAAACTGGAAATTACTTGGGGGGAGCAGTGTGGAAACTTGATAGCAGGATATGAGTAAATCTCACTTATAAAAAGTTTATGTTCCTAGTAAATGCTGCGAATACTGTTCATTTAAAATATGAAAAATGACAAAATAAGCTGAAACAAATCCTACAGTAGCTCAGACTTGGAAGAGCTGTGATGATGATGATGATTATTATTATGGCTGGAAATGGTGCATCTGAAGGCACTTTACGTGCTGCAAAAGGTTTCTGTCCTTATCACTGTATGACTTCATTTCTCACATGAGGTGAAGGAGGATGCATGACAGAAGAAATAATGTGATTATTTTAGGTGAGATTGGTTCTACTATATATGTCTGCACAGTAAGAGTACATCTGAGGTTGTCACTTGGTGTGCTTTTCTACTTATTTGAGAGAAATAGATGTGCACCCTGAGGTAGACATGAGCATCTAAACCCACTTTGTGAATGAAAATCTGTACTAGGTTACAATGAACCTAGCCTCCTGATGTACTGATCTTGCTTCATCCTCTAGAAATGAAATCAAGACAGCTTCAGATACAAATACTTACATTGTAGCTATCTAAAGCTAGTCTGTCCTGAAGGACTAAAAAGTGTTTTCTCACAGAAAAACCAACTATCAAATATTCCTGCTTGGATGTCATATTCCTTGTCAAAACATTTGCAGACTAGGGGCAATGTTTGATTTGTACACCTTCCCACTCACTCCTCCTGCAGATTAACTTGGCCATTTACACTGCACTGGGTACTTGGGAAGATCACGCCCAGGTCTGCATTGCACGGCTGGCAAGTTGGTGTTGGCCTTCCCATCCCTTTTTGCTGGACTGCTTTGGACTTATTCCTCAGAACAGTTGCTGAAACCCTGACTCTCTGGTGACAAGGTTTTTCTGATAGAAAATTATTTTGCAGAATTCTGTGATGATGCTATGTCATTTAGATCCTTGGAATTGCAGTGTGAACCCTACAGCTTTGAACTGTATTTCAGTACCAGCAACTGCAGAATAGCTCAGTGTCTTGTGGAAAATGCTGAGTGCGATGTTTTTGCATGCCAAGAAGACCAAATATGTCAAGAAAGGTAGGATCTTCTACCTTTGTTTTTTGAAATATGAAACATGAAGATGCAAAGTGTAACCTCTGCAAGTGGAGTTCATAGAAGATATACCAAAAAAAATAAAAGGCTACTCAGTTATTTAAATTTCAGGAAGTGTTTTAGAGGTACAATTTAAAAAGATTACTGAGATTGGGTGTAGTTTTTTGAGGATAGCTTAACTAAAACTGAAACTGAAATATTTGAAGACAGATCTAATTCAGATGAGCAGATGCTGATCTGTAAGTGTGTTTCATTAACATGTAATGGTGTAACTTTAACTTCATTCAGATGAACATCCATTACGCTGATGTTATCCATGTAGAGAAAGGTCTTTAAAAACAAAATAAACAAATAAAACCCCACAACAAACCCCCAGGGAATTAAACAAAACAAAACCCCCAGTTTCAAAAATCTCGTATTTTCAAATTCTTCTCAAATTATTGTCTTGTTTTCTAACTAATAGTTATTTATGTATGCGATTATAAATTTATATATGTTGTCTTTTCTAAGAGGACCTGATGCTAGGTATTCATAACAATTCACACAGAACAGTGAGAGGTATCTTTCAGTGTACATGTTTTTACATACTTCTTTCTTGCCTGCTCATCTCCCATAAATGTTTCTTCAAATAGAATACAAATGAAGAGTGGGAGATTCATCTTCCTATTGTGAACGTATTATAATATTCCAATATAAGGAGTAGAATATACAGGAAGAACATCTAAGTCTTTATAAAAGTTCTGAATTCAGACTCTGGTTAGTGGTGAGTTTAAAAAAAATAGGAGAGGTGGTAGCCAGAATATTTATTGAAAGGCACAGGAAGGGAAGATGAAGACCCAGGTTGGACTAGTTTAATAATTGAAGAGTGCTATATATGTTGTTGACCATCTGTGACCTACTTAAAATGAGTAAGAGGGTGTTCCATGTTCTAGATACCTAGGCAAGAAATATGAAAGAAAATGTCAAAAGATGAACTAATGAACATATACATAAAAAAAAACTTTGCTGTAGTACAGAGAGTAAACAGATTGACTTAAGAGATTACCATGCAGACACGAGAAGAAAACTGAAGATTGTTGTTATAAAATTATCTTTTCCAGCTTTTTTTATTTATTACTAGCATATGGCCTAGAAGACTTTTTGCAACAGATATTTTCTAGTGTGGAATGGCCTCTAATGGATGTATGACACTGATGGTGTAGAGAAAAGCTTTTTAATAATTTGTGTAGCTGTAGTGCTTGTGAAGGATGCTAGACTGACAGTCTAGAAGACTGGGAGTCTGAAGTAATCTGTTCTGATTCGCTGGTCAGGTATAGCAGAGGCACCAATGGCACAAAATCTCTGTATTGCTTTTTAATTGTATCTTGAAAAAATCTTTTGTTTTGAGCTAGTTAATAGTGACAGAGACTTGCCATTTAAATTTACCCTGGTACTTAGCTTTTACAAATGAGGGTTTTTTTGTTTAAATCAACACCTTCTGTCATAAAACACGATGGCCTTCCAGTAGCAGTAGTAAAGGGGGCAGGGTAGCTAACTGGGAACACATGGGGACTGACTGACTGGAGCTGTTGCACAGTGGGCTGGTCTGCTGGTCAGCATGTCCTTGGCCTGCCTTTTTCCTTCCCTCCTAGACAAAGCTGTGAGACCACACTGGTTTAAACCTTGTGGTAGACATTTTGTGGGACTAGCCTGTGGAATGCATTTGACTGCTTAATTTCTGTGCACCTTTCACCAGAATCAGACCAGAACCAGGCCACCTCTTTTCTCTGGGAGAAATGAAGAGGTACAGGTGGAGACTTCAGCATGGCAGTATCTCCTTAGCAATAAAGAAATCAACTTTTATCACTTCCATGATTAGATTAACGCCTACTCTAACACTAATTCAGTGTCTGAAATTCACAATGAGAGCAAAGCCGTCTCCATCTGGCTCAGGTGAGGCTTTTGTAGTTTTACATTGTGCTCAGGCACAGGGGATAGCGTGTAGGAGGGATGAGGAAGAAAGGTGGCAAACATGATAGGGAGTCATCAGTATGATAGGAGATAAAAAATAGTGCTGGAAGTCCTCATTTGATTTTCTTTTGGGTGGAAGTGTTTATGCGGATACTAAAAAAGACAAATGCCAAGAAAAAGAGTTAATTATCTGTACCCTAAAAACCAAAGGTGTTTCAGACTGATTGCCCAAAATAGATGGTGCCTAAAACCTGGCAAAAGAGCCAAACATAAAATGAGTAATATAAACAATTCGAATTTATTAGCACTTAAATTTTTCATATTTTTAATAAGCTAAGATGCTGGTCTCTAGTGCAGCTAATTTTATTTCTTTCTGTGGTAGTTTGACATGAACAGAGAAGAGATTTGAGCCTGATGTTTTATTAAGAAACAAACAAAAGAAAAAAAACCCACAAAAACCTACACACATCAGTGAAAATTCAGGATAAAGTGGTAAATTCAAGCTAGCATGCATAAGTGGATATGACCTGAAATAAAGCTGTTCAGAGAAAGGAAAATAATTGCAAAGCAGTAACACTTAAAAGAAGATGTAGGCATGAAGAGTGGCAAAAATTAAAGGCTAGAAGGGAATGACTTGTGAAGAAAGATTAAAGGAAATGAACACATGTAATTATTACTTATAACTATCTGTGTGCTTGGTGATGTTCAGATGAAGAGAGATGATCCCTACACTAATTTGGCTAAATAGCTACCAGGGGATGATGAAAATGTCTGAAGGTATTTTTATAGACTTCAAGTGCCAAGAAAGGATTCATTTAGAGGAGTTCAAAAAAGGTCTAAGTAGGAGTAATGAAATAAGATGAGGGGAGTCTTAGCTTTGAATACTATAAAAAACCCTTCTTTTGGAGATGGTAAAGTGTGTGTTAGTCTGCCCTGAAGTTTTAGTGCAGTGCCCCACTGCTTGAGCTATTGCAAATGATAGTGGACAAAACGCTCAGATGTAAACATGAAAGAAGGAAAAAGAATTCTGTGTTGGATGGAGGGGAGTGAAGATGACTTAACAGATATTTTCCACCTTTAATTTCTATGGTCTCACATATAAATTGACAAAATAAGACTCATGGTACACTAGTGGAACATAATTTATGTAAATTTGCTTTAGAATAGGCATTAACCTTGATCCTTACTTCAATTCTGCATTAAGCCTTGCCTTTGATACAGTAATCTTAATTAAAACTGAATATTTCATGATTTAACTCCCTCTGCCTCATGAGCAGAACAATACTCTTATCTGTGTTACCTATAAAAGTGCAATCCATATAGAGTATCTATTGCATCAGATGATAGGCTTGCTTAAGGTCATTTTCATATGAATAAAAGTACTGACAAACAGCACTTTAATTTGTTTCAAATTATTAACTCTTATTTTGCAACCAAATGTTAAAAGGCTAGTTAAGCATTTTCCTGTGCATGTTAAATTAGGAAATGTTGACCTAATAAGTACCAAATTCTTTCAGGAAAAAAAGAACCTGCATGAATGAGGAAAAAATGTAAGTATTGGCAGATGTGATGTGTGTCAAGTGTGTCATCATGTAACTGTCAATCACTGTCATCTTCATAATACTTTTAACTGGATTTCATTAGGTAGTAAGGAAAAAAGCTGTTCGTTTTGATTTTAAATCTTAATGTATTTTAAAAGGAACAGGAAGGAATTTGAAACCAGCGTAGTTTCCCTATCTATTCCTTATTTTCTGGAGGGGCTTTTTTTTTGCTTGGTTTTAAATGTTTATTTGTTTTGTTGTGGGGTTAGAACAAATAAAGACTATTCTGGGGAAATGCAGAAGTTAGTCCTATGCTCTAGATCACGCACTTACATGCAATATAGGGGGACTTCCTAGTTGCAGTTACTGACACACGTTGCCTGCTGCTTATAAATGGAGACATTTATAAAGTGACATTTTTCCAGCTTGAAAAGATGTGCAGGTGTTTGTCTTAGTTATTTTGTAATGCCATAAAAAAAATTTAATTGTATCTGAAGATTGTTAAATTTGTAATCATAGTTCAGTACATTATATGAAAGGGCACACAGGCACTGACCTGACCAACTTTGATTGATTGGCCAGGACACTTTGATCACTGAAGGAATGCACAGTAAAAATTCAAGGAAAGAGGATGTGATATGAAGTAATGATACTTAATAAATAATATATTAAAAATATATAATTTAGTCTTCAACTGTAGAAGGTAAGCAAACATTTGGGTATCCATCTGTTTTGAAATAGACCATCTTTTTCTGAAATTCTTCAATTCTTTGTTGAATTTAAGGTGTCAGACTAAATGCTTCAGATAAAAATGCAGCGGATATCTGGACTGCTTCTTTACTGAGTAGCTGACTTTGGTGATAATTTCACGTGGGTCACTGGAATCTTTGGTTATGTTGGATATTGGTGAACCCAATGTAAGTCACCAGTGGTTTTTCTGCAAATATAAATCTAACCTCTTCGTTAAATAATATTTTATAGTCACTTTCATCAGTATTTGAGATATTTTTTCCTCATTGTCCCAGCTTTTTCTTTGTTGCTTCTAAATATGAAGTTGCAGCTGTGGTAAGCTGGACATCAGTAAGCATTACATATGTACTGATATCTTTACTTCCCATTCCGAGCACAAGAAACATAGCAGTGTATATTTATTGTGAATAATCATCATATAAATGAAATGGTAGTGTATTTTTGGGCACAGCTGCTTTCTCATCCGTTCATTACATTATTGGATTCTCCTCCTACAGAGAACCCAGCGAACAAATTTGGCAAGTTGAATACATTTATTTGTTGGAGGAAAAACCAGAAAGTGAATAGTTGTTAATATCATATTACATCTCTAGTCCTGCCATTGGATCTTTATAGTAGAATTGAACACCTGATCCCACTGAAGAAAATTAAACTCTTCTGTTTTGTAGCACCATTTCCCTCCTCTTTGCCTCTGTCATCTGTGTCATTCTCAAATGCAGCATTTAATAGTCACAAAGAACAGGGGAATTAACCATGTGGGTCCCTGGCACCAGAGGACGTCCTCTGGCTGGTTCCAGGGAGCCCAAAGGGTTAAATGCAGTTAAGCCTTTCCCTAGCTTTCTGGGAACCTGGCAGTGGCTTTCTTTCAGTTGCTTTGTAATGAGAGGAACAATACCTGAATTCAGCCTTGGGTTGTGTTGGGAGGGGGAAGGATTCAGGTTATAGTGTCAGAGGCAGCAGTTGCACTCGGGCAGTACCAGCAAGTGCTTCACCCTCTGACTGAAAAAAGTGGAATGTTAACAAGGCAAGTCTCAGATAAGACCATATGTATGTAGGGTTTTGTTGTTATTTAATCCATTTCTCTCTGCTTTTGGTTTTCTTTTTAGCTAAATTAATCATGCTGTTTTGAATAGGCTGCATTCTGCCACTGAGAACTGTAACTCACTCTCTGGCTGGTGATGAACCAGCCTAAAAGCAGGGAGACACAGTTTTTTGTGGCTTGCACTCAGGCAGGAGTTTGAGAGTCTTGTCACTTGAAGAAAATAAGCATTTAGAAACTAAAATTTAAGCCCTGAGCCTAGATAAGTGATACAGTAAGGTATCATTTTATTAGTCAACTGAATGGAAATTATGTTTCTGAATTAATCACTAACAGTTTATTTGTGAAAGAAATGGTCCTGAATGCATTTATAGCTATTGATTGTATTTCATCCTTGATTTCTTCAACAAGCTACTGGTATCAAAGACCACTAAGAAGGTTTAGTCAGAGGCTTCACGGAAATCTCATGCTTATTTCAGTTTTCTAGATTTTCTAATTTCTTTTAAAGAAGAATTTGTGTTATATCTTAAAAAATGAGACAAACAGAAAAGAAGAAAGTCTCACCACAAAACAAACTTGTCATAAATGATAAACATGTCTGTGTTTAGTTGCTGAGTTGTCCATTTGTCCACATCCAAACATTGTTTTGTCTGGAGCAGGGAAGTGCAGCATAAGTTGTTGAGGATAACTGTTAAGGCTGCCCCATCCAACTACTCAGTGTGTTTAAATGTGATGATCTTTAGCATGTATAAGGTATATTCATGTTAACTGCTTATCAGAATGTTACTTCATTTCCTGAGAGTCTCCTAGCTTGGTTTCCTAAGGAAATGGACTCAATCACACAACTGTCAGTTTTTTCACCTTGTTTATCTACTTAACACCTTTTTTTAGCTTATCTAGATCTGACTGAAATTGACAGAAAGGCACAAGTTTCAAATTTAAACAAAAAAAAAGTCTTATGAATCTAATGAAAATTGGTGTGCACATTCATACCCTCTGTTCAGGAGACTGTTTAGCAGGTGCACAGGTTTTTTCTTTGACCTGGTGCCGGCTGTTTAGCAAGGACCCAACCAGGACCCAGGCACACCCAGGGCGCATTTTGGGTTGAGAACTGGGGAAGCAGGAGGAGCAGAAGGTGTGCAGAGTATAAGGGGATGTAATGAACAACAGGAGTTCCTGCTCTACTCCAAGGCAACAGGCACAAACTGAAACACAGGAGGAATGTCAGGAAATACTTTCCTACTGTGAGGGTGACTGAGCGTGGGCACAGGTTTCCAAGAGTGGTGGTGGAATCTCCATCCTTGGAGATACTCGAGAGCTGTGTGGACACTATTCTGGGCAGCCTGGTCTAGATGGCTTTGCTTGAGCAGGGTGTTGGACCAGATGACCTCCAGAAATCCCTGCTACCTCAACCCTTCTGTGATTCTGAGTTGTGAGGGAGGTAGAAAAGCTGAAGTTGTAAGGGACATGGACAGAGGGATGTTTGAGATTTTTGCATTGGGAAAGGCTTATGGATAGAAATCTTCCTCACAAAACAATTTTATATTTGAGTCTATTTAAATATTAAATATTTTATCATGTATGTTTAATAATGGTAAACATTTTTAATGTACTGAACTTCTGTACCCCAAAATTTACAACTTTTATGTAAAGGAAGATTCAAGGAAACCTTTGAGGAGAACTTCTGACCAGAGAGGCAATTATGTCAGATACTGTCTCAGTTGATAGTGTGTATTTTTGGTAAATGCTTTTGCTTTTATGAATTTGTTTCAAGTCAGATTATAACGTTTTCAGAACACACCAATAGAAAAAAACATTGCTTTAGCAACGTATAGCAAAAACATTACACAATGGTTTTGCTTCTAATGGCTTTAGTTCTTTATGAAGTAGTAACTTAATCATCCATTTCAGGGAAGAAGTGATGTTATTGTTCCTGTCTTTGAGGATACAGTACTTGAATGGTCATTATTTATTTGAAATAAAACTAGCTTTAAATAAAACTTTTCAACTAGTATGTGGGCTAACCCTTCCTGTGAGCAACTACCTAACACATTCATATACAGGAAAAATAAACTGCAGCATGATGGCTTTTGTTGAGTGAATTTGTCCTTTTAGTGACTTGTTAAATACTTTATATGCCCAGCTAATTTTCAAATGGTCACTTACATTTTCTTCTTTAAAAAAACATATAAACAAAAATGTCTCCACTGCCTCTGTATGATTTATATAGTTACTAAACTGGAAAAAGAAGGTTTCCATACTGACAAATGCAAAACCTAAATTATTATAAAAGGGGACATTATTTGTAGCACTTCTGTGGTTGCAAGACTCTTGGGATTTAACTGTTCATCTGCTGTAGTGGTATTTGGTTTAAGAACTGAAACTCAGCTGATTGTTGAGAGCTTTAGGGGAAGGGAGAAGGCAGCTAAGAGTAGCCTTTTTGATATGGAATTATAAGTTTTACCACTTCAACTACTGGAATTGTAGTTTCATTTTCTGTAAGAGCTTCATAAGGAGTATTAAATATACTCAATAGTATGTTTCAGAAAGAATTCCGTACCAAGATAAGTTGTATTTGGATGATTTGGAGAGTTCCATTAAGACAACAACTTGGTGAATTAAGATTTCGCACAACCTTATTGTATGTGTGCATGAATGTGTGTACACACAAATTGTTTCTAGTACCTGAAGAAATCTCCTAAAAGATAGCCAAAATTAACTGCATTCTTTGTTGCTGAAATTGGTTGAGAGTAGTTTCTACTCTTTAAGTTGTTTAGGACCGTAAATAAACTAAAAAAAGTGAGAAAGGTCTGTTGCAAATAAGATCATCTCTCTAAACAGCACTTCTAAGTCACTTCTTTAAAGTGATCTTTTAAAAACATGAATTTTGTGCATCCCAAACACATCCTCCAACTGTGAACACTGGATTAAATTCATTCTTTAACATTTTATATCAGAGAGGCAGATGCACTGCAAATGAAGTAAAAAGATCAAAACTGGAGGTAAAATAAGAATAATTTATCCAACTAATATGTACATGTGATTAGTTTTATCTCATAGGCTGCAGGATAATACTGTTATTTTTTGTAAAACAGAGTTTTGTGGAAATCATTGCCTGCTTTGCTAAGAATGTGATTTTCTTGACAGAAATAAATGTTTGTTGATATCTGTAAGTATCTACATGCTATTTTATTTCTCTTTGAGAAAACTGAGTTTTGTATAATACATATTCAGTACTTGAAAAACCTCCCCCACTGCTTCTAAAATGTCAAAGCTGAGCATAGGGATTTAGCCATACAAGTTCTATTGAGATTAATTGGATTTGTATGGCTAAATCCATGCAGTTCTTCTGAAAATATTGCTGTCCCTTGTACGTAAATATATGTTCACAAACATAATATCACAAGGAATATTTGGACAGAACAGTAAAATCAGGTTTAATTTATGTTTGGAGATGAATAACTTTTGGTTTACTATAAACTAAGGGTTCCTGTTTAAGTATACTGAGTGAATACTAAGCATGTGCTGTGCTTGCCTTAGGGCTTCATTTTTTTTAAATGCGTGAAGCATTTACATAGGAGTCTTCTGTACTTAACTCAGGAGGGGGAAGAGCATTTCTGATTCATTAATCCCTTTTTCTTTTTCTAAGTAACTGGGTCCTTCACATCATGCACTCAAGAGGTGTAAAATATACAAAGAAGTGGGAGGGACAGGCAAAATGATGCCTGGCTTGCTATAAGGTATAAATTCAAAACCTATTTCTCTTTGCAAGAAGAAAAATAGCAAGGGGAAAAAAGGGCAGCACTAAATTTACTGCATGTGCTTGCATGATATGCAGGTTTGGGATAATTATTTTCTCTCTTGTTCAATAAAGTGAGTTGTTACCATGGTAGCATTTATATTGCACAGTTTCTCTATTATAAAATAAATGAGAAGAGTTTTAGAGTCAGAAAAGTCTTTGTATGAATATTTGTGGGGTTTTTTTGGGAGGGGAGTCTGTTTTTTTTTTTTTCTTTAAATGCAGAATTGTGTCTTAGAAATGCAGTTATAGGGTTAAAAGAGATTATGAAGTTTTGGTGCACTTTGCAGTTAAAATTGGTCAAGTTTTAACAGTATGTAGTGCTTTGGCAGGACAAGATGTGCAGGATCTGGTAGTTAAATTGAACACAGCCACGAAGAGGGTGCACAGTGCTAGGCAGCTCAAAGGAATAGTCTGTATGTCCTGATCCAATAACCAACTCCTGGCAGTAACCATCTTGCCTGTCTTAATGTGTGGTCTTGGATAAGATGTGTTGAGAACTTCTTAAAAAGCAAGTCTGAGTCTTCAGTGGCTGAGAGGGACTTCGCAGGGGAAGTGTTCACCACCAGAGCATACCCTACACAACGTTTTGGTCTCTGCTGCTTGCGCTGCTCTTACTGAGGAATAATATACTGATAGCAACACTTTCTGACCAGTTGGTTCTCTGATACCTTTTATTTAACATTTATTGACTGCAATGCAGATTATACTATGGACATTTTACAATATGCTTGAGCAATACTTCTGTTTCTGCTTACTGAAGAGATTCCAGAAGACAACCATGTGAGCTGCTTGCAGGTTATGTAAAGCTTATGTGAAAAGCCTCCAAGGAGGTGAAAAAATGTTTAGGATATAACACAGTTGATTAGAATGACAAGTAGCTTTTCATCAGCTGCTTCTCTCTCTTTGTTCAGTTTTGGTTTTCTCCTGTATTTTCTCACTACAGTAGGCAATAGCTGTATTAGTATGAAGTGACTGTTTTTCATCTGTTGAGATCAAAAACCTTCATTGGTGTTTGATTCTTTCTAGGTTTTTCATACCTTTCTATTGATCCTGTCTATGGATTTTTCAGAGTTTGGTAATCAGTACAGTACTTCTGGGGGATTAAGCCTTTTGCAGTGATTTAATTTTAATATTGAAAAAAATCAGATTTATAATTACTGAATATTACTGAAAAGTCTTGACACAATGATTATGCAAAAAATAGGGTGGCTATCACAACTGTTAAATGCAAAAATTAATAAGTTCATTAGCCACAGAAA
Source organism: Corapipo altera (assembly GCF_003945725.1). NCBI lineage: Eukaryota > Metazoa > Chordata > Aves > Passeriformes > Pipridae > Corapipo > Corapipo altera. Next base: position 10,315,694 of record NW_020884881.1, read on the forward strand.
CCTGAGAAATTATGTTTCTTGATTGCACTGTATTCCATTGAAACTAAAATAGGACACTTTGTGGAGGTTCCTTTATGCTTTTAGAATCACTGAATCATTCAGGTTGGAAAAGACCTTCAAAATCATCAAGGCCAACCTTTGACTGAACATCACCATGGCAACTAAACCATAGCCCCAAGTGCCATGTCCAGTTGTTTCTTGAATGCTTACAGGGATGTTGATTCCTCCACCTCCATGGGCAGCCTGTTCCAGTGTTTAACCACCTTTTCAGTGAAGTTTTTCCTGATGTCCAGACTTATCCTCAGATGCTGTGAAGGCAGGAGAAATGCTAATTGGCTGTGTACCATTACTAAGAAATGCATCCCTTTTGCAGGTATTTGCTTCCCAGGTATTGTTTGTCTGATTCATTGGCCAGCAGTGTTGGTGGGTGTGGCAGCACACTGGTTCACTCGTTCATTGGCCACCTTAGTTGGCTGTAACTTTTTTACCCAACACAGGTGCTTGCCAAACACAAGTGTCAGAAACTGTTTTTTTCCACCTTAGAAAAGCAAGTGATACATGGCATAACTAGCAGAATTTCATGGTTGTGTTAAAGGGTGATGGAAACTGCATAAAAACCCCAAGTGTTGTGTTTGAAGAACGCAGTTTTTTGATTTACAGTTAATTGCTGACAGATGATGTTTCATGCTGACAGATGATATTTCATGCGCTTTGTCTGATAAAGCCAAGTATAACTGAATAAGAGATGGAAAACTGGTAGTTTTGACCATTTTGTAGAATATCTATGCAGAGATATAAAGATATCTATAAATAGCTTTTTCAGTTGCATCTAACGTATTTAACGGGTCATTGAATCTAAATTTTTAATATTTCATGACTTCTCATGGATGGCTGAAAGCTTTGCTTTCTGTAGAAAGACTAGCAAAAATGGGTGCTATAAATTTTTAGCCTCTATTGTAGCGTATCTAAACTCATAATATACATTTTTTTAATGAAAAGAACTTGTCTTACTGTAGATTACAACTGTCAACTTGTGCTATTACAGTAGTTTGTTTTATTTGTTTTCCAGAAGCTAGAGCAGTGACAGTCTTCATCCTGTCTTTCCCTTGCTTCTGGAATAAAATGCTGTAGATTTACTGATCCAGAACAGAATATTCTTCTTGAGTCTGATTTCCTGCCATGCTCAGGGAAGGGAGATTGCAGATCTACCCATTTCCTGCTGCTGAGGAGAGTGACTTTGCAGAGTCCTCTCTTCCCTTGTGCTGCATGGTGACAGTTGGCCAGCCTGGAACTGGAATTTGCATTCATCCTTGGTGTTTTGTCTGTTCTGCTCAAAGGTACCTCTAGACAAAGATATGGAAAGATGTTAAACTTAAATGTCCTGATTTTGTTAGGGAAGAGTTTGAACAGAAGTGTAACTCTTCCTCTCAGTTGCTGTTGTACAAGAGCTTTGTTTGTAGCTGTTGGTTTGTCCATCGCTTATCAAATAAAATTCTAATTACTGTCTTATATAAAAGTAAATCAGGTGTTTAGGGATTTTTTTATCTCCCCTGTTTGATGGCATAATGGTATGATGGCAACTGGTATGACTCAATGCTATATATACAACTCTTGCTGAGAGCTAGGCAGTGTTGTTTTTAATATCTTGGTGTGCAGCCACATAATAATAAACTTCTCCTCTGATGTGTTGATGGCTGCAGTAATGTCACAATTCAACAGTCTTTTTTAGTTCCAGTTTGACAGTACAGCAACAGCATGAAATGTATTGTTTCAACAGGTCAGAACCATATGTGTGAACAGTTTTATTAAGTCCCCGAAATTAAGATTACTAGGACCCAGTATTTTGGGAAATTTTTCTTCCTTACAATTTTATTATAACCTTTCCTAAGCATCCTTTGCCAGTCCTTTCAAGAGACAGGACATTGGGCTAGGAGGGATCTCTGTTTTGTACCAGTATGATCTACTTACATACTTTAATGATTGATACAAGTTGATTCTATTTTTGTATTTGTTACTCTTTATTTCTATTATAGAACCACTAAAATTTGCAGAGTTTATGTAGTCAGAGTGAATGTGGAGTTGATTGCAGTCTTCTGCAATGCATCTAGTGAGTAGTTGAGATGCAGCATGGTACTGTGGAGAATCTGTAAAGATTTGTTTTAACAATCTCAAGACACAAAATAAATGTATCTTTAAATTGTCATTTTTTGGGGCAGACTCCCACTTGGGACTACAGTGTATTTACCATTTGTCTATTCTTGTGGTTGAAATGTCTGAGTTTTGTATTTTGGAATTTTTTGGGTCAAATTTTCCTGGGGTGGTTATTTTAATTAGAAAAATCTTGATATCTTGGGCTTTTATATAAGAGTTGGATCAATACTCTTTAAATGCTTAATTATCATAATAATCCAAAAATAAACTGTAGTTAAGACACATTGAAAATCTGTTTCTTTCTTGGAGAAGCAAGGTAGTTTAGACTTAGAACATATTCCCAAACATCTGATTATGAGAAATCTCCTAATTTCATTATTTCTGCTCTTGCCATATACGAAGGACGGATTTTTTATCCTCAGGACAGGTTTGAAATCCTAATTGCTTTCATTATTTTTTAATGTAAAACTATATTTACAAACAGAACTCCATATAGCAGTAGAAGGCTGGTATGTACACCTTTCTATACTGGGATAGCATTAAAAATTTAGGGGCCTTCTTTAAATATATCAAGTCGTATCACTATCGCAGGTAGTGGGTAGTATTTCTAAGGTTACATTTTCTTCTGTTCTTAATAGAACTTGTCTTGCAATATCTAGAAATGGTGCCATTGTGGGACAGAAAGGTTATAAATGAAGGAGGGGGAAAACAGGTGAAAAATTTCTAGATTTGGGGAATTAAGGTTCTATGCTTGGTCAGTTGCACCAAGGTTTGCTTCTGGAAAACAGTCTTTGTGTTGCCTTCCTCATCTAAAAAAACCCTTTTGGAACCTGAGACCTCTGATGCAGAAATGAATGAGGGGATGGCAGAAGGATACTTGTGTTGGCTAGTGCCTGTGCCTTGAAAAATAGCCAGACTTTGTCTGGTGTCCACTTTATGAAGCTACCTGACTTAAGTAATCAAATTAGCTGTAAACATCATTCCCCAAGTGTTTCTTTGACCATCTGTTACCATCTCCAGTTGCTCAGATTTTGAAGTATGGACTAGAAAGGGCAGTACTTCTGAATTATCTGTCTATAACCTAAATCTGTAGTTCTCCTACTCAGGAGTTGTTGTGTTCCCAGGTTCTTATGGAGCACATTAGATACATCTTCAACATATTGTGAATACATTCAAACCTTCTTTAGTGTATCAAAATTAACTCCTGTCATCAGTTCCGGGGTCTTAACAAATTTCTGAAAATATTTCCAAAAAATCCTCAGGTACAGAAAATAATTTGATCCTTTCGGAAAACACCACATTCAGCAAATTTGTATCATGCCTTTCATACCTTTATGAAGTACTTCATTGATCCTCAAAGTGAGGGAATTGACTCAGAAGTACTGATTTATCCATGCATCACTCTCTATATAGAGTTTTTTATGGGTTTTTTTTAAAGTTGATGAGCAGAGCGAGACAGAGAGTAAAGTGTTGTGAATTGCCTTTTATTTTCCTTTTTCTTATTAGGCAAATTGATTAATGCTGAAGTAGATGTGCTGAGAGAAAAAAAAACTAGCTTTTTCCTAATTTCTATGTTGAATAAAAATAATGAAGAGAAAGCAAATTCATTAACACTTTGAAATATTCTTTAATAATAGTTCCCAAATGAATGTATTATTGAACTGCTTTTAAAAAGTGATGTTACTGTAACAATGAAGTGGGCAGGGGTAATCTGTGCATATACTTTTGAGATATCATGAAGCTTTTCAGAAGGATGGCGGGGGAAGCTGGATTTTCATCATGTGGGTTTTTGGTTTTTTTTAAAAAGACTTCAGAATATGGAGAGAATACAGTAATTAATAGAGAGCCTTTGCAGAAGCACAGGAGAAGGTTAAAGGAGAAATAAGAGTGCTGGGATGTAAAAGGTGCAGGTGATATACTTTTTTTTTTGATGAATGCATCACAACAACCTCATTAAGTCAGACCAAAAGTGGGTTTACCCACTGTTTTACTTCTTAGACAGTAAAACTGTCTGACTATTTCCAAGTAATACCAAACATGTAGGAAAACTATAAGACCAGAGAGCAGAGGATGAGCACAGTCTGATATATGTTACAACTTCTTTTTACCTGTGGCGAAATGCTTGTCAGGGAGATGATGTTCTTTGTGTTCAGCAGCCTATGGTTGTATTTCCTTCCATGAATGTGAGCAGTGGCTGTCTTAATTCCATAAAGCTGTGTACCACCACACTGAATTGTCAGTGGCAAAGTGTGTTGCAGATTAGGTACTAATTTGGATGAAGAATACTTCCTTCTGGGTTTCTTGTTTGCATTTTTAAATTGCCTTTTTAGTGTCCTGAGATGATTCCTGGATCTTGATTCAGTGTTCCCGTTTTAAAAAATTATGTTGTGATTTAGTTTGAGGGTTTTTTTGGAAAACCGTGGTTTTGGGAAGAGAAGATGTGAGGAGTAGGGATAATGAGAAAGTATAGAGGAAAAGGGAAAGGATGCTGTGCTGATGAGCCAAGATTTGCAGCTAGTCAGAGTCACTGAACAAAAAAACCCTCGAAGACAGGCAGCTAATTGAGAGAAGGTATTCTAAAATATGAATAGAGCAAGCTTAGGAATTGTCCCCTTGAAGTAGGGGAAATACATTTGCTTTATTGAGATTGAAGAGAAAAGCCACAAGGAAGCCAATTGCAGGAGAATATGCTATAAGTAAGGCAGCTTCTAGTGTGCAGAATGGTGTTCTGTGGTCTAAAAGACAGGAGAGTGGAGAGTGGTGCAGAAAAGGAGGAGGGGAAAAGGAAAAACCAAAGGTGCACATTTATCCTTGAACAAGGATATGAAATTGGCAGTGTTTCATGTCAAATATTATTTTGTGTAAATAGGACACAAAAAGTAAGACTAAGTAGAAAAAGCTGGAGGTGATGAACACTGATAATACAGTGGAGAAAATACCATATGAGAATGACTCTAATGACCTGTAGAGTAAAAACTGAAGGAATTTTATAGTAAAATTCAATGTTATATGCTTTGGGCTTAGTAAACTTTTCTGTTCTGAAGAGACACAAGAAGTATCTTGAAGGTGGTGAGAATGATACAAACTGAGTGGGTTTAACAGCATGAAATTCAAGGTGATGTACTTGAGGGTAAATAAACCTTTCTTCTTAATACAGAAGGATTGTCTTTTAGAGACCAAGGGAAGTTTTGGCTGTCTTAATAAATGCCTGAGCCACCACTATGATGAAGCTTTGAAAAAACCAATGTAGTCACTTGTTTAAATGTGTAAATCTCATAGGTTTGCCGTGAGTGAAATGAAATCAAGGTCCTGGAGAGTGAACACAAAATAATGAAATAATACTTATTTGACAGAAACATGGAAAACTAACTAATCTGGGACAGAGAAAGATACCAAATGCAAACATTCATAAAAGAAATTACTTGCAAAGCAAGCTGGGTCACTGCCCTGTAGCATCCTGTACAGCCACCTATGTGAGTGTTTCCAAAGTGGGGGGGCACAGAGTGCTGTCTGTGGAGCAGCGCTTGAGGCTGGGTCTGGGATACCCCACTCTGTGGGTGGCTCTGTTAAAAACATTTTGACTGCGTTCACAATATAGTTTAAAAAAAGAGTTAGATTACTTTAAGCTGAGAAAAAGGTAAAATATCTAGCTGAAGCATGTGGTGATGAATGCTTTAATTGCACACTGGAAGGCTATAGGTAATCTGGAGGGACATCCCTTCTGTTGTATTTTTTCATGATTAAAAGCCTTGTGCAAAATATAATTCAGTATCAAAACCTGATTTTTTGTACAAGCATTCAGAAAGGTGTTAATTTATTTTTAATAATTTTGATGAAAACAGTTGCTGGCTTAAACATATATAGTTGCAGTATTCTATGGCTACCTTTCTGTATGAGCTTTTGGAACGAGGCTGACATACTGAGCATACTCTAGCTATAATTTTGATTGAAATAATTTTGAGCAGGTTTTTTTTACACTCACGTAATTTGTACTAGGATCATTGAATTTAGCTCCAGGAGACTATTGCACAGTTATTTCAACTGAAATGTGTTTTGTAAGTGGCATCTGTTTTTCAAAGTGCCTTGTTGCATCGCAGTGGTTTTAGCATGTGCACGAATGTGACTCTTGGCAGTGGTAGGTTTCAAACAAGTGCAGTGAGCTGCACCTTTGCTCTGAGAGCCATGGGATGGTGGTGCTGCAAAGCACGAGGCTGTGCATAAAATTAATAGGACTGTGAAAAAATATAGTACCCTTGTCTGATGGTGCTGAATAAGGTAAGGTCTTAGTTTCTTGATACGTTTGAGGTTCAGAATCTGTGGGTGAAAGTAAGCCAGGCTAAAGAGTTAGAATTAATGCATCTTGGGCAAGATAATTCAAGATTATAGGCTGTGGAGATGAAAAATACCTTGCAGATCATCTAGTATATTTCTGCCAGTTTGAAATTGTTCCTCCTAGTGTCTTTCATTTATATTTTTCTAGTTCAGTTTAAAATGTACCGCTTGGTGAGTTTTCAGTCACATCTCTGAGGAATCACCTTCCCCCTCCACCCGAAATAGTCAGCATTATTTTCTCTGTTTAGTTTTATCTTACGGATTTGAGGTGTGTCCCACACTTTGTCCAGACTCTTTCCTGTAATAGTCTGTCATTACTCACCCAAACTAACCATGTGTTTCCCTGTATCTTGGGTTCTAATTCTGCACATGTTTTGCACCTCACTGAATGTTTTCTTGCTTCTTGTGATGTCCTCAGGAAGAGCATGGCCTTTCTCAATAGACAGACCCTGCTTCTGGAATCCTTCTCACTTCCATGCAGCCATGTGCTCACAAAGCAGGTCTTTGTGTCTGCTTGGGGAATGATGCAAGGCCCATCTGTTAGTCCAGGCTGATAGGGGAAAAAGCTGCCTTTAAGGATGGCTTGTGGGTTGCTTGTTTTTTTCCAGAGGTTTCAATGTCCATGTTTGACCAGTGCATCTCCAGAAGCAATCTGAGCAATTGTTGCCTCCTGGCAGCACCTCTCTACTGTGCTTTTATGATTATTCTCACCTTGGATCCAGATCTCAGCAGCAGGTTTCTCACTCAAATGTGTTTCAAACCAAGCTCTGCCATGACTTATTTTTAAACATAGTGGTGAAACCTGTTCCTTTATATCTTTCAGATCAGTAATATTTTTTTTTTCAGTTTTCTTGTTATTCCTCTAGAATATTTCATTTACTTACTAATTTTTGCTAATATTAAATCATTTCCAATTTAAGTAAATTCACAAGTAACTCTAGAATATCTCTTCCAACTGTAATTTCTTTTGTTCAAAAGATTCTCAATAAATATTCTTTTTTATGCCACACGGTTTTTCTGGCTTGTTTCTGGTCTGCTCTTGCCAGATGTTTTTTCCCAAGCTTTTGTGATCATGAAATGGAACCACTGTACCCATGGTATTAAAAAAAAAAAAGAAAAAGAAAGAAAGAAAAGAATAAAAAAAGATTTGAAAAGTAGAGGGGTATTTTTGGCTAAGACATGCAATTAGTTTGGCGTTGCAGTCATACTTTTCCCATCTGTGTTTCAAACTTTTGATGTGTCTTAATTTAAGAGCATATTGCCTCTGAAGTTCTACAACACTTGAACTTTTGAAGTAGTAAGGTTTTTCAATGCTTAAGTTATAGGTGAGCTTTATAATTTTGCTGGAAATACACTGTCTTAAACCCACTTCATTCCACTGTATCCTGCTTTGCCAGGTGAATGCCCTAAGTAGGAAGAGAGAGACTCTATGATTGCAATTTTATGCAAAATAGCTCAGCTTCAGAAGCAGTTAGAATGCAAGTTAGATCTGGTGATGATTTAATACCATACACAGCTTTTTCTTCTCCTTCCTCTGCCCCCCACCAAGATAACTGTCAGACATTCAGCAAAGAGGCGCTCAAACCTCTTGTATCAGGAGGGGTTTGAACCTTCTGTGTCCTAGAAGACTTCTTAACCATTTGATGAAGACAGTAATTTTTAATTTATTGGGTCTAGACAGATAGGTTCAGCACAAAATATTTGAGGAACTTAATACTCCCACATCTACCACAGTCGAATCTTTTCTTCTAACAAATCAATTTATTGCACAAAATAGGTGTCTTGTCCATTTCTGTGGCTGAATCAGCAGCAGGACAATCCTGCTATATTGTATAAAGCAGAAAAAAATGAAGAAGTCATTGTTTTGGGATGATAGAACTCCCTTGCTCTTTTTGATTCCTCCTGAACCCATTGACAGTGCTGTGCAGATGAAGCTCCAGGCTGCTGCTCCCTCAACAGGAAGGCTTTTGGACTTGTCCTTTGGCAATCTCTGCCTTTCTCCACGTATGGGCTAGACATCTGTAACTGTGTCTTGAATTCTACTCCAGAAACTAATGAGTTAGGTATTTTACCTTCTAACATTTGACTGTCTGTAAGAAAGCTGGTCCCTATTTACTCCCCTTAGATATAAAACTGGTTTTTGCCTGCAGGAATTGAAAACAACAATTCTCTCTACTGCTATCTTTTTAAGTGATCTCGGGGTCGGGACTTGCTGTTTCAGCACTTGCTTCTCTGTGATGGCATTTTATTAAGCAAAGTATTGTGAAAGAAATTAGTAAAAGGTTGCAGTTTGGTAAGTAAGTTTGTGTTACTTTGATGATCAATAGTCTCATTTGTCTTGTAATATTGTATACTGAGTCTTTTACATCCCACATAAAACTGAGATGGGTCCAGCTCCACAGTGTCCACACTTTTGCTGTGGTCATTGGCAGTTTTTAGGAGCCTGCTGCCATTCCTTCATTGTTGATCTCTGAAGGTGGAGTGAGCTGCAAGTATGTATTGGAGAAGTGATTTGCCAGTATTGGTGCACTAGGTTGTAAATCAGCAATTGTTACAGCAGATTACTTCATAATGCTTCTTCACTGACTGAATAAGGACTTCGTTGAATGAAGAATGTGCTCTCAAACTCATGAGTATTTTAAGAAAATAAACATGTAGTAAGTTTGAGGTTTATACCAATTCAGTGATACATTCAAAGTGATTAATGAACTGGATTTTGAGCCATTTACCATATACTGAGTTCAATTTTCTTAAATGCTTTCAATGCTAAAATTTCATAAATCATCTAAATTAAGTAAATGGAATTTGTCTTTGTGACTGTGTGTAGGCCAGCATTCCTTAACCAAACTGCAAAGACTTTGCAGAATGATGCCATCAAAGCTATTGTTGCCTTATGCCACATAAAAAAAAGTTAAACACAGGCTGTTACAAAAATTGCCTCTTTCTTGGTGACCGTATTTTTTTCTGTTCTCCTCAGGTAGGTGTCGATTCTTATATTATGTCCACTTAAGGAAAAACCTCAGTAATTATTCCTACCTCCTGCAAGTACTGTCACAAATTTGAAGACCAAGTATATTTTCAACAAAAGAGTGAGGTTACTACTGAGTTAGGATTATTTTTTTAATCGATACCGGTGAGAACTTGCTGATGCTTTTTATAGCAATATGCTTCCTTGAAGGTTTGAAGTGACACTCTCTTTCCTCATATATTTATTCTTGAGAAATTCCTTGCTGTGTTATTATCATTACACAGAAGTGGGTCATGGTTGGCTGGTTTTTTAAAAATGAGACCTGTGGTCAGACACCGGTTTGTCACAGATTGTAACCTTGTTGCCCTGAATTGTCAGTGCCATCTATTGCAAAGGCCAGGAAAAAATTTTCTGAGTTTTACCTCTTTCTTTCATCTGGGAACTGGGAGGAGGTAGGGAGACAATGGAATCACCACAACATTTCTTCCTGAGTCAGAGTGGGCTGGCTGTAGTCAGTGGTGACATCCCACAACTGCACTTCAGTGATATTGCAGTCATCATTTGGAAGAACAAAGGTAGGGAAAATTATGCTGGTACATTGCTATTTTGGTAAAATAATCAATGGCTCTGTCAAGAGACTCTATGTATGTTTGTAGGCAAATTTCTCCCAACTCAGGCCCTGCTCTTTTTAAGCACATAATCTTCCAGCCTTTCCTTTCCAACCTTCAAATTCTTTTTTGTCTGGAGTAGACTGATACATCCATCTGTTCAAAATGTGCTATGAGCTGGCACAGGAATATCCAGCTTTGATTGTGAAAGTTCAAGAGGAGGTCTTTGGGTATAAAGGAAAGAAAATCCAAGTCTCTCCTGGGTGTCAGGCAGAGACTTGAAAAACGTTCAGCTCATGCCTATAATTCCTGTTCCTCTGATCAGAATTCTTCTTGATACGAAGGATAAAGGGTTTAGACTGTGTCTCTCACTTCTTGTGCTGTAAATGTAATGGAAAAATTCATATACGTTCCTCGGTTTGCAAGCTGTAGAACTATGTGAAGATCAGTGAGCACCTAAGAACCAAAACCAAACAAAAAAACAAACAAACAAACAAAAACCAAACAAAACCCCCAACAACAAAAAAAACCAAGTTGACCACTGCTGTTCATGTTAACAAAATTGACTAATGTTACTAGTGTCTCTTGTTTGCAGATCACCTCTCTTGTGACTCTCCAGCTGTTATCCATGGTTGGCCAGAACGACCAGCTTGAAGGACCACGATACAAATGTACTGTGTCTCTGGACTTCATCAGAGCTGTTGCCCGGTGAGCCTATAACAGTTCATTTACTGTTGTATGTGCTGACGTGAATAGAGACTTCAAACCAATTATTTGCTCAGCCTCTAGCTCTTTGCAGACTAGAATAGAAATCTGTGGATGTTTTCTAAGAATTAATGACCGAGTTGTCTTATTTATGAGAAGTTGAGGTAAGTATAGTCCAATCCTATTTTGAAAAAGATTTGTGTTACAGTGGCAGTATCTGTTACAGTAACATACTGTCTTTGTACTTAATAAAGGTCAGGGACTTCATGTGAAAATACTGCTCTAAAATGTCAGTCCATTTTATTACCAAAAGGCACATTATGGTATTTGAATCTGAAATTATATTTCGTTCTTAACAATGTCTGTCGCACATATGATATAAAAATTACATAGATTATAAGAATTCTTCCACATAGTCTGTCTTGTGTGATCTGTAATTGATACAAGCCAATTCAGTAAATGAATGTAGGTACGTCAGTGGCTTTGTTAATTCAGAGTCTTCAGTCTTGAAGTCTGAGAACAGCTCCAGGTCCATCAGGAGAGATGTCAATAATCTGCAGACAGAAGTAGATGCAATACAAGGGCAACAATCAGGCCTATGTCTCATATTTATCAAATGCCACCAGCATTACCTCACACCTGTTGCTGCAGCCAGCTTGTTAGAAAGTGTTGGATAGACAGTCTAGCCAGAACAGAGCCCAGAAATGACATGTCAGAGGAGAAACGTTCTCAAGGCCAACTCTTCTCTGTAATGTGGGATTTCAGAGGAACCTGTGGTGTAGACCGTATGCTATAACCTCAGTGCACACGTTGCTCTCCTGAGCTATTAAATGTCCATAGCCTTGTCAGTAAATGCAACAGACACACTAATTTCAATTTTCAGTCGTACAGGCCATAGAAGGAAATTTTGTCTGGGTCAGGTCTGGGTGGACCACACTGCCAGGACCTCAGTGGCTTTGCTATGTCAGTTTGCTAGTCCCAGCAATAATGTTTCTTGTGAACAGTACCCTGGAAAAGCTCCCCCTGGTACCAAGTACAGCAGACCATCTGCTCAGCAACATGGATCATTGTGCATACAGTTATACATTGTAGGTATCCTTGAATAAAGATACTTGAAATGACAGCCCTCTCCTTGCGACTTTAACATCCTTAGAAGTTTCACTGACTCCATTAGAGTTGGTGAAAGGTAGAGATGGCCAGAAAACAGAACCAAAACTTGTGCTATGCCCCTCATGCTTTTGGGAGAAAGTAGTTGTCAGAGACACAATCATTTCAACCCTCTGTGCATGGTATAGTTCTTTGGCTTGCTTTCCTTTAGGTCAGATGTGTGTGTATGTGTATATATATGTATATACCCATATATATCCAAACTGACTTTTCCTACGTGTTATGAGGACAAAAGCAGTTCTGTTTTTCTCCTCCTCCAAGTAGTTTGCAGTGTTTCTGTGCTGCATAGATAGGGCCATTCAAATGGCCTCATGGATTTTGAAGTTGGCCTGTTGTGCTTTTCTCCTGTTTCCTCCCTTTTTTATCTCGCTTTATTCCTTTGTTACACGTTTTATATACGTTATACATTTTTCAGCCCACAGTATTTTTTAAATCTTTAAGGAGGATAATCTGTAAAAAGACAAGGTTTCTTGAACTCAGATAAATGGGCTTCCCTCTTCTCTCAGTGGAGCGAAGGCATGAGCTTCTAAGCTTTAAGAAATTTCTTTTTCTCTGTGTACTATAGTCTTGGAGCTGTGGATTAGACTGTAGATTTTAACCACCCATAGGAGACATTATATTTGTTGCAGAGAAGAACTACTTTGCACTTTCAACCAAAATACATATCAAGTAAGCAACCCATCTTCTGATTCTTCTTTCTCTGTTACTATAAGAACACTAAAATAAGTTTGTTAGTCAATAAAATCTTCAGATGCCTCAGCCTTGTTACCATCTCAGCCTTGCTACTCCAGCATATTTTCTAATGGAAGGCTGGAGAGTGCAAAGGGTGGGACAGAAAAGGATGCTCTTTCCCTCCCCACCCCCATTCAAGCTGTTCAGATTGTCATTTCATTTTCTGTATTTTATAAGCAAAAGTGAAGTTTGCATTAAAAAAAGCCACCTGTTTTTGGAAAAGAGTAAAAAACTTGTCTTTTGCTGGCGGCTTTTAGTGTGATAACTGCAGACAGGGTACAGTCTCTTCCTTCAGTACCACAGAACCTCATGTCTGGCTCTATTCTATTGCATATACTCTACCTTTGCGGACATATTTCCGTGCTTTCTACCACATAGAAGTTAAACATTTAACTGAAGGTAAAGTTGGACTTCTCTTTGTTAGAAATCTTTAATTTCTGTTTCAAGGATTTTAAACACAAGTTCATGGATTTTCACTAGCTGACGTAGGGCTCTCTTAGTGTTTGTTGAATGTAGTGGATCTTTTCAGAGAGTCTGTAATAAACCCAGTTGTTATGACAGGACAGTTGTGTTTCATTTAGTCAATAAGGTCAGCATTTGTTATGATTTGTATGATTTTGTTTCTGTGGAAAGCCTTGTAACTAAAGCACGTTTTTGAGTGACTCAATGACATGTGAGTCTAACAGTGGTCGTTTATTTCTTTAAATTTGTCACTGGATTATTAAATAGACTCCAACACAGTATTTCCTGTTATGTATCTTGAGGATTTCTAAACTTTTTCTCTGTCCAATATGATGTTTTACAAAAACTTTTTGAAAAGTGGGTTACAGGCTGATGCGTGAACAGAGAATATTAAATGATTGTAGTCTAACAAATAAGACATTCAGCTAGTTAATCTCACTTTGCATTGTTAGCTGTTATTTTTACATCATTGAATCCTTTAAAAAAAAAACTTTTATACTTGTCTTTATATGCAGTAATTTGCATTATTTATTCAAATAGTAAACCCCAAAGTCTGAGTGTTAGATTGTATAGAAGAATGAGTTTAGAGACAAAAAAAATAATTATATGTTTTATTCTACTGCTGTTTCATTTTGCCTGCCATTAAAGTACAAAAGTGTACATTAAAATCTTCTATTTCATTGAGTGACATTCTTGAATTTCTCAAATTTAGCTATGAACATGGGTCAACTACTGTCAAGACTGAAAGAACGTAGACTGCAAATGAGTACAGATGAAGGAGTTACATAGTAAATGCTAAAACAGGTGGTTTGGGAGATGAACAAAACATTCAGTAGCATAAAAGGTTGCTGCTTTGCATCACCAACTAGAGTATCAAGTATGAAAATATAATCTTACTAACTTAGATATATTTTTACTGCTAATGATTGAAATAAGAATCTTTCACTTTTTCCTAGGAAGTTGCTTTCTTTCCTTTTAAGAATATTACAAAGTTTAAATAATCAGAAGAGAAGTACTGTAAATGATGATAGAAGTTAAAAATTCATTAATCCTTGCTTGCATTTCTTTTGGGGATATTGCTTGGTTTTGATTGTGCAGAATGTCCCTCGTGTGCTGTCTCCAAACAGGTTAAAGTCTTAGCACGGTTAAGATGATTGCTCTAATATACTGTGTTTTTGTTTATAGGACCGTGAACTTCGACATAATAAAGTACTTGTACGATTTCTTGTGAAAACAAGCTTCACAGCCATATGGACACTGTGACAATGACTAAGGCAAGCTGTGTTCATCTCTCTACTTAGCTGGCCAGAAAGAAGAGTATTTTGGCTCTTTTGGATTTGTCCAAACAGGTGCTGGCCCAGCATGGAACCTGATGAAAATACTCTGATTGGTCTGGGTGGATCTGAGCAGAGGACTATTTACCAGGGACCCTGGAGTATTTGGAAGCAATGTGTTAATTATAAACAGCAGGGTTTGAGCACAATCTGTTCTACTCTTAATGATGTTATCTTAACACTGAAATTGCCTGAAACCCATTTACTTAGGACTGCATTTTGCTCTATGAACTCTCCCCAGTGCTTTGAACATGGCAGCAGCCGTTGTTTGTATGCCCAGTCTTTTCACTTCCTCTCCACAGGAATCTTTGCAATTGCCTGCCAAAGCAGCTTTTCCTGAGGCCACCATTTTAGGAGAGTGGAGTAGCAAAGTATAATAAACATAAGAACATATTTAAAAATCAAGCTGGTACAAATTCTTCTTTCTCTTCAGTAGTATGTAGGCAGACTGTTACACTGTTACATGGAGATCACGATGATAGGAAACTCCCAATTAGACACCATACTGTCTTTTTTCAGACCATTCATAAATGTTGACTATGAATCTATTTTTAAAAAGCTCTATTTAAAAAAAATCCTTGATTCTTAAAGTTCTATCCCTATGTCAAACTTGAAATGTTTTATTTTTGCTTCAGCATTTTATAGTCCTTTTATGCTCATCCAGTTATATAAAGTGCTAATTATAGTGCTGTTTGGAATGAACGTACTTTGATACACACTCTGTAATGGCTTTTGTAACAATCTCTGCCCTGTAAAGGAGGATGGCACAGCTGCCTTTTCATCAGAAAGGGAGAAATTCAACAGGTGACAGAGTATTTCTGCAGCAGTTCCCCAAAAGAGGTGGAACAGTAAATAATCAATGTGGTATTATAACATAAAACTTTAGTTTTGGAAATACGTGATGGAATACACCACAATTACAGGTTACAAGTAAAAGAGTCCCAACTTACAGAGCATTAAAATCCCCTAGTCCAGTTGAGGATTATGGTCTTCATGAGTCTGAAGACTTGTGTCACCCTCTTGAAAACTCCAGGTCCCCCAGACTGTTACTCAGATGTTTTACTCTTGAATGCTCACCTTTCAGTGTTTGACAGCAGAAGACTGTGCCAGGTCCTATGTTGAATATTATGGTTTTTTCCAAGGAAAAGTCATCAATATTTCTGCCTCTTTGCTCTGATATTGGCGATGATCAAATACTCTGAACATGTGTAGCCTTTTCTCTTTCTTGTTTATTTTCCTTTGGGTTTTTTGGTTGGTGTGTTTTTTTGCTTGTGGGTTTTTGAGGGGGGGTGGTGGTGGTTAGTTTTTTGTTTATTTTTGGGGTTTTGTTGTTTGTTTGGGGGGTATACTTATTTTTTTTCTCTATTGTGGATGTGTAGCCATACTTCTGGATTCAGACCCAAATGAATGAGTTCCAGGTGAATCTAAGTGACAAAAGCATCCTTCTGGCCAAGTGACTTCCTCCCTCAGGAGAGTGTGAAAGGGCAGCGATGAGTCATCTCCGTGATCTGTTTTCCTTCCTACCGCTGAGCTGAATCAAACCCTGCACCTGTCCATGAGGTGGCAACATTTGTCACACTTACTGAAGTGCTGAGATACAAATACATAACCTGGTTCAAAAACGTTTACTACCTGCTTTTGTTTTTACTTATTAAAATGTCCATAAGGTGAACTTTGGGCTAAACTTCACAGTCTTTTTTCGTTTTGGAGGTAGTGTTGGGCTCAGCTCTTGTGAACCTCCTATATGACTACCTAGGGCTGCAAGTTGGAGAGGAAGGAAGTTTTGAAGTGTTCATATGTAAACTAGTCCATGAAAAACAACAGCAATACTTCCTAGGATTTTGTAATTTCTGATCTGGATTAGAATTTGATATATGAAACATGATGGGACTGATACCAATTTGTTAAGTGCTACAAAACTTGAGTCACTAAAATTTCTTTTTCAGTAAACACCAGTCACTCCCACAAAGCAGACCAGACCTCAAAACTCCTTAGCTCCAGGTTTGAAGCACAAATTAAAGACATGAAATAAGGGTCTTAGAAAATAAGCAGTGAGAAAACTTGTTTCTGCTGCTGTTTTTTCAATCTGGTGTCTCCTATGCGAACCTGATGAGTATTGATGATTATTTCCAGTGTAAATCCAAAGGATGAGGATACTAATTTTTGTGGAATGTAGTTAATTTGACTGAAATGACATTAACTAGAGAAGGAGTAGTAACTGAGGAGCCATTAGACAGAACCACTCTCCTTACACTGAAGGCACTTTTGTGACCTTTGTGAAAGACTCATATGAGTGACATAAAATTAAAGCTGAATCAGCAGAGTATGAGAATGAACAAGGTGACTGAAGTGCAGATGATTGATGTAGGCTATAACTATGCTGATGATGAATAGTAGGATTTATTCTGACAAACTAGAATATTTCTATATAGCCATGTCAATGAGTTTATAAATTACTGCTGAGTTTCTTACTAGATACCCTAGCAATACTCTGTTCCGAGATCCCACTTTCATGGATGAGGTGTGCCCCGCTTTAGCCTCTCCTGGGCCAGGATTTCATCCCTCCTACAGGTGGTTTTAAGAACTGGGCAAATGATGCAGAGCAAGACAGTTGTTGAGCTAACCAGAAATCCTTCACTGCTTTAGTGCTGCAGTATGTGTTTTAAAATACCTGAGAATTTTTTTATTATTTGTGAATTGCAAAGCTTTATAATACTGTAAAAATTACAGACTTATATTACTTAGTGCCTGTCTCCAGTGGCTGATCCAAACATCAGCAGGAGCAGGGGCTTGTTCTTACAAGGAGAAAGTAATGGAGAAAGTGCAGCTATCATCAGTTGCAAAGAAATTAGTGCCCTTGAATAGCTCTGACTTCATCAACAGCTGCATTTTCATACACAAGATGGAGATTTTATATTTTAAAAAGGCTTGCAAGGCTGCATCCACATGTAGTACAGCAGGAGATTTACTCTTTTTGACAGTGATTTGTCTTTCTCTGGTTCTCCCCAAACCTGCTGCTTCTACCATAACAATCCCTGTAACTATTGGGTCTGTTTTGGAGTGATTTAAAGAAATAAATTGGTTGAGTACCTTCTGAGTTCTGATGCTTTTATACACCTCGTGAGAATACATTCGTTTTTACCATTGGTTAAATTTTTCCAGTACTTTTGCCAAGACCATTCAGGTGCTTTGCTTTTCTCTCATAACTGGAACAGCCAGCCATGCCTGGAGAATAGTGTGAAGGGCAGGATTCCTGGCAGGAACATAGGAGATACTTACATGTTTGTGACCTATGAGCAAAATGTACACAGCTGAGTATCTCAGGATTAGATATTCCCTCTGCACTTGTATTGACAGAGATGGCAGGGAAGAGAGAAACAGCAGATTCTTCAGGGTTGCCTGGAGTTGGCATACTGTGTGTTCTAGTCAGACCAGATAGCTGTGGAACAGAACACTTATTCCATCCAGGAGTAAATGCTACCTGAGGTGAAGTAACTTCTCTGGTTTTCCCAATGACAGAATGGCATAACTTACAAAAGTGCCTTATCATTGCTGGTAAATATGCATTGGGATAAAGGTACAGCTTGATTAGCAAGTCTAATCATAGACAATACAAAATTTTTATGTGTTTGTAGATACTGGAATGGCTCCACTAGAAAATTGAATGGGAGATTAATAACAAAAAACGTGCTTTTTATCTCAGCATGTGATGTCTTTTGCTCTGAACAGGCAGATTCATATGAATAGTACAACACTCAGATAAAGGTAACATGGAATGAGCTCAATTTTACTTTTTGATTTTTTTTTGGTTTTGTGCATGTGTATTGAAACCATTTAAAAAAATAAATCTGAAAACAATACAGAAATTTTTTGTGTGAGCCAGCAGAGTTGAAACTGCAGAAGTACAACCCTTATCATGACATTTGCCTGAAAACTGGATTTGGGGTTGTCTTTAAAAAGCAACTGCTCAATGGCAATGTCTTTGCTAGAACAGAAAGTTGAAAAACATCATACTGCTTGTTATTGGACATTAGCAATGTATCAGCCATATATTTGAATAACCAAGTACCCAGGTGTCTGATATCAAGAAGCTTAGAAGTAAGGTATTAAAGTAAGATAAAGACTGTCAAGCAGCCTGTGGCCAGTGATATTTCCATGCTGTTTTAAGTTGAACAAGTGAATGCCAATACCCCATTTTTCCAAAGCAGCAGAACTATCCCTAACTCTTCCTTTCATTTCGTTCAAACACTGGTTTTGAACAGACAGGTACTTTGTTTGGTTACAGATCATTTCCACTGGTGTGTTGCAGTTGCCGAAAAGGATTTGTCATACAACTCTTCCAAGGGAGTTACCACCACCAGGCAGCAAAGTATTGGAAGAAAATACATGTTCACTGCCTACTGTTTGGGTAGACAGCTGAGCAACTCCATCAAACTCTTTGATGTTTTGAAGTATCGTATCCAGAACTCTACCAGACTTCTGTATTCTGTTTTTTCCTGTACCCTCCTGCTACAATTCTGCGTTATTTTTTGAAATAATTCTTGCAGAGAACTGTGCCACAAGCACAGCCAGCTCCAGGGCCGGACACCTCCTAAGGGATCTCCCACAAGCAAGCAGAGCAGGAAGGCTGCTGTGGGCTGCCTATCCCCCCATGGTGCACATGTGCATTGTTCAAGTAACCTGTTGGCACCTACTGTCCTCTGTCCTGCCATCGCCTGTTTGAATATTCGCAGAGGGATCCGTTGGGTACTTGGGGGCAGGTGTTCAGTTTCAGCAAGGTCCTTTTCCACATCCTGGTGAAGTATGTTGAACCATTAATGCTGTATTGTTGTATTGTTCTTGGTGTTCTTCATATTTGTTTGATTTTGATGAAATGCTGATGAAAAGCTCATGTCAGTGTCAGACTGGTGTAGTAAATGTGATTTTTCATAAGCAGCACATTGAAGGTGCAGCTTTGCCTAAATTCATTCAGCACATATGTTCCGTTTTCCTGGCACATACAGATTTTCTACGGAACAGGATTTCTAATATGCAAATAGTTTCTTTTCTGCATTCAGTTCTTGCTCAGGGAAATATGTGCTGCTCATTATTTCATGTACTTTGTTCAGATAGTTGAGTTCAGAGGAATAAAATAGGACTTGTAGAGCTTTGCTATCAGGCTTTCCTGGAGCCGGTATATTGGTAGTTCAGCAGCTGAGCACTTCCTATGTCTTCACGTAGGTAATGAGGACTTTCACACAGGCACTTCCTAAATCCTGGGAGTCAGAGAATAGTTGGAAGAATAGCCAAGAGTAAGGTGCGTAACCTCTTGTTAAGGCAACCTTGCTAGATGAGGGAGCATGTTTCTACAAAATTCAGCAAAAGAAGAACGTACCCAAGAGACAGTGGTTGAGAGAAAGTTCTTTACCACTCTGGTGGCAAAAGCCTTGATTATATTCTTGCTGTTTTCATTGTTTCTCTTAAGTCAAGGAGTTTTTACAATATTTATAGGTGCTGTTTTTCCTTTTCCCCCATTTCCATCAGTACAGTCCCAGCTCCTGTTTTTTCTTCCTCCCCCATTGCATCCAGTGCACTGAGAGTTCCCACCTGGCCCAGCAGTTTGCATGGGGAAGCAAGTGCCCTGCTCTGTCTGTGATGCTGCCCTGGATGCCAGCCCTGGTGTAGCCATCTCCGAGCAAACTCAATATCCCAGGCCTGACATCAACAGCAGAGAGCAGTTGTTTCATTTTGCAGGGTGGAGGAACTTCAGCAACAACCAGCCCTGAAAAAGAAAGACGTGATGTGAATAAGCAAAATATCTACAAGGGAGGCAAATGATGTAACTCGCGTGCAATTACAGCAGTTCCTGAATTCCAGCTGCATGGCTGAATGAATACCCATCCCATTTCCTCACATTTACATTTTCTGTGCCATTTTTGATTATTTCTTAAGGATGCAAATCATTAGAAACAACAAATAGCTGGGAGTCCTGTTCAAACTTCTGAGAACAGCGTCATGTTGAGATTTGGGAATTTCAGGGAAAATGAGAAGAACGACTGAAGACAAGTACATGGTTTCTCCAGTGATGTAAACAAACCTGTAGCTCCTGCCTCCCGGGGAGAGGAGCTTCCTCTTCTGTCAGCATGGGCTCTTTCACTTGACTGAGCCTGGGGTTGGGGCATGTACAGGAACCTTAAATGGCTTCTTCCATGCTGCTCTTCACTTCAGGCAAGACAGAATGTATCTGGAGCTCTCATTTGAGTCGTGTTTATCTATACTGAGCATGTTGCTTTCTAGTGGCTTAGAATCCTTTAAACAAAATCTCATCTAATTTCAGGAGTTCGTCTGATTCTAGGAAAAGCAAATATGACGGTTGTGCAAATAGTCCCTTTCTGCAAAGTTTTGTCCTCAGCAATACCTCTGTTTTTCACCATCCACACCTTCTTCTTTGAAAGTCAGACCCCTGAGTAGACTGATGCTGATCCCTCTGATTCATTTGAGGTGTATTTGCAAAAATAAATTAATCTTTTTGCTAAAATAAAAAATGGGGAAGCAGGGGATTAGACTGGAAATTGAAACTGCTTTGTATTGGGTAGTGTGTGACAGCTATAAGCTTTTACATGACTTGGAAGCCTTCACGCTATAGGAGTCAAAAATCCCAATTTCAGAGTGATACATAAATATGTGGCTGGTTTATATTTTTCTCGGAGGGTACAACATGAATTTTTGGTGTGGAAGGCAGTTAAGTGTGTGACCATGGGCAGCTGTTCTCCGTCACTAGCTGAAGAATAGCTCATCCATCAGAAAAGACAGCACTATCTCTTCATGTTCACAGCCAAAGAGATATGGAGATAGTGGAGGATGTCAGGTGGTACTGAGTTTGGTCTGCTGTTTCCTTCTCAATTTCCTTTCCTGAGAAAGTGAGGATTGTGATAGAGCACAGTAAGATCATGAATATCAATTGACACTCTTCAGTAGGACATGGATCACCACAGGTTTCTGATGATCCAAGGTCTGTGCCTGCAGGCTGCCTTGAGAGCTGTTGGGAGTCTCCTTTGGGGATGTTATCTTTGATGCTCCTCAAAATATTGAACCAGTCAGAGGGGAGAGAGAGAGAGGACACTTTTTCCTGCCCTTGTGCCAAGTTGCTGCTGTTGTGCTTTCAGCTAAGAAGGACAAGAATTTTGGAGCAGAAGACCTGGGCGTACAGATTTGGTCGCAGAGATCTAGAGTGGTTACACGGATTACTGTGTGGAACAGATCTACTCTTCATTCAGCTTGTTTAAATCACAGAAGAGAACCAGTCTCAACAGGGATCAGGCTAATCCTTTTTACTGTTTGTGTCAAACAGTCCTCGCTCATTAAAAACTGGAATTTCTTTTTGCATGAAACGGGTAAGTCAGCGTAGGCTGCTTACCCAGTTCCAACTCCGGCTGCTGAGAAAGTCATTCTTTTATTTTTAGTAGGTTAAGGAACATCATTTTTATGCTAACCTTTTTTTTCTTCTGAATTCTTTTCTACAGATGCCTTCCAGAAATCTTTGGATGTTCGATATGTTACTATAGATATATAGTAAAATTTTGACAGCTTTCTTATTGCTCAAAACCTGCGGTTCCCTGCAGAGACCTTTTCTTCACTGCAGCCTTATTGCCAAGTTGTCAGAGCATTAATTAAACTAGAAGAATAAGGCATTGCATGTCATTTCCTATACTGGATGCCTTCATGTCAGGGACATATCTCCATGGCAAGAACCTGTATATAAACAAAAAATAAGCCTGGCAACAGTACAAAAGCTCATGCAGGCTTTTAAGAGAGAAATGTGGCAAAAGAAAATATGGAATTTAAAGCAAAGTATTTCTAGGGAAAACATAGAGTTTGCTGAATGCTGCAGTTGTTAAGCACAAATGTGATGATTTTGTTTGGCTACTACGTGTATTCCAATGCTGGTTTTAATCTCCATATTTTAGGTATTTATTGGCTTAAAAGGTTTCTCATGCTAAAACACCCTCACTTATTATAGGTAGAGTGAATGTTCCTTAGTAGGATTACAGATTCTCTGTACAAGCACATAAAATTATGTATGGTAAAACTTTATTCCATATAAACTGCTAATAATTTGCATAGTTTTCATTTTGCTGCACGGAACAAAATGTCTTTTCATATATTATACAACACCTCTCAATTTGATGTACATTTACTTTGCTGTTTAGAAGCCAAAAAAATACAGCACACATGCTGATGTTTTTCCTGCAATAAAATAAATAGATGCTCAAACTATAATTGCAATCCACTGCTTGCTAACCCTGCAGGCAGAGTCACAGCATTACAGAAACAGGAATATTTTTCATTTTTTCTCACATTTTCAGGGCTGTAGTTTTTTGTGACTCTTCACAAAACAAATTTGATCATTCGCTGCCAAATTGAAAGGAAAACAAATATTTTCAAGAGCTGAAAGGAAAAAAAATTGTGTTATAAGGACTACAAGATGAAGAGGTGATATCTGGATGCTAAAACTGTCATGGGCATACAGTGGTTTTCCCTTTCTTCTTTCCATATGCAGAGCAGTTCCTGATGGGTTGCATACAAAGACTGGATGAAGGGGGAACACTGCAACTGTTTGTGCCTGGTTGTGCCACTGAGGCTTGGGAAAAGCAGAGGACATCCATCACTAGAGACTTGGTTACAGTCCTGGCAAGAGCACATGAGTGTAAACTTCTGTGCCACTGAAAAGGGACCTGGAGGGCACTGGTTGTATCTTCGCTCTTAGTCAAACAGAAGAGCAGCAGCAGCCTCTCAGCATGTCATTTGAAACATTTTCAAGCTTAAAAAGTCCGTGCTGTTGTGAGGAAGCCAGATTAACTCCATGCATATGCTTCTGGGCTGGAGCTGCATAGCTGCTCTCCACGAGCAACCTTCAGTCCTTCCCCAGGAGCTTCATGTCCAAGGTGGCTGATGTGGCCACAGGTTTTGGTGTCTGGTGTGACTCAGTTGTTGTAGACAAGCAGGAACAATGGCTGTGCTGCCAGGAGCTGCCAGTGGCAGCATATGCAGTGTGTTCCCCTTCTCTTGGTGTCTTCATAGAATCATAGAATATGCTGAGTTGGAAGGGTCCCATCAGGATTGAGTCCAATTCCTGGCCCTGCACAGGACACCTGAAGAGTCACACCATGTGCCTGAGAGCATGGTCCAAATGCTTCTTGAACTCAGACAGGCTTGGTGCTGTGAGCATTTCCCTGGGGAGCCTATTTCAGTGCTCAGCCACCCTCTGGATGATAAATGTTTACTGATATGCAACCTAAACCTCCCCTGACTCACCTTCCTGCTATTTCCTTGAGTCCTGTCACTTGTCATGAGAGTAAACAGATTTGTACCTGCCCCTCTGCTTCCCCTCATGAGGATGTTGAAGGCTGCAATGAGGTCTCCCTTCAGTCTCCTTCAGGCTGAACAAAGTGACCCCAGCCACTCCTCATATAGCTTCCCCTTCTTGACTTACTGTACTGGTATTTCAGATGCAAGAGCAGCAGCACTGTGGGTGCCAGTCTCAGTTACACTACAAGAGTGGTTTCACACTTGTGCTGCTTCTGATCCTGCACAAACCCTTCCCCAATAAATCCTGTAAGACACCCGGCTGGCTGTTTGCTGAGGAGTCAGTGCCCAGGTATTTTGCATCTCAGGCAGCCTCTGAGGCTGTACTGGGGAGCAGTGACTCGTGCATGTCCCCAGGGCTGTAGGTGTGGATGAGAGGTCTTCTCCTTCAGCTTGAAGTGTCATCCCTTCAGACACTGCAGGGAGGCAGGAGCTTGATTTATTGCTGTGCACCCCAGGTGAGAGAGGGAAAGTTGAAGTGCTGCAGTGCTGGGCCATGGTCACAACCTCCTCTTAAGTGTCAGAGTGGCACCATGAGCCTCCTGCTTAGAAGAGGCCACATTTTCAGCACAGCTTCTGCCACAGGGTGAGTTTCCCTGGCTGTGTCTCCCACCAGGATGCATGGGGAGCTTGTGGTGTTTCACCACAGAGAGCTGCTTCTGCCTGAAGGAAGGGACAGCACTGAGATGTCTCCCATGACCACGGTGAGACTCAATGTCCTCCCTAGCTCCCTCTCCAGCTCCCTCCCCTTCTGCTAAAGCATCCTCAGCATTACTCAAGCGCTTGGATTCCTCTTCTTAAAAAAAAAAAAAGTCTTTAAAAATTATTCTTTAAAATTTTCTGATGAATAGAGTTAATCCCCTAAGAGAGGAACACTCTAGACTGCTTAGCTGCACACATCTTTTATTCATGAGCAGCATACGCCATACATTCACCCCCTCACTCAAGTCTCAGGCATTATTTCAGGCAGAAGAAAGCACATCTTTAGCATCGTAGGCTTTTGAACAATACAAAAATATCTAATGAAGTGGCAACACCTCTCAGAGGCAATAACCCCCTGAAACATTACAAGCCTTTATAGTCAGTGGGCATTTTAAAGCCTTAACTTGTAACCAACAGAACTTTGTTATTAAATGATTACATTTTTGTACAGAGAACTTTTCCCTCTATGTGTACTGACTGAACCCTAAATGCTAAACTGCATCAGTCTGCTTTTTCTCATAAACTGCTTGGTTTTTAACTTACAAGGTTCTTCACATCATTTTTCCCAGTACATCCAGCAACTTCCTTTCCCTTTGTTTTCTGGATGTCCGAAGGAGAGGCATACAAGAGTTTTAAGTCTGGTGCAAGCTTAAAACCTGCTGCTTCTCCTCTCAGGTCTGTTTTTTAAAACACAGGTGAAATAGCCTGGGGAGTGCAAAAGTTGATTTCTTCAATTAATTTAACACATTTCTTTGTGAAAAAAAATTAAGCAACAGCAGAGATGAAAAGTCTGTAGAAAAACCTGCTGCTTTAGTCTAACTTCCTGGTGTTGGCTACTAAGCATATTTGGGCTTCAGGAGAATTAGTTCATTGTTGCTGAAATTTTAGCTTTGATCTCTCGTTATAAGTTTTTTAAATTCTCAGGATTAATAGCATTTGAGGGGAAGATCCAAAGACTTTTTCTGACTCCAGTGGGAGGGGGCTCTAGATAGGAGAGCCCACCTCTGCATTTTGATCCCTGGAAATGGAATTGACCTTTTCACAGCTCAATTAGGGATCAGTTTATGTGAATAGATCTTAATGTTTGACCCCAATCTCCTTTGCATGCCCTGGTGCAGTTGGCCTGTGAATACTATGGCCTCCTGTCAGCAAAAGGAGACAAGATGTTTGCTCAGATGTTCATAGTCAGCAACCCAGCAGAGATGGCTCCAGCTGAAGCTCCAGCTGGGGCAGGTTGGAAAACTGGGAGCGGCTGTGCAGAGCTGAGCAAAGCTTTCTGCTTTTCATCTTGGGTGAAAATCCATACTGCTGCCATTTTTCACAGCTGGATGGATTTTGAAGGTGGTATTTCTCTTCCAGGTATAGTTTCTCTGTGAAGGATAAGTCAACCTCCTGTGCCCAACAAATGCAGTTTTCACTCCTGCTGGGGAAGGAACATAAGAGAAGGGCTCAGATGAGAGCTGTGCTACTAAATACGCAGTGCCTGGGGGAATATCAGCTCCTATGGGCACCCACAGACTCAGCAGTCCCGATCCTCATGGGCTGTGTAAGGCTGGAAAGCAAAGGCCCAGCTGAGCATCTCAAAGACTTCCCCTATTCGCCACCATAAAAGGACTCATTCTCACAAGACTTCGTGAGTTATCTCCCCTGCCCAAGGGGTCCAGTCCTGTCTCCCCCAGCCCTGTGCCTCATGCTCCTGCTGTTTGCTTTGTGCCAGTTCTGGAGCTGGCCTCACCCTGCTGTGAGCCTAAAACTAACTCAGCCAAAAACTGGAGAGCTTTTTGCCAGGTCTCCAGGATGGCTGGGGAGGGACAGGGAAGGGTGTGGTTTGGTAGCCACAAGCCATTAGGATCTGCTCAGCTGCCCCCCAAACTGAACCTTAAATATATGCAGCACCTACTGTTTCCCTGTGCATTGATGTTCCTTGCCCTTGGTCAGTGGCATAGCTTGGGCTCTTCTGTAGAAGGCCCTGTGTCTGTAGATGGAAATGCTGTTTGAGAAAACTGTTTAAAATTAATTATCCTCTTAGTTTTCCGAAGGAGAGATTCTGTAGTCAGGTTTGGGTATCTTCTTAGGGACCACAAGCTTGTGCTGTCCACATGCTGTACATATGAGACTGCTAAACAAAGAACACCAAAGCTATTAAACCTGCCCTTTTCATGAGCTATAAATTCATTGGCAACTTTTTTTTTTTTAAATCACACTCTAATCTTTCAGAGAACAGAGCCTCTGCCTAGAGATGCTATTCCAAGGAGAATCAGCCACCATACAAGGTGTCCTCTTGATTTATAGCTGCAGCAGTCTGAATTTCATATAACATGATAATATCCTATAAAATCTCAGAGCTGTACACCAAGTCCTGCACAGATAACTGGTTGAGCAGTATGTAAAGACAGGATGTGATAATAACATCTTTCCTTCAACATGAAACGATGCTATTTGGAATGCCATAGTTCTTGGATGTGGGAGCAGTAATCCTATTATCAGTCATCAACAATAAACGACACCATTGTAGATATCCGTTTGCTGGGGATGATACAGGGAAGCTATTAGGAAGCATGCTGATGTTTCACCTGCTATTCCCTTGCAGATTTTTTCTGCAGATTTCTGCCCATCTGCAGATTTACTTTTTTTCACTGTAAGTAAGAGGACTTTTGCTTCACTTGATTATTATTTCAAGCCACCAGTTGTATGTCAGCACTGATTTAGGGAATCCTCTTCCAAGTCTTAGGGCTGTCTTCCAGAGGATCCTGAGCCATGGCATTCTCTCTGAGAGACACTCCAGGTGAAGAAAAGCAGGATGGTTTGTGGATATATTAATGGATGCACCTATGGGGATGTGTAGCAAGGAATAGCAGCAAAATCTGCCATAAATTACCTGAGAGATCTCAAGGAAACTAGACAAGTAACACCCAAATGACAGTGCTAAGCAAACAGATGAGTTTTCATCATCCTCACACCTAGTCCATCCTTTCCATCTATGGCATACTTTTTGATTACACCATGTTATTTTACAGCTA
Source organism: Corapipo altera (assembly GCF_003945725.1). NCBI lineage: Eukaryota > Metazoa > Chordata > Aves > Passeriformes > Pipridae > Corapipo > Corapipo altera. The sequence goes on from NW_020884881.1 coordinate 10,343,220, forward strand.
GTATAAAATATTTAGGGCTTTAAATTTACATAGTCATAAGACACATCACTGTACAGTATGTAATACAATTCAAATACAGGAGCTGTATAATTACATACTTACACAAAATTTTATTAGTGGAGGAAACATAATTTTGTTCCAGCACATTGTTGGAAATTATTTCTATAATGAAATCATAGGAAGAATTTCTTTAATTAAGTAGAAGTGTAAATGAATGAATTAGGTTATCCCTCTTTACGCTTCATGTGCTGGGTTTGCAGCTGTTCTTAGACTGGCCATTTTGTTCTAAGCAATCCAGTACAATGAAGCAGACTAAGAAGGAAAATGTCAATGCTGCTGCTCACTGCTCTGCCCATCCATACCTCATATTGCTGCATACCCACTCTCTTTGGTCTCTTATTAGCAACCTTAAGGACTGCCAAGATAGAGCTGTACATTGCCCTCACAGCGTTCTTGACCAACTACAGGGCTCTGAATTGTTCTTAGATCCAAGGCACAAGTAAGCACTTCATAGGCACAGACTCACCCTGTGAGTAGGGTGGTTACCAAAGTGTCCCATCTACTCTTCTCTTGGTGATGAGTTATTACACTGCAGGCATGAGCTTTCCAAATGAGAGATGGGCTGGTGCACCTCTGCAGCGGGGTCCCTTCCCATCAACCCATTTGACCCTCTGATGCTGGGTGCTTTGGACTCCCATTTGCAATCAGAGGTTCAACTGAATTCACCCAGATTCACTTCTTCTCCTATATTTCCTTTCTTTCCCTAACTTTGCTTATTTTCCCCAAATTTCCCTACCTTCACACATGTATAAACACAAATCTTCAGCACCCAACTCTGATCACAGACAATGTTTTGGGATCAGTGCCTAAGAGATGTGCTAGTGCCCATCCCACAGGTGCCCACCTCTTTCACTGGGCACTTAGCACCTTTCTCATGCAGGAAGGGGCATAGCAAAGGAAGGTGGACAGTGTTAGTCCAATATGAAGCTGACCTTGGAGAAGACCACAGAGGGAAGATGCTTAGTCAGTCTTCCCATGACTAAAGGGAGAGATGGAAACAATATTTTAATATTTTCAATGAGAAAGAGATCCAGCTGCATTTTTACGATGCACATTTTTATCCTTTTACATGTCCCCTCTTTCCCTGTCCAGGGTCACCTTTTTTCACTAGTTGGTGATGTCAGTGAATTGGTTTCTCCTTTGGGACATGAACATTTCACGCTCCTCTTGGCTGGGAATCACAGGAGGCCCAGCAGATCCTCACACAGCACCCCACACCAGCACCTTGGCTATGGGATACTTTACTTTGCTAAACCTTGCACTGGACACCTTACATGTTGACACAATGAATTCCTGTGGAGAATGGCTTTTCAAAATGGCGTTTTGTAAAATCGACTGGTGCCAATCATTTAAAAATACACATGGGATCAAAGTTCTGTTTGTCCCAGGTTTAATAATTACCTTAGCAATGCAAAACTGAGCCCAGTGGCACAATAAACCTTCCTGTCAAGTTTGACATCTTGTATGTTGATGTTGACTCATGATTTCAGTCACTGTTTACAAATATTGGCCTGGGAGATCCTTATAGATCAAAATAAATGATGTTATCAGGAATGCAAAGATGGAGGAAACCTACAAAATTGACCCTAATCTGATGAAAATATCCTCTAAATTAAACAGATGGTGGAGCTAAACATCTTCTCCAAGCTTTTGCTCCTCTGTGATCTATTGAGGGACAGATTTACATTTATCAGAGCCTAAGGATTCATTTCGTTACAGTTTTTAAATGCAACCTCCAGAGCACTAGCAAGAGGTGAAACCAGGGTCACTCTTTAACTCATGGATCAATAAATCTTTTCCATCCTTGAACTGTGATGTCAAATGCTGTTGCCTAAAAATTCCTCACTCAACACACCAATATATATCCATTACAGTTATATTTTCATCTCAGGGTACAAATAGCAGGCACATAATCTTGGCTACGCTTCCCAGCTGTATATGCAATTTCTTTTACATTCAGGTAAAAGCATACTCTAATTTCAACATCTATAAATAAATAAATGTTTTGATTAATTTTAAACATCTATAAATTTCACACTGCCAATGCAGTAACTATTCTCCAACTCTTCTGTTTCTTAATCAGAATAAAATCTTTGCCTAAACGCCATATTCACAGTGACAACACAACGTTAACATCTTTGTAATTCAGATAAGCAAGATTTTTCTCTAAGAAATTCAGGGGGAAAATATGCAACCTGACAGAACAGCATGAAGCTCCCACATGAGAATCCTGGAAGGAAGTGTCTACATATTTCAGAGTAAAATCAAAGGAAGCCATTAAAAAGGAGCACATTGTCTAAAATGTGTTGAAATGAGACGTGTATTTATTCTCTCCCTGAGGTAAAAACCTGTACAACTTTGGGTTAACAACCCATAAATTATCAAGTCATTTCTCACTCATGGAATAAATAGCATCTCAGAGTGTCTGCATCCACACATCAGCTGAAGCTGGAGAGAGCTACAAATATACAAAACATTGAATCAGTAGGTACGTGAGACTCAGTAAACAGCACAAAATTGAGTGACTACAATAAGGAATATTACAGCTAATCAGCAGGTTTTCAACTTTTCAAGAAGTTTCTGCTGGAGCTCAGGGGGTGCTCAGGGCCCCTCTGCAGAGCTTGGAATAAAAGTGAGCGCAGAACAAGGAGGTAGGTGGGTGTAGAGGATGGATGAACCAAGCAGACTGACAAGACCCAGCTTGGACAGCAGCTCTCGGTTTGAATATTCTTAATGATGGAGTTTTGAGGCCACTGAGTGAAGATGGAGGGTCACAGGTGGTTGACGTTATCTGAATTCCTAGCTGAGCTGTGCCTTTCCTCTGCACTCCCTTCCTAAAGCCTACCCACCCATCCTGGTGGCCATCCTATGTGGATGTAGGTCATGTTCAGAAAAATTCAGCAAAGCTGGTGTTCTCTTGCTTGCTCCACAGTTCAGTGGTGAGGAGGGTGCCCACTTTCTGTAGAGTCCTAGACTTAAAAGGGTTTTAGCACAGGGTGTCCAGGAGCCTCAGCCCACGTCCCTTCCAGATACTACCGCCTCTGGATACATTTCTTCTTGAGTAAAGACGTCTGTGTTGGAACGAGCACCCCTGCCACCCAGCCTGCAGAGGGTGGAGGAAAGGGCTTGTGACTCACCACAGTGCTGGAGTCCTTATTCAAATGGCAGGTCAGATCCAAGAGCCAGAGATGATGAGAGCACCTCACAGGGGGCTTCTGGCTCCTGCAGAAGCCTGGCCCAGTCTGGTGCTGGTGCACAGTGATGCTTCACCCTGGAGCAGGACTGAGATGCTGCCAGGATAGACCTCAGACCTGGGAGTGCTCTGACCCCACAGTGAGGCACAACTGGAACTTCATGTGTGGATTTGCCCTGAACTTCAGAGCGTGTCAGCAATTACCTGATGCCTTCTGATTAACGAACTCCTGGTCTCACTACATATTTTTAAGGGCAGGTATCCAGAGGCTGGACCACTGGTGTGTCTTCCCGGTGCTGAAGATGCACCTGTGCTGACAGACTGTGGGAACCACAAGTGGTTTTCCCTGTGGAGGATTAAGCTGGACCTCATCCTGCAGCACTCACAGGGTCAATGCTGGACCTCTGAGGAGGCATGAACTGGGCCAAGAGCATCAACCCTATAGATTAAACACAGGCAAACAAATTACAGAGGGGAAAAAGAAACCGACAAAGATGAATGTGGCAGATGAAATGTAACCAAGTGTGTTAATGCAGGTCAGACAAAGACTTAAAAAATCTTGTACTCAGGATATTAAAATTGCACTCCCTGTTGTGTACCTACCTGCACCTCTTTTCTAAACATTATTTCTGCTACATTTGCCTTGAATTAAGGAAGAGGTTTTTCATCTTCGAAGCAGTCAGACCTGCAATTACACCAACCCAAGTTTTGCATGAAGTAATATTTTTTCCTGCCTTAAACACAATTTGTGCTCAAAATGAACTTGTTAAATAGTCTGTCATCTCGCGTTTCCTTCTGTAAAGAGCGGACAACACCTGCATAGTTAATGAACTGCAGTGCAGTTTAATCAGAGTGGGAAAAGTACTATTTCAAACAAAGAACAAAGTCTTCCCCCCCCAGTTTCTCCCACTGCCTCCAGCTTCCTGCACTGGTCACTGGGTTGCCGTGTTACCCTGCACATGGTGTCCTTTGAGCATGTCCTGAACCAATCTACCTGACCCCAAAGGCTGCACGCACATTTTGGGAGCTGCTGCTCCCCATCACCTTGCTTTGCAAGCAGCTATTTAGGCCAGTGTGAGGTGGGAAAGCCGAGGCAGTGTACTGCCCCAAGTCATGGACCAGAAACTGCAGCCGTGTTCAGGCTGTGCAGTCCCAGCATTTCAGTCTATGTAGGGGCTTGCAAGGGCTCGATGCCTTATTTACCCAATAAGTAATTTACGAGGACATGTTTGTACCAGTATACAAGAACATTGATGTGCTTCCAGTCGTAGTGCTGAGCCCAGAAATTGCGCTCAAAGGAGTCATCACTTGCAGCAGCAAACAGCTCTGGAGCTGTACACTGGAGTGCGTGGTGCAGAGCTGTGCCAAATGTGACATTATCAAAATAGCTTTTGTTCAAATACATTGAGCACATAGAACAAAAAATATTACCTATTGTCTGGTCTGTAAGTTCCCTTTTGTATAAAATATGAATAACATTTCTTACCTGCATTTGTGAAATGCTTTGTCCCTGGGTACAGAGTCTATACACAGCCACAGCATTGCCATTATTTATTACTTTCCTTAAGCACCGGGAGTTATGAAAATGTACTTTTACTTTGATCCTTCACAGACCCAGTAGCCTGCAGGAAGAGTACAATTCATCAATGGTTTTGTTATGTGTGTCACTGTAAGGGAGGGCAGGAGTGAGATACAGCATTCCTCTGCCACCTGGGACCATCCGTTACCCAGCAGCGTGAAGGCAGATGGGTAACATCCTCCCAGCAGGTGAAGTGCGTGAAAACATGAAGAAATAAAGTGGTGATAGTGGCTGGGAAGTAGCCATTAAGGAAACTTAACTCAGCTGACTGTGATGAGTAAAGATGCCATCAATAGTTCCTGCTACTGGCCAGTGAGTTATTGGAGACGTGATTTCCACAATCTAACTCCCTTAGCACGCTGCTATATTAAATCTTTTGTTGGTTTGTTGTTTTATCCCTAAAGAATATGAGAAAGGTGAATTGCTGACTTTCCACAGCTTGCTTCGGCTGCAAATGGAGCTTCAGCTCCTCAGGGCTTCAGCTCATGGGCAATGAAGCAAACAGCAACGGCGGGTGAAGATGGAGCTGTCTCCCACCTGCCTGCCAGAGGTTACTGCTGCTCTAATGGTGTCAGCAGCAGAAAATATCTGCCCAAGTCAGCTCAAGCTGTAGCACAGGGGTGGAGCAGCAGAGATGTAGGTGCTGAATCAGCTCTGTTTTGGAGCTTAGAGGGATGTAACCAACAGCACAGGGGCAGGGAAGGGCAGGGGCCACGGCAGGACTTGCTTAAGCAGCTATGCCAAAGCCCACAAGCACATTTTGTCCTTCTTTCCCTGGGATTATATTTTGTTGGCCAATAATCTTCAAAAGAGAGAGAAACCGAATATTGTAACCTCGCTATTACCCAAATGAAAGGTCAAATCTTTCTGAGCCTGATGTTAATTTCATTAGTGATGGGGCTGGGCTTTAGTAAACACAAACTAATGCTAAATCAAACAGGGGCATGTTGCTTAAAACCCACTATTATGCTCAAAAGAACTAAAATTGCAAAAACTGAGTGAAAATAACATAAGGAGTACAAGGAGCCAACTGCAGTCCCTGTGGTTCAGTCGATGCTGTATGTGTCAGGAAGTGTATACTTGAAAGTCTGCATTTTTGGTGTGGGGAGAAGAAAATACAATAGACAATAGGGTGCCATAGGACAGAATAACACAGCCAGGCAGGGTCCCCATGACTCATACCCAGAAGATCTTTCCTCAGGAGTGGGAGTCATAATGATCCACAACAAACTATTGTAACCCGCTAAATATCACAAGTGTCTCTGAAGCTACATTAACTTCCCACAGTGATGATTTTTCTCAATACGTGACATCGTGCTTTGTTTTGCTCTGTGCCAAACACATTTAAAGGCACTACCTTGACTTCCCTTTGAGAGGTTTGTCTGAACCACTTGTTTCTCTTTCTCTCTCCCTCATCCCCCTCCCCAGTACTGGGCGATGCTCTCTTCACTTCCAGGAGAAATGACAGCAGCATTCTGCTTCTTGGAACAATGTTCTGGTTTATCTCCAGGAGTCAACAGTAGGTGGTTTACTTTCTGGCATTTCTGTCTCTTTTTTTTTGTTACTTTTCTAGGCCATTTGCCAAAGGAAAGAAAAAAAAAAAAAGGAATACTAGGCTTTGCATTTCTATATCTTCTTCCATTCAAGGCTTCTTGAATATTACAAACATCTTTTAATTTTGAGCCAGGCTGCTCGCAGGTGGATGCAGCTGCTCTGGCCCCACCAAGGAAATGCTCCCCTGCCCACTCCCTGGGCCACTGGGTGGTGGTACATGGGTGTTCAGCTGCAGGAAAGCTGCAGATGTGCAGCTGTAACAGGGCAAAGGCAAAGGCAGCTACAGGCTGAGATGAATTTTCCCACTGGGAGTCCCCAAGTGAGATGGCTGTTGCTGTCTCACCCAGCCCCAGGTGCTGTGGCTTGCCACTCAGCCAGAGGGATGGCCTGGTGGACAGGCAGAGCTGGTCACAGAGCAGAGCCCACTGGCAGCTCTGGGACAGGGATGCTCCTGCAGCTGCACCTGCAGCAGCATGGGAGTGGCACCCATGCCTGGAAACATAGGATTTTCAGATCTGCAGTGAGGAATTAAGGCTGTGTGTACAGCTAATAAAGATAACTCCTTTTATCTTACTGGAAGGAGGAGCAAGGGAAAGGCCAAGAAATTAGCCAGATAGTGTTGCCAGGAGCAGTGCCCTGAGCCCCTTGTGATGGCTGATAAAGCCCTGTTATGACCATGAAGCAGCAGAGACAATGCTGTGCCCCCAACCCTGCCTGAGAGCAGGAGGGGAAGGATACGTAAGTTACCAAGTCTCCCCAGGTCACTTTGGAGACATTGTCTGCCTCCTCTTTAGGGACACAAGCCGGTGTCATGTGCTTTTGTGTCACGCATCCTTTCAGAAAGGATTTTGGAGACAAAAGAGTCCCAGCTCCTGAGAATTTCTTCCAAATAATGGAAGTGTCTCAGGGAGAAGATCATGGCATGGCAGCCACTGTGACAGTACAATCATATGGACCAGAGGCAGGACAGGGCCTGCAGGAAAATACAGGCACTCAGGCTGATCATGTATTTTTTATTGTAGAAGGAGCTACTATTGACTGGTAGAAGTTCATATGTGGATACGTGAAGTTGAGCAATGGGGTTGCACTGGAGCTACTGGGGTCCCCTATGTGGGGCTGGGGCATCCAGGGGGACTTCAGACAAACTTTGAGAAAATAGAATAAATTCAAAAAGGAGCGGGGATTTACAGGTGCACTCTAGGATTTGTTCCAACTCCATAAACACCCATCAGAAATCTTTAAGCCTGTTATGAGTCAACACATGATGACCCAGCAGTGTATTTTAAGACACCGTTTTCACAGGTTCATCCCTTCCCCTCCATGGCAGCTCTCCAAAAGCCTGTTCAGTTTTATGAGAGTGGTGTCTTCACACTGTTGTGCACCATGTCATACAAGAAATGGGAGGACCCACATCTGCTGGGATGCTGCTCTCTGAGGAGTGCTTCTTGAGGAGATACCAATGTATACAATACTGAGCAGGGAGCTCACTGGGACTTAGAGAGGTTGATCTGCTCAGCTTATTGAAGAGATGGATAAGAAGAGATCTCTTCACAGCTGATGTGCCTTCACCTCTGCTGTGACTCAGCTCTGATACCTAGCACTGCTGGAGCAAAGTCCAATATGGGGAATGGAAAAACAATTGTCTTAAAAATTAAAATATTTGAAACAGGTCAAATAGTTAAGAAAGCACCCTCACATCTTAAAGAGAGAGCAATAGAATTTCTAGCACTGGAAATCTTTAAGATCTCATAAAATGAGGTTGTAACTTGGCCAGAAAGCCCTGATTTGGATATCAGCATCCCTGGTGGAGCCCTTTGATCCATCTCAATGGGTGTTGGAATGATGTCAGAAGCACCTTTGCACTTAAAAGTTGTTGAAGCAGACTCCTTTTTTTTTTACTCAGACCACTTCATATCAGTAGTGTAAAGGAAGCTTGGTAGCACTGCAATCAGTATCTAAGCTAGTACAGTCACACCCTGAGCCTGCTGCCTGTCCTGGGCCAGTTGATATGGTCTCGTGTCAAAACTGATGACTCTGAGACATGGAGGAACAGATTTCCCCAAAATAAGTCCAGGGCAGAGATGGTAGCCTGGTAGTTTTCTCACAATAGCTGGATCACTCCTTAGCAGTATAACCATGATTCCTCTTGGGGATAAAAGTGCTGTGGTCTCATTTATACTTTTTATTATACAAGATATTTTCATTGACAACCATTCTCAGCAGCTTCTCAGTGACCTTCTTAAAGGAAGCTAGGAGGAATATTTGACTCAGAAGTGATGAATTTTAGACTTCTGGTGGAGGATTTGGAATAATGAAAAATATCTGCTTATTCTATGAGATTCTGACTTATCTTAATACTTTGCTTTGCTGCTAATAAGAATTAAGATTATTTTAAATTAATCTATGAGTCTAATTTTCCAATGAGTCTTATTTTGGTTGAAAAAGTCATCTTGCAGCTCAAAACTGAAATGGAGTTTCCATTCCTAACTTCCATACTGCATACACAAGGTCACTGATTGCTGGCCCTGTGTTCTATTGTCCTGAAATATCTCTTGGATAGTGTTTGCTCTGAAAAACAACTAATTGTACAATCTACCAGCAGATAAAATTAAATAAAAGTAGTATGACTGTGCAGTTCTGGGGATCAAGACTCTGACGAGATATTTTCAATAAATAAAGAGTGCTGGGAAGAAGAAAGAAGTTACCCTCTGTTTGTTTTCTGTTCCCATTTTTTCATCACAGCATCGTCCGTTTCACATCACCTGTATCATTACACCCATGTGTTGTTATCTTCAGGCTTGGGGCCACATGTATCTGGCTTTAAGGGTTCCTGAAGCTGTGACAGAGGTGGATTTTTGCCCAGTGTGCACCTCCACGGGTCAGGCTTGCTGCTGGTGATGCCCAGCTGTCCCTTGCCTGTGCCAAGGCACTTGCAGACCTCCAGGACCCACAAGAGCACACACACACACACACACACACACACACACACACACACATACACACACACACACACGGTCCCTTTGCACTCCCCAACCATCTCACAGGGCTGTGCAGAGCACCCTTACCTTCATCCCCTGCCTGCCTCTGTCTTGGCACTCAGCCAGCCCCTGCTGCTGGGCCACTATGGGGACCCTGCTCATGTCAAAAGCCAGAGCCAGGCTCCCAGTCCCACTTCAAAAGACCCTCTTTAACCACAGAAAAAAAAAAAAGACAAAAAAAAAAAGACAAAAAAAAAGACATTTAGTTTAGTGCATAAATGTGGCGACTCAGTCACTGAGGGTGGGCAACACATTAACCCCTGTGTCGATGGGCTGAAAAACAAACCTGAGAATTTGGTGGCCCCTGTGACCGGGTCTCACATAAGTTATGAGCTTTGACACCCCCGTGTATGTCCCACACTCAGCTGTGTGTCAGGGAGTGTAGGGGTGGTGGGACAGATGCTGCAGCCTCGTCTCTGCCCAGGGACACCACCCTCCTGCATGCCACAGCCCATCAGTGGGGCTCCCACTTATCCTCAGGGTTTGCATAAATTTGTGGGTATTTTAAATAGCTTTTATGCAACTATCATTCAGCTTTTGCTCAGATTGTATTTGCAGCCACAGCTGAGGAGCTTTTGCGGCAGACAGTAGGCAAACAAAATGTATCCTGCAAAATGCTCCTGGCCCTGCAGGCTGAAGTTGTGTGCCCTAGATAAAAGTGTTGAATCTTGGATCTCCATGCTCAGGTCCACTGATATGCACACAAATTGTATATTTTAGATGCATTTTAAATACAGATATGATAAAGGAAAGCCCTCTAAAGCTCCAGTAAAATGTATTTTCAGCTCTCTGAAAGTTTAGTGATTGTTAAATGAAAGAGAAGGAATATCTTTTATAGACTTCCTCAGGATTTACATCCCACTTTTCTTCACAAAGTAATCTGTTAAAACTGTCCTGGCCTGTTAGCCCTGTGTACCTTGGGTCCTTGGGGTTATTCAAATTAGAATAGCGAAGGGGAGAGATAAATTAGGCAGTAAAATGGATTAAGAGTTTCTTTTGTGGCCACTGACATTTAAAAAATTCTTCAGATAAAGGCTACCCACGATAAATATTTGCAAGTAAATGAAAGCCTTAGAAACTTCAGTATGCAGATGTAACATGGGTAAATACCCATCATTTCTTCGTGGAAAGCCAGAGAGGCAAATGGATAGTAGGACAGAGTAGTCATGGACATGAATACTTGTTGTGGGAGATGCCTCTCTATATAAGATGTGTTTATTTAAAGTACACTGAAAATCAGATTTGCAACACAAGATTGAATATGAGAACTGTAAATAACCAGAGTCAAGTGGAATTCCCTTAAATATACTTAGGTACCCTCATCACACAGTGCTAATAGGGCACAGCAGCACCAAAGATCAGAAACAGAATAAAGTACATTCTTATGCCTGTATTGCATCCAAAAGAGTACATTAAAGGAAAGATTAACCAAATTAGGAATATATAAAAGCAACAACCATAATGACTGTTGTAGATTTTTCTTCGGTAATTTATTTTTTATTCATAATAGATAATCAAAATGGTTTTAAGCTCAAAGTGTCTCCCATTACCTACTTTTCTAAGTATGAGCATAAAGTTAAATCTCTAGGTGATTTACATCTTTAAAGCAATCCCATAAAAATAAAATATATAAGACATTGAAGCATAAAAACTTTCTACCCTTTGAAAGTATTCACCCTTAAATATGATTATTAAGCCAGAAAATATAGAGTTTTCAATATTGGTTCTCTGTTTTGGAGGTTTTTTTAAAGTTTATATTCTTTTTAGTGGCTACAAGATCAATAACAAATTTAAGGATTTAGGCATACCTATTTGATAGCATCAGCAGTGTTTGTAACGAAATGCCTTTCTGAAAAAGGAAATACTTTTAATATTCTCTTTTATATTCATACCTCATTAAAGCTAATAAGCGATAAAGAAATACAAGTTTAAACTCACTGGAATGAAATGCAGTTAAAGAGAGAAAAAAACGCGTACGGTTAAATACTCTATTTTCAGATGAAATCATGAGATGTCAGTTTACAGACGATGCATATTGTACCAGCCCACTGGAAAATGGAGCAGCCAAACAGCTGCTATTGTTCCTACCCTAGAAAAAATTAAAATCTCGTAATAACATAGGCATGGAAGTTGCCTATAATTTCACATTTAGGCCTTTGTTTAGAAATTACTTGGGCTCTGCTTAAGAGCAAAGTTCATGTAACTGGCAAGGCAAGACCGCTTTATTATCTGACTGTGACAAGTCCTGTGCACAAAAAAGGGATTCATCCCAAAGGGTTATTTGGCATGGCCAAGGCAACTCCGGAGTGCCAGGCCTCTTTGGTAAGTCCCTGCATAAATAGGAGAAGAAAACAAGGAGGCTTCATGAACAGAAGACTTTGTTTTGGAAGAAAAAGTTAGATCAATTAGCTATTAATTACTTCGACTTTCCTGTCCAGCAGTCACAGGTCAGATGCTTCAACTTCACTGAAGCCAAACTTTACTGACACTGAAGCTTCAACTTCACTGATGGACTCAAGAGACATAGGGTTCATCTCACTTTAGCATGGTCAGACCCATCCTCCCCACTCCTTTCCCTGACTGGGATTATGAAAAGACCCCATACACCTTGGGATAACTGAGGGAGGGCTTTCCAGTCTGCAGT
>NW_020884881.1:10355387-10355578 GCF_003945725.1 Corapipo altera
CCCCATACACCTTGGGATAACTGAGGGAGGGCTTTCCAGTCTGCAGTGGAAGTGCTTCTATGGGCTGATGGCCCACCTGTTGTGGTGGGTAGAAGAGGTCTCCCTCAACAACATGGATTTTTCACTAGTCTTCATCTGGCACAAGAAGGGAAGGGAAGGGAAGGGAAGGGAAGGGAAGGGAAGGGAAGGGA